>NC_081414.1:810526639-811128425 GCF_030272615.1 Cryptomeria japonica | reverse complement strand
TCAAGTTTTGAAGACTTTAAGGAAAACCATTAAAGGTTTAAAGTGGGTGAGGATAAATAGGATTTTAAATAAATAATTTATTTAAAATAGTTGTGCAACTTGCATTTGTAGGAAAATGCAAGTGGGTGAGGATAAATAGGATTTTAAATAAATAATTTATTTAAAATAGTTGTGCAACTTGCATTTGTAGGAAAATGCAAGTGGGTGGAGGATAAAGGTGATTTAAATAAATGATTTATTTAAAATAGTTGTGCAACTTGCATTTGTAGGAAAATGCAAGTGGGTAGAGGATAAAGGTGATTTAAATAAATATTAATTTATTTAAATGTGAGAGCTGAGATTTTGGGGGATTTAAATAAATATTAATTTATTTAAATGTGAGAGAATATTTAATTAAATAAATATGATTTATTTATTTAATTAATGGTCTGAATTTGGTTAAGTGAATTAAATCAAATAAATTGAATAATTTATTTAATTAATAGGAGAAGAGGGTTAAGATGAATTAATTAAATATTAATTTAATTAATTATTAATTGATGATTAAATAATCAAATAAATACTAAGTATTCATTTAATTAAGTGGACAAATTTATGTGACTACATTGGCCCCTCTTTGAGACGGTGCAGTTTATCGCGTCGTTTCAAAGAAAGAAAAATAGGTGTGAAGAAATGTGCCCCATAAATGTAAATTTAATGGGTGGTATGCCCCTTCGAGAGATGGGCCGAATTTTTTCTTTTTTTTTTTGAAAAATCGGGCAGTCTCTTGAAAAGAATGAAAAGTGGAGGGGATGTAGAATAGAAGAAATTAGAACTAATGATGAAAGAATGGGGGAAAATGGAGTGAATATGAAGAAACAACAAGCCAGCGAGTACCCTGAGGTCATGCAAGAGATACATAGCAGATGTAGTGTGGGGTTTGGATTGATGCTATACAATTGATCAAAATTGGTTGGACAATCTGGTGCAATCAGTTTAATTGCCCCAGTCAAGTCAAATCGTGACAATTGATGTCAGTTGGTCGCTTGGACATGATAAAGTCTGAGTAAGTGAATCAAAGTGACCTGATGTGACTTAGACAATTGATATAATTGCCCGATGAAGTCAAGGTATATGAAGCAAAACACTCGTTAAGACGTAGACAATTGATGTAATTTTCCATTGGATTGTGCTTGATTGGTTGATCAATTGATAGTGTGTGCGTGGGATGGATGATTGTGGGGAATCATGGCAACCCCGTTGAGACTAGGTCATTATGATGAATGCCTGTTGTAGTCTAGGTTTGCCATAATCGATTACCTTTTGAGACCCAAAGATACTTGATCAGAGTATCTGTTGATAGTCTAGGTGTGTGGGAGTCGATGTATCTATGTAGACAAAGTAACTGGCTTAATTTTGTGGATGAGTGAGGATGGGAAGCGATGAAGGGATTAGGATGATGTTGATGATCAAGATAGGGAGGGTGAGGGGGGATTCGATGTTAGATAGAAGATATGGAGGACTAGGACCGAGTCTTATGGAAGAAGAGGAGTAAAATAGAGTATGCATTATTATGACTATGTATGCATGATATGCAGCTATTATGAATGTATGGATGGGTGGAATGCAATGAAATGCAATATATACAAATGTGATGGAATGGCAATCCATGGTGCTTTATTTTTCATCATTGAGCTTTAAAATGTTGTAAGAAAATACAAGCAACTTGACATAAAGATTCAAGATGACCAGAGTATTTCTTAAATGGATTTGATATAGCAAGTTAATACAAGCAACTTGATATAATGGATCAAGTTGACCTGAGTATTGCTTGCGGAATAGACAAGAATTATCTCCTTTCATGCATGACTTGGATCGTCCTCCTTGATCTTAGGTTGATCATATCTTGAGACAAGTGCATACCATAATAAGAGATAAAACCTTTATCCAGTTTGGTTGAGGTAGGAGGAACCAAAGAAAGAGCATTGTACCAACAAACAAATAGTATATACATAAAGAATAAAGAATATGGATCCTTGGTAATGGTTCATGCTCATATGGTCGAGGTATACGCTGTAGTCAGCAAGCCGTAGTGATCTATGACTGTATTTTGCATATGATCACGTAGCTTAGTGAACTTCCCACGTAGACACCATTAGTACATGCCCCAGAACTTCATCAGAATAATGTGTCGAAGATACACAAACAATGCCGTAGGAACCTGATATAAATTACTAGACCATAAATCAACCAAGTATTTGATAGCGTAAACAGAATTTTCTTGTCAAAGAAAATGTCATCTTGTCTTTGTTTTGGTAAGGAAGGATGCATCCTTGTTGAAGACAGTTTTGAGTGTTGATGTTGTTTGGTTTGATTGATAAATGGTCATTTTGTTAAGTATGTCGCAATGTTTGTTTGGTATCTGCATGGACGAGTATGTACAATGTGTTGCCATGTTTTTGTTGGATTTTTCAATGGTTTGTCGATGTTTTTGGATTTTGAATTGTTTTGAATGTTTTTGGTATTTTGAAGTGTTTTGGATGTTTTTGGATTTTTGCGAGATATTTTTGAATGTTTTTGCATTTTTGATAATTGCTTGAATGAAGAACTTAATGAATCATAAGACAATATAGAATCCACTTCCATCAATAGGTTAAGGGCATTGCCCCCAGTTTAGACATGACTATGAAAAAGTGGGATGCAAGACGCATGGAGTATTTTCTTAGTTGCAGATGAATAACAAGCCATGGTTTCGGATGGATGGATGTGTGTATGAATGTGATCGCAACGAGCCTGAAAGATAATGGAGCCATAGCCTTTACGAGTGGCGCCTGTTTGCCAGGTTTTCACCATCGTACTTACCCAAGGTGCCACCGGAGTGGTTGTTCACCGTTTGGATGCATGATTTTTCTTTACTTTTTTGAATGTTTTTGTATTTTCTTCAGGACATTTTTTTTTTGAAATGTTTATGGTATTTCTGGTATGTAGGGGAGCTTGATGCTCTATACACCTTAGGTATAAAACCGTTTTAGGTGCATGCTGTTGATTGGATCTGCAAGCGGTTCTCCTTCTGATGTAGCCAATTGATATGCCCCGGACCCGAACACAGCAGTGACAACATATGGGCCCAGCCAGTTTGATTCAAACTTGCCCTGATGTTCTTTTTTTGGTTGGTTGCGAGGATTCTCTCGTAGAACAAGATCACCTACCTCAAATGTATGAGATCTAACTCGGTGATTGTAGCTTCTACTCATGCACTGCTGATAGACTTTGAGGTGATTGTATGCAGCTTGTCGTTTCTCATCAAGTAACTCTAAGTTCTGAAGATGGGATACTCTATATGCTTTGTCATCTATCAGATTATGCAAGGAAACCCGTAATGATGGTATCTCGACCTCAATAGGCAAGATAGCTTCTGCACCATAGACCAATGAATAAGGAGTTGCACCTATAGGGGTTCGAATGCTAGTTCGATATGCCCATAGTGCTGGATTTAGTTGAACATGCCAATCACGACCGACATCATTAACTGTCTTCTTTAGGATCCTAAATATGTTTTTATTGGATGCTTCGGCCTGACCATTACCTTGTGGGTAATAGGGAGTGGAAAAGCGGTGTTGGATATGAAATTTCTCACAAAGTTCGCGGACATCTTGATTTTTGAAAGGAAGACCGTTATCTGTGATGATGGACATGGGCACACCATACTGGCAGATGATGTAGTTGAGGATGAATGAGGCGATCTGCTTGCCAGTGACTTGGGTAAGTGGAACAGCTTTGATCCACTTTGTGAAATATTCGGTGGCAGTAATAATGAATTTATGGCCATTGGATGAAGATGGATGAATCTTACCCACAAGGTCAAGGCCCCATTGACAAAAAGGCCATGGTGTTGTGATTGGTTGCAATTCCTGTGCTGGTGCATGTATCAGGTCACCATGAACTTGGCATTTCTTGCACTTCCTGACAAAGTAGTAGGAGTCTTTTTTCATAGATGGCCAATAATATCCAGCTCGCATGAGTTTCTTGGCTAGTGACGGACCACTTGAGTGAGTCCCGCAAATTCCTTCATGTACCTCTTCCAAAGACTTTGTTATCTCATCTTGTTCTAGACATCAAAGGAGAGTACCATCAAGACCACGTCGGTATAGGGTTTTGGCAATAATGGTATATCGAGCAGTTTGGCGAATGAAGGTTTTATGTTGGTTATTTGACTGGTTGGGAGGAAGGGTGTGATCGCGGAGATAGGTGTAGAACTCACCGTACCATGGGGATTCAAAACCGACAAGGCGACATATCATTTCGGAATCAGGGGTATCATAAGCGGGGATCCAAAGCTGTTCTACCAAGAACTCGTAGCGTGTTGAATTTTGTGGAAGATCTAGGAGAGATGCGATGGTATCCATAGCGTCAACAGCTTGATTCTAATCTCTTGGTATCTGCTCAAAAGTGATAGTAGTAAATGATGTCTTTAGAGTGTCCACCATTTGCTTATATGGCATGAGTTTATCATCTTTGGTCTGATATTCATCTGTTGCTTATCGAATGACCAATTGTGAGTCGCCATATACTTGCAGTTCTTGTAATTTCCATTGTATGGTGAGCCTGAGTCTTGTGATCAAGGCCTCATATTCTGCTATGTTGTTTGTGCATGGAAATGTGAGCCTGTAAGACTTCGGGATGCTATCACCTTGAGGTGTGATAAATAGAATGCCTGCCCCCAAGCCGTGCCTAGTGTATGAACCATCAAAATATAGTTTCCATGGTTGTGCTGTTGTGATCATGAATATCTCTTCATCTGGAAAATTGGAAATGAGAGGATGATCACCTATGAGAGGTGCATCAGCCAACTGATCTGCAATAACCTGACCTTTGATAGCTTTACGGTCCACATACTCAATGTCAAATTCACTTAGAATCATCACCCATTTGGCCAAGCGACCTATCAATGCTGCTTTGCTGAGTAAATACTTGAGTGGATCAATCTTTGCAATGAGTTGTACCTTGTGTGTTAACAGATAGTGCCTCAGTTTAGTGGTTGCCAGGATTACTGCTAGGCAAGCTCGCTCAATAGGTGTGTAATTGAGTTCATAGCCCACTAGTGTGCGAGAGATGTAGTAAACAACACACTCTTTTCCTTCCATATTATGTTCTGCCAATAGTACACCTAATGCTGTACTTGTTGCTGAGATATAGAGTAACAACGGTCTACGTGGATCTGGTGGCATCAGCAATGGTGGATTCATGAGATAGTCTTTAAGCATCTGAAATGCTTGCTGGCATCGGGCATCCCACTGAAAGCGGATGTTCTTGTGTAGCAAATGTGTGAATGGGTGACACTTATCAGCCAACTGTGCAATGAATCTTCGGATGGATTGAAGCCGTCCTTGTAATGTCCTTAGCTGACTGATATTCTTTGGTGGTGGCATGTCTATTATTGCCTTAACCTTTGCTGAATCAACCTCAATGCCTTTGCTTGAGACGATGTATCCTAGAAGTTTCCCGGAGGTTACTCCAAAGACACATTTCTTTGGGTTGAGTCAAACATGATATTGTTCCAGTCTATCAAAGATTTTATCTAAGATGTGGAGATGTCCTTCTCTGGTGAGTGATTTTGCTAGTAAGTCATCAACATAATCTTCCATCATGGTATGGATCATGTCATGGAAGATGGTGGTCATTGCTCTCTGATAAGTTGCTCCTGCATTCTTTAGACCGAAGGGCATTACATTCTAGCAATATGTGCCCCATGGGCATGTGAAGGTTGTCTTATGTTGATCCTTTGGTGCGATCTTTATTTGATTGTATCCTGAAAAGCCATCCATGAGTGAAAGCATGGTGTGTCCTGCTGTCAGATCCACTATGATGTCGATATTTGGTAAGGGGAAGTCATTCTTAGGACATGCTTTATTCAGATCTCTAAAGTCAGTACAAATGCAGATGCCCCATTTTGGTTTGCCGACAGACACAATGTTGGAGATCCATTCTGCATAATCAATTGGCCTAATGAAACCAACATCTAGGAGTTTCTTGAGTTCTGTTTTGACTAGCACTGCAATCTGGGGATGCATCTTACAAAGCTTCTTCTTGACAGGTTTGGCTCTTTCTGCTACAGTGAGGTGATGCATGACTAAATTAGGATCAAGCCCAGGCATGTCTGCATATGACCATGCAAAGTTGATATGACGCTTTTGGAAGAACTCTATAAATTTAGGCTATTCCTCTAGAGTGAGAAGAGATGCCAGATGTATGATATGAGGATTTTCAGGAGTCCCCACATTGTATTCTTTGGTTTCCTTGATGAGAATCGTTGATCATTCCTGTTTTACATTAGCAGGGAGAATGTCAAACCCTTCATCCTCAGGCGCCTCAGAGAGGTTTTCACCATTGGATACGCTCTTTCTTTTTACTTTTGTCAGATCAAACAGCGCCACAGTGTGGTTTTCACTGGAAGATCCATGTTTTATTGTTATATTTTTGTAGCTAAAAGGTTTGGCATCCGCCCCAAAGTATGCTGCGCAATTATGTTCAATGGCGAATCCAGCTTTGTGATCTCCACTTGGTAGGTTATCCCTTAATTCCAAAAAGTCAATGATGGCCTCATCGTTTTGGAAGAAGTCAAGACATGGGGGAGTTGGTTGGTTCCATTCGATGAGTTCAGGGTGGATAATGCGCATTACTTCATCGATTAGGTTAAGTGCGTTAGATGTATCAGTGAGGGTTAAGACATTATGGCGAAGGTCATTGATGGTACTCTCCCTGTCAGAATCAGGCGTAGGATGAGACGTAGGGTCTATGGAAGATGTTTCCAGTTCAAGAACCCAAGTGGTCTTTATCTATGCTTCTCCGTAAACAGGGATGTCTTTCTGTGGCAGAGGTGGTGATGTGTCTTCCTCATCTGAAGTATTAAGCTGTACTAAATCAAATTCCCACTCATGTGAGTCGGTCTCTGAATCACTTTCCAGCATTTGATTACTATACCATATTGAGATGTCTTTTGAGTTAAATACTGCAGGCGTGATGGGTTGATGTACCTTTGTAGTGATCGGTGCTGCAGGAATGTTGATGGGGATCAAGGAATCTGGTACAGGGAGTATCGGTAATATTGACTCAATGGCTTCTGCGGGAATTGCTGGTGCCGTAGATGCTGCTGCGGGTTCTGATACAGTTGCTACTGCTAATGGTACTATGGATGTAATGGCTATTGCAAATGGGATTTCTGGTTTGATTGGTGGGATGATTGGTATTGTAGATGGTTGTGTTGGGGTTGTGAGCCTCGATGGGGCAGTCGGAATGGTGCTTGAAGCTGCTTTGATAATGAAAGGTGTCCTTTTTGCAGTAGGTTGACATAATGGTTTGGTGGGTTTTCTTTTGAATTTGAGTTTAGGAAATATGTCTTTTTGAAAGCCTAGGCCTGTATTACCTTTGGGCTTTAATTCTGGTAGCAGAGGTTCATGTCGTACTTGTTTGCAATATCCTAAAGCACTCTAACCATCATATCCCATTCTTTGCATAATGACGAGACCTTTGCCATACTGATCTGTAGGAAGTCTAACTTGCGGTATATTAGTGGTGATGGGATCTTTATAGATCCAGTCCGCTAAGTCCTCATCTTGGGTTTCTTCTTCTTGACTCTTTCCAAGGATGAAAGGCATCAAAGCACATGCAGGCATGTTTAGTGGTTGCTGGAGTAACTGTTGTGGTTTACCATGTGTTCAAGGAGAAGTGGGCATTTGTCCCACACAAAAGAGTTGACTCAAGTTGTATTCCCCGGGACCTTCCTCTGCTATTTTCATCTTAAGCTTTTCTTGCTTTGGTATAGTGGTGTTCAAACTGGCAAGAGAGGCTGGACTTATATATGATGTGGAGGGAATGGCTTCTCTATTATTAGGAACAGTAATCTCTGGTTGATGGCTGATATTATGGCAAAATGCAAAGGGGTTTGCATCCCCCAAAATTGTGATCTCTACACCATTATGTGGGAACTTGATACATTGATGGTAGGTAGATGGAACAGCTTGCATGGCATGTATCCAAGGTCTCCCTAATAATAGATTGTATGGCAGAGGAAGGTCCAGAACCTGAAAAATGATGTTCTTTACCACGAGACCCACTCGGATTGGTAGTACCACAGCTCCTTTGGATGAACGCTCTGCATCGTCATAGGCTTTGATTGTGATCTTCTTACGAGGATCCATTGATTCTACCGCATAGCCCAATACTGTGACCAACTGTAGTGTACAAATGTTCAAGCCTGCTCCATTATCGATCAAGACTCGCTTTATCCTCTGTTGGTTGATAAAGCCTTCAATGTGTAGCGAAGCGTTATGAGGTTGCTGGAAGGAAGAGTTGTCACTTTCGGAAAAAGTGAGACAAGGTGAGGACTTTAGACTTCCAACCATGGCTTGAAATTGGTCTATATTCGGATTTGCAGGGACTGACGCTTCTTGGAGGGCTTGATCCAAGATAGTTTTATGAGATGGTGATAGGCGCAAAAGCTCTAAAATGGATATAAGCGCAGGCGTTTTGTCTAATTGTTCCACAAGGTTGTACTGCTTTGGGATGGAGGTGGTGCCTTGTGGAGCTGCCTTTATGGTAACTTTGCCGCGACGCGTAACAACATTGCAATTTGAGTTGGGATTTTTGAAGGTTATAGTTGCAACTTGTTCACTGGCATCATACAGATGATTTACAATGTAATTATACACAGCCTGTGTATAATCAGTGGTATCAGTGCCTCGCCTGGAAGTTGAAGGACCCCTTTGATCTTGTGATGGAAGTGGATTTTTGAACATCAGATGATCATTATTTGTTGTTTTTGGGTCATGTCCTTCAATTTCAATTTCTCCTTGATCAATAAGATCCTGAATGAGATCTTTCAATCAGTGACAATTACTTGTCTTGTGCCCTCTCCCTTGATGGAATTCACAGTGTTCAGTATCTCTCCACCATGCCGGTTTGACCTGAGGTTCATAGTTTGATAGTTTAGGTAGAGTGACCAAATTTTGAGAAATGAGTTGTCGCATGACTGTTTCAATGGGTTCCCCTAAGGGAGTGTATGTGCGTTTTTGTTTGTGCTGACGAGGTCTTGGTTCATCATGAGATGTGATGTGACCTTGATTAGGAGGAACATTTGTGTTATTCTGAGGTGGAGGATTTTGTCCTGCAAACCGAACCATAGGTTGTGCATTTTGGACAGTCCTGGCATCCACAACCCCATCGTTGACGATATTTTTGTTCTTGTTCCAGAAGTTCGGTTTATCGCTATTGAAGCATGGGCGAGGACCATCTTTTGGTTCATTAAATATTTTGATGAGTCCTTTCTTGATGAGTGCCCGTTCACATTTTAAACCCTTGGTGATCATATCGCTAAAAGAGTCTGTGTCTTTGACATCCAGGTGAAATTCCATTTCTTCATTTAAGTTGGAAATGAAAATTTCCACTAGTTCTCATTCAGGTAACTGAAGAGAACGTTTGCTAGACATTTGGTGCCATCGTTGGAGGAATATTGAGAATAATTCACCTGGTTTTTGTTTAGTGTTGCACAGATCAGCCATGGTGATGTCACGTTCAATGTTATGAGAGTAATGAGCTAGGAACTTCTGGATGAGTTCCTCAAATGTTCTAATGCCACCTGGTAGTCAGGAAAACCATGATGTGGTTGGTCCTCCCAAGCTTTGGGGAAAAAGGCGCATTAGGTAGGTGTCTTCATATGCCACTTCGAGGCAAGCGGAATGAAATTCTCTGACATGATCACGGGGATCTCCCTTTCCTCTATATTTTTCAAATTTGGGTGTTTCGAATCCTCGTGGAAAGGGCGGCATATAAAGATTCCTATCAAAAGGATAGGGACAGATGTCATTGAGTGAGAATTGGTTAGTCTTGACACCACTATGAAGTTGTTGGGCGAGATTCTCGACTTGTTGCCGCCACATCTCCATTTCAGCTGGAGGAGGAGGTGGTGGGTTACCTCGAGGAATGTTATATCTGATGGGATCTCTACCTCTTTCCTCTTCATGGCGACTTTGTCTTTCTGATGCTTGTCTTAATTGGGCAAGATCAAAGTCAGAGGGGAGTTTTGCTCCTTCTTGAGCGAGTCTTAAAAAGTGAGCATCCGCATTGCTCCTGAGTATTTCGTCAAAAAGTCTGTTAAAGAGAGGGTTATGCTGAGCCCTTTCTATTGTTACAGGAGTGGGAGTACTTGGGTTTTCATCATCTGCATTTCCTCCAAGTGCTTCTTGAATTTCATTGAGATTTTCCTCTTCTTCTTCTTCCCTTTCTATTTCTCGTTGCCTGGACTGTGATCGGGTTTGGGCCATTTTGTTTATAAGCTTTTTGTTGAAGTTGTGTGAAAATGATGATGAGTTTTTGATGAAATGAGAGATTGATGGTTTGTGAATTGTGTTGCACGTGGATCTCTAGCACCTTTAAGGTGGATGTAACCGAAATTCCTTCTTTGAATTGCTTGTTTGTTTGATAAGTTTTGATGTGATAAGGTGTAGAGAAATCTGAGATGTGTTACAGATTTAACTACCTAGTAATGAGAGGATTCACTCATGAACTAGTTTTAACCTGCGTAGATGTGTCTCTTAGGTTGAGCTTATCCTAGATGTAGAAACAATCTAAAAAGTGATGTGATGTGTTTGATTTCAAGCAATATCTAAAAGAGAACTTAGGACAAGAACCTCTTAATGTTTTGAGAGTTGGGACGGATTGATGATGAAGTGATGATGTATGAGTGAGATGATGGATGAAAATGTTTTCAACTTCAATAAAAACTTTGTGTTACAAATGGGACAAACTCTATCTCTTCCCTTTCAGGTGTTGGTGGTATTTCTCGAGCTGTGTTGTATGTCATACAGACGTTTGGGAAGAAGTTGGGATTAATCTTTCCTCCTTGGTTTTTGTGATAACTCAGAGCTCTATATTGCATAAAAGCTCTGTGGTTCAATGATTCGGAATCAAATTCGTTTGTTTTTCCTTGAAGGTAGAGACGCATGTGACAGAGAAAGACTCTATGTGAGACAAAGATTTGTCTATTTATATAGAAGAATTTCCTCCTTTTGATCAAATCCTTTGAGCTCAATGGTCTTCTTTTGAAGTTGATATTCTGATGATGCTTCTTCTTTCGCAAGATGAGAAGAATGGTCATAAAATTTGACTCTTTGTTGTTTGCACTTTGTTTTTGATGTGTTTGGTTGTTTTGAGAAATGTTTGGTTGGATGAATACTTTGTTTTTGGGAGTGATTTTCTGATTTTTCTTTGACAAGAAAACAAAGCAAGCACACAAACACAAGAATGTTGCCTCATAGGCAAAAATGAGTATGGGTCTTGATCAACCCAATCCTTGGAATTTTATATAACCCTTCCTTTAGATGTATTTTAAGGTGTATTTCCAAAGCCTGAAGTTGGCTCAATTTGCACTTGGTGTTGACTAAAATGAACACACTTCAAACACTTTTTATCCCTAAGGTCAAATGGCCAGTTGTGATAAATTTAGCCCACATCTTGATATTTCTTCGACTTTGGTACTACATACCTTATGAATCCTGCCTTGGCAGGTAAGGATGTGATATACTAAGTCTTGCATGAGCATAACAAATAGATGATCCCTATGATGGGGGAGTCACCACTTTTATCAAGCCACAAGTGACTTTTCAAAAAGCTATGTTTCTACTCAAGGAAATATGTATGGTGAGTATCTTGGGAGCAAAACCATCTATGCTCTTGCACTAAATTATATCGCAAATATCCTCAATCAATAGAACGGGTAGGCTACTACTTAAAGGTGTTTAGTTATGTTCGATGTTTTTGGACATAAGTTCATTCTACAGTGACTCACTTAAGAGCCTTGTAACTGGTGGTGGGGCCCATTTGTCCTTTCGGCCACTTACACTGTAGGAACAGCTATACCCAAGGCTACAGCTTTTGCTCACACCTGATTTCTATAGCGGCTCGAAGGATTTACCGCTCAAGGTCATTCCCAAGAGTGATGTTTCTCTTGGCAGGCTGCTCTTAAAAAGATAAAATTTTGAGTGTTACTAACATTTTTATCTTGCACCTAGGACCACGAAAGCCAAGGGAGAGGATAGTGTGTGTTAGAAGTAGGACCACTCGACCAACTCTTTGCACAAGTGTGCCAAGCACGAAAAACACTTGTTCTTTTTAATCTATCATTGCAATGTGATCTAACTATTTGGAGATGTTGTTCCAACAATCATGGTGTTCTTTTTAATTTTCAAAGGCAATTGTTTGAGTAAACTAGAATTTGAAAATCCTGGTCAACTTAATGAAAAACATGTTTGCATGAAGTAAAATTGCTTTAAAAATGAGACAAGTTGATTGTGAATTTTATTTGCACCAAAAATGGAAGTGTGGATTGTGAGTTTTATCTTGATGCAAGAAATAAAATTTGCCTTGTTGATTTTAAGCACCAAAATGAACTTTGTTTCCTAACTTGCAAAAAAAATAAAGTTGTTTTTGTATAAGTTTGTGGTTCTTTTTACCTTGGAACAATGAAATTCTTTTTAAGAGCCCCAAACAAATGTGTGATTCTTTTTTAAAAGCCCAAATTTGAAATGTGAAGTTAATTTTAAACCAAAATAAAAAGTGAATTCATTTTTAAAACCAACTTCAAAAACAAGTTAGTAAAAAATATAAATCTACTTTATAATCTAATTTAAATCTGCACAAAAGAGAAAAATAGTTAGTAAAATCCGCCTATTTGGTGGGCTTCTACAAGCCTAATTTTTTTTTTTTGGTTTTTTTTTAAATTTTTTGGTTACAAGGTGATTTGTACAACGTTTTGTTACAATAGCGCTAGTCTTCGTTTGAACAGAGGCACTATTTAACACAAACGCACTAAAAGAAAGGGAAAGACAGAGAAGGAAAAAGCACTGAAATAGGGTGAATAGCGCCAAAATAATGTCAAACACACCAAAATAGTGTCAAAAGCGCAACCTGTCTGACATTTTCAACATTCAAACATGTTCTTGGTTAAAAAAAAAAAAGTTGATCTTTTTGGTGTTTGGATTCATGTCGGGTTCACCAAATGATGCTCTGCAAAAAGGATTAGAAAATCTGTTTGATAGAAACACACACAAGAGTACAAGAAACAAATGTTAGTGTTAGCAACAAAAGATTATCCTAAATAGGCATATCAAGAGAGATATTAAGCATGAAATAGAAAGCATATAAACATAGAATAAAATAGCTAATCAAGATGCTCATAGTTGCTCCTCCCTTGTTCCTCTCCTCTCCAAGTCCCAAATGAGTGTAGCTCTCGGCTTTTAGCACTAGCCATGGATGCCATATGGAGATTCAAGATGGTTGAATATGATAAGCAAATACTATGCAAGAGTAGATAGTGATGCTATGAAAAAGCTCTATGCTAATGCCAGTATAACAACAATACTCTAATGCTTCTTTTTGCTTGAGGAGAAGGGTTCTATTTATAGAAGAAATGGGGAAATGAAGGGTTAAGATTGAATGGTTTAATAAAGGGCCAAGTTTGAAAGTTGGGGATCCATGTGCACAATTGGCACCAATAAAATGGTGACAAGTGTCAACATAGGATTGGGTTGAGAGAAGAGGTTGAGTCAAAACAAATGTTTTAACCATGTGGGAGGGTTTGAGGTAACCATTAATGGTTATTGGAGACTTTGGGGATTAAATGGTTGAAGGTTGAAAGCCTTCAATGGTTATCAAAGACTTTGAGCCATTTAGTGGTTGAGGGTTGAAAGCCTTTAATGGTTATCAAAGAATTTGAGGGTTTGAGAAGTGACTTCCCTTTTACTTAGGAATGTGACAAAGTTTAGAGAAGGGGTTAGGTTATTTAGAAGTGATTAGAAAATTCTAGAAGGGGTTTAGGCATGCAAGTGGATTTTGTAAGAAAATGCAAGTGGGAGAAATTTTGGTATTTTCAATTAAAATAAAATCATTTATTTCAATTAAATGGTGTAATTTGCATTTGGATAAATATTCAAATAAATATTAATTTATTTAAATGAGAAAAAGGAAGATAAAGCATTAAAATGCTTGAAGACTTTGAGGGAAACCATTAAAGGCTTGAAGACTTTAAGGGAAGCAATTAAAGTCTTAAGAAGACTTTAAGGGAAGCCATTAAAGGCTTAAGAAGACTATAGAAGGAAGCCATCAAGTTTGAAAACTTTAAAGCCATCAAGTTTTGAAGACTTTAAGGGAAACCATTAAAGGTTTAAAGTGGGTGAGGATAAATAGGATTTTAAATAAATAATTTATTTAAAATAGTTGTGCAACTTGCATTTGTAGGAAAATGCAAGTGGGTGAGGATAAATAGGATTTTAAATAAATAATTTATTTAAAATAGTTGTGCAACTTGCATTTGTAGGAAAATGCAAGTGGGTGGAGGATAAAGGTGATTTAAATAAATGATTTATTTAAAATAGTTGTGCAACTTGCATTTGTAGGAAAATGCAAGTGGGTAGAGGATAAAGGTGATTTAAATAAATATTAATTTATTTAAATGTGAGAGCTGGGATTTTGGGGGATTTAAATAAATATTAATTTATTTAAATGTGAGAGAATATTTAATTAAATAAATATGATTTATTTATTTAATTAATGGTCTGAATTTGGTTAAGTGAATTAAATCAAATAAATTGAATAATCTATTTAATTAATAGGAGAAGAGGGTTAAGATGAATTAATTAAATATTAATTTAATTAATTGTTAATTGATGGTTAAATAATCAAATAAATACTAAGTATTCATTTAATTAAGTGGACAAATTTATGTGACTACATTGGCCCCTCTTTGAGACGGTGCAGTTTATCGCGTCGTTTCAAAGAAAGAAAAATAGGTGTGAAGAAATGTGCCCCATAAATGTAAATTTAATGGGTGGTATGCCCCTTCGAGAGATGGGCCGAATTTTTTTTTTTTGTTTGAAAAATGGGGCGGTCTCTTGAAAAAGAGTGAAAAGTGGAGGGGATGTAGAATAGAAGAAATTTGAACTAATTGATGGTTAAATAATCAAATAAATACTAAGTATTCATTTGATTAAGTGGAAAAATTTATGTGACTACAAACATAATCATTATAGGCATAATCTTCTTGGGAGATGATGGAATCCCACTTTTCACCATGTTCCTTGGTGAGGCACCTTAACAAATTTTTGAGTGACCTATTGACCACTTCTATTTGGTCGTCCATTTGGGGATGATAAGTTGAACTAAAATAAACGTTTGTACCTAACTTCTTCCATAAAGTCCTCCAAAAATGTCCTACAAATTTCACATCTCTATCTAACACAATGTTCAAGGGTAAACCATGTATTCTCACCACTTCGTTAAAGAAAAGTTTTGCAACATATGTAGCATCACTTGTCAAGAAATGTGTCATCTTGCTAAACCTGCCAACAACCACAAAAACACTATCAAAACCTTTTTGAGTTCTTGGCAAACCCATCACAAATTCCATGCTCAAAATTTTCCAAGGTCTTGAAGGAATGGGCAATGGGTGGTATAGTCATGCGTTTTTTGTTTTCCCTTTGGCCTTTTGACACGCTAGACATGAATCCACAAATTTTCTGACATCTGTTTGCAATTTAGGGCAATGATAAAATCTTCTCATTAACTCAAGAGGTTTGTCTAATCCAAAGTTTCCCCCCATACAACCACTATGCTTCTCCTTAATTATGTTATCCCTCATTGAAAATTTAGGAATGCATAACTGCTATCCTTTGAAAAGAAGACCATATTGAATCAAATAATCATATTACTCTAAATGATACCGGCTACCAAACTCAGAGCATACCTTGTAGATGTCTTTGAAATCTTCATCTGTAACATACATACCCTTGACGAAATCAAATCCTACACTCTTCAACTGGATTTCTGAAATTGTTAGTGCCCTCCTGCTAAGAGCATCTGCAACTTTGTTTGAGAAACCTTTCTTGTGTTTGATTGTAAAGGTGTAGACCTGAATGGACTCAACTAACTTCATATGCCTATGGCTCAATTTCTCTTGACTATTTAGGAAGCTTAGTGTTTTATTATCTGTATACACAACAAACTCTTTGGGAAGAAAATAATTCCTCCACTTCTTTAGTTCTTGAACTAATGCATACATCTCCAAATCATAGGAAGAATATTTCTTTTTATTATCATTCAATTTTTCACTAAAAAATGTAATTTATCTACCTTGCTGACTAAGTACCACACCTATTGCCAAATGACTTGCATCACATTCAATCTGCAATATTTTATCAAAATCGGGTAAGGTAAGATCTAGTTGTTGTGATACCTTTTTCTTCAACATTTCAAATGCTTCATACGCTTCCTTGGTCTATGAAAATTTTCACTTCTATCCACCCCTGATTGTCTCGAATATGGGAGCACTAATATGGTTAAAATTCCTAATAAATTTCCTATAAAAGGTAGCTAGGACATTAAAAGTCCTTACATCACCAATTGTTCTAAGAGTTGGCCATGTGAGAATGGCATTCACTTTATCAACATGCATTTTCAGATTTCCTCTAGAAATCACAAACCCAAGATAACTCAATTCTTCCTACAAAAAAACACACTTTTCCATGTTTATCATTAGTTTCTCTTCATTCAACCTTCTCAAGACCATAGCCAAATGTTATAGGTTCTCCTTTGTCTTGCTAAACACTAGGATGTTATCTAGATACACTCTTACTAATGAACTCCTTCAACATATCATTCATGAGTCTCATGAAAGTGCTAGGGGCATTGGACAACCCAAATGGCATCACCCTCCACTCATACAATCCTTTGTTTGTTTTAAAATAAAATTTCCATTCATCACTGACTCTAATCCTTATTTGGTGATAACCACTTTTTAAATCAATCTTGGAATAACATATTACACCTCCTAAACAATTAAGTAAATATTCTATTCTAGGCATAGAGAATCTATACCTGATGGTTATCTTGTTAATAGCCCAGGAATCAATGCATAATCTCCATGTTCCCTCCTTCTTTGGTGCTTAGATAGTCGAGATTGCACAAGGGCTCAAGTTCTTCCCTATCAAACCTTTATCAAGCTAATCTTGGATCTGCCTTGCAACTTCCTCATTTTGTAGGATGGCTTCTTTAGTAAGGTGGCATCAGGAATAAAATCAATGCTATGTCTTGTCTCCCTTATTGGCAGTAGGGTTATTGGCAACTCTTTTGCAACTATGTCCTTGTATTTGCTCAACATTTCCTTCACCTCCTTAGGGACTATCACCTTTTTCTTTTCTACCTTGCCATCTACAATCAGCTCTTCTTCTTGCCTTCGTATTGACATCAATGCAAAACAAGGTGTTCCCTCTTCCTTGATTGCCTTGAGGAACTCTTTTCCTTCTATGATCATGATCTTGGCCTCCTTCTCATGCCAATCCACACTATTATCTGATAGGTGTATCAATTCAATCACCTTTTCATCTTTGGTGATGGACTAGGGGCTCTTGTGTCCATCATGACGGGTCTTGAGGTCATATTTCCATGCTCCGAAAAAGAAGATGACAGGAATCCATCTCAAGAACATCAAATAGGATTTTGTCTTTGTATGCTCCTATCTGAATTTCAACCCATGATTGCTCTTCTACCAAGGTTTGTTTTCATTTAGTAAGCCAATAAACTTTATATGGAAGTGGCTGAGGAATTCTTCTCAATTTTAGTTTCTCTACCATTTCTAAGGATACTAGATTTTTAGTTGAAGCTGAATCTATTATAACCTTACATACCTTGCCTCCTGCTTTGCATATGGTCTAGAAGAGTGTCTTCCTTTGTGGAGGTTCAGTATTTCTTGGTACCTTCAACAATATTCTAATCATCAAGGCTTCTCCTCTCTCTGGAAGTCCATAGGAATCAAGTGAACTGACACTCTGACAATTAGTGTCTTGAACCAAATGTGTTCTCCTCTCTCCTTGGGATATTGATCTCGTCTTCTTAGGGCACTTAGTTACAGCATGACCTACTTTATTATAGTTGTAGCATCTGAAAGGCTTTGAGCTTTTTCCACCAAATCTACCTCTATGGCTGGGTCTTCTTCCTTTGAAACCCCCTCTTGTGTTACAATCTCCATGCAAACTTTCTTGATTAGCCTCTCCTTGTGGCCTAGGACTGTGTCCTCTACCATTCATAGGGTCTCTGCCTCTAAAGTTTCTGCCCTCTCTACCTCTTTTATCCTGATCATTCTTTCTCTTTAGTTTCTCCTCTGCTCTTAGTTCTAGTTGAAAGCACTTGTTCACTCTCTCCAATGCTAGTATGTTGATCTCATCTTGGATGCTATATTTCAATCCACTAAGATATCTTTCCTCTTTCTCTGGTTCCTCCTCATGGTGTTTGGTCTTAGATGCAACCTATGGAACTCCTCAATATATGTACTCACATCAGGGTCTTTTTCCCTCAAACCTTGCAACTTCTTGTAGACTTGGACTTCATACTCTACCAGGATGAATTGTGCCTTCACTTTTGCCAACATTCTTTCCCATGAGGTTATCATACCTCTACCTTCCTTCACCCTCTCGCCTTAGAGGAAATTTTGCCAAGTGAGTGCCTCTCCTTTCATCTTGGACTTAGCAAATATAACCTTCTTATTCTCAACAATAGAGCTTTCAATCGAATTGATGATTTATTCTACCTTTCTAGATTTGTTACAAAAAATTCTCCTATCACAATCTTTCCAAACTTCCCAGATGAGAGAGTAGGGGTAGATTTCCAAAAAATAACTTAGGAGACCATCTTTAGGTCTAATTGGATAGCATTGAAAAAGAGAAACAATATCATTAGGAAAAGTAGTAACCCATCCCAACATAGCACAAATCCACCTACAACATTTAGCTAAGAAAGGACAACTAAGGAGTATGTGGTCAATTGATTCCTCGTGAGCCTTGCAAAGAACACATTTTGCAGGCCCTTCAAAACCCATTTTCTTTAACCTTTCTATTGTGAAAACTTTCTTTCTTGTGGCTAGTGAGAAAAAATACGTGCCTGAGGAATTAGCCTGCTACTCCAAAATAGTTTATGATTAATGCCTAGGTCATTTTGATCAAGCTGGCTTGCTAAGAGGTTATAACCTATTTGCAATTGACACTCATTGGATTCATATGTTGTCATTGATGGCAACAAGATTCTGTAGAAGGCATATACTGGCAGATACTGGCATTGGAGGCATACATCGATAGACACCGACATTGGAGTAATTAGGGTCATCACCAACATCGGCACCAACATCCAACACTTTAGTGAAGCCGACATCGGTTTGGAATCCAGAAAGTTTTATTTATAAAATCGTTTTATAATTATTGTATAAAGTCAACATCGGATATATTTTGTAACATGTTGTAAGCCGACATAAGGCATATTGTTTGTAAAGGGTATATAAGTCATTTTATTAGGTCATTTTGATATAGGACAAGGAAGTGGAACAGTGTGATGTGAAGGATATGTATGTAGATCATTTGTATGTGAAATTAATATCATGCAATGTTTAAAAAATGGTTTATAAAGTATTCCTAGAGAAAAGAAGATACCGGTCAAAGGGTTTAGGGGTTATGAACCGATACATAATAGAGCTATAACTAGAACTTTTTTTGGTATTGTAGATGCATTTTGTGAGTTCATCATTATTATTCTATCTCAATAGAAGCTTGTAGTCAGTGAGACTCTTTTGTGTTGAGCAGTGTGCTCTAGGCAGCGTGCCTTCCTACATGTGCAGGCCCCCATACTATGTAATATCTTTCATATGGCCAGTGATGTGATATTGTGGGTCATAAATCCCACCACGGTTTTTCCTCTTTGAGGTTTTGCACATATAAAATTCAGTGTGTTCTGGTGTTCATTCATGTAGTTGGTTTATTTACTTCATGTTATATGTTTCTTCATTTACTAGTTTATATGTGTATGTTGTAATAAGGTAAAATATTATATTACCGACAGAACATTGATTCAGCCCCCCCTCTTAGTGTTCTTGGATTCCTTCTATTCCAACAATTGGTATCAGATCTTGGTCCCTCAGAGGAATTTTAACAACTTGAGGAAGATCTTGAAACTAGATTCATTAACTATGGCTATGGAGAAGCAACTTGAGATGGCACTTGAGGTTTATGATGCTGAAAGGTTGAAGAACTTAAATCTGCAAGATGAATTGAACTCTGCTAATGAATTCATTCTTGTTATCCAAGAAAGGTTATCATCTGCTCAAGCTTGGAGGAAGGAACTTTTTGCAAAACCAGGATGATGAAGAGAAAAATGCACTTAAGGAACAATGTCATAAGTTGAGTGAAGCAAACATGCTCATGAAGAATGAAATGCAAGATCTGAATATGAGAATGTCAAAAGAAATTAAGGATAGAAGAAAGAAGGAAGAAAATCTTGTTGTATCTCTAAAGAACAAACCTGAAGAATGTGGCAGATTGGCTCATGACAATGATATGTTAAGAACTGATTTAGTATAATCCCAGAATAATGAACAAGAGCTTGAAAGGAAAATAGTGGTTCTGAGAAATGATCTGACTACTGCAAGTGAGTATAAATAAAAATTCAAGATTAGTACTTCATAGTTGGTTGATTTATTGAAAAGACAAAGGCAAAATCATGATTCTAGAGGACTTGGATTTGAACAAGGTGAAAGCTCTAGTACTGCAAATGAAGGTCAGACAACCAGTATCCAAAACTCATTAGACTAGAGGAAAATGGTAAGGCAACCTAATTCTTACAAATTCAATGGTAGATGCCTTTTTTGTAATAAATTTGTCCATATGGATAAACAATGTAGAAATAGAGCAAATCAAAACTACAATTAAGTTCCCAATCAATGCACAAATTGCAAGAAATATGGTCATAAGTCAGAAGATTGCAAAATGAATGTTAAGTGTCATGCATGTGGGAAGTTTGGACATTTGGCTAACTAATGTAGCTCAAGGAATGACACTAGATATGTCAAAGAAATTCAAAAGAACAATGTGACATGCTATGCATGCAACAAAATAGGTCATATTGCTAAGTATTGCAGAAGAAAGACTAAACCGATTAGCAATGATAGAGAAAATGAGAAAGGAAAGAAGAAGGTAGATGAATTACAACAAGATCATACCAAGAGATGGGTTAGAAAGTCTGAAGAACCAAGTGGAGATGCAACCACATTGGTATCTGCACCAGTAACTCCACTAGTAGAACACAACATTCTTGCACCGGTGGGAAATTCAATTGGTAACTGAGGCAGACGCTTTAGGGGTTGGAAAATTCATTGCAAATCTTGCATATTCCCCAGAAAGAGATATAGAAAGAGATCTAGAGAGTTGTATTAATCATTGATGGAGGTTTATCTAGCATAAAACTATGAAACCGACATCGGTTAGGGCACTGGTAAGCATTTATGACAATGGAGAATTAGGGTTTACTTGCCGATAAAAGGAGAAAATGAACTCATTTTCACTTGGCCAGCACTTGAGGAAACTAGAGCGAAGCAAAGGTGAATCATAGGCAATCAAAAGCAAGAAAAGGCATTCTGAAGAGAATTCCAATAGTTTTCTAAGGAGTGTTCAAGATATTTCAACCGACAATCGTTATCCAGGTATTTCTTTGAAATGGCATCCGAATAATCCTCTACTCTTATTTTCATTTTGAATCCTACTGTTGTTGAGGTCAAGGATAGGCTTAGACCTATTTTCAAGTAAGTTCCTCAAATAGCAAGGAAGGAAGACTCTTTCGGCGCATTTTTGAGGGTTCTTGATGGCATAGTTTATGTGGAAGATGTTAGGGCTTATATTCATTGCACTTTGGAGGATTTAGGTACTGAGAAAATCAAGGGTATGTATCAATTTGTGATACTGGGTACCTCCGGAACAATCAAGCTGAAATGTCAAATCATTGAAAACCTAGGGTTAACCAGAGTCCAGAATATACAAGAATTTGAGGATGAAATGATTAGATATGTTCTGAGCAGGGTCCACAATGAATTCATCTAGATGGACCACCCTCACATGATCACCAAAGAAGAAATTTAGACAGTCACTGGTTTACCTAAAGGCGAGTAGGATCCCGAGAAGAAGATCTCCAACACTGAGGTTGAAAATCTCACCGACACAACTTACTATAGAAGGTCAATGAGGGTCAACACCATCAAGGATACAGATGTAAAATTTTCCAGCACAATCATCGGCCACAAGGTAACACAATCAAGTCGATTAAACTTTGTTTCCAGTTCCTGTATCCATGTTGCATATCAGTTGATAAAGAATAATGGTAAATACGATTTGTGTGAATGGCTAAGAAATGAATTGATGATAAATCTTGGCAAAATCAAAGGTGTTAAGAAAGGGACATTCTGGTTTGGCAACCTTATTGTCTGTTTGATGCTATACTTCATGAATGAGCTACCAAGTTTGGGAAAGAAATGATGGGCTCATGACATACTGATAGGCATGCAAATTAGAGATGCAATCACTGATCTTGGCAGCGATAGGGATGAGAAGCTATGGGGATTCTTTAAAACTTTCCAAAAGAACATGAGAATGAGGGAGAGAATATCCAAACACATTGTGAAGAAATACTCCATTGAAATTTGCTTCATGGTAAAAATAGATGAGACTCTCATTGAAGTAGTCGAACCAAGAACAATATGGGTCACTGAAATGGGCTATGAAGTTGATGAAAACATCTTGGAACTATATGCTAAAATGCTTCTTGATGCTCCTTTAGATGATAAGATTGAACACTTTGGCACTACAGAGGAGAAGGCACTTGAAATTAAAATTGGCTCCAATAGGAAAAGAAGTGAAAATAAAATAGACAAAATGTATGCCTTCATTCAAAATGTAATCCACAAGATAGATACAGAACTAGGTTTTGGATCTAAACTGGTAGATCACTCGGTAGAAACTTGTGCTCTAGAGGTAAAGAGGCCTGAGACTTTCATATCTCCTATCACTTCTGACTCTGATACAAAGGATAATCAACCTCTTGCATTCATAATGGTATAGAGGAAGAAATTTGACAAGCCTCCGGGAGAAGAGAAGAAGGTGGAACCTAGGAGGAAGCTAGTAAGAAAGGTGACCATGCCTACAACACCCATACCTCTGGCAAGGAAACCTACTCAGAAGAGGAAGCCAGCTCCATCCACCCCTGCAACCCCAAGCAAGAAGAAGAAAAAGGGTGAGATAGATGAAGCAATTGAAACTGGTAATGTTACCATCATCCCCCCAATGACTTGTGCAGAATTGATAGATGAGGTAACTAAAGATGGAATTTTGAAGAATGTATCAAATTTTTATGAGCATCTAGATGACAATGAGGAAAATGAAATGGAAGAAGCCATTTTGTTATACCTAGACATATATAAGAAGGATTTGGTAGAGATTTTGAAGGAAATTCCTTTATCCTTGTATAATAAGTTAGATGCAAGAATATTAGATGTAGTGAAGAGAGACAGAGAAACTAAAGAAGTTGAACTTTTGAGCATTTGTGGTTCTATAAATAATGAGGAAATTAAAAGATGTATAGAAGTTGCAAATAGAACAATATTTAGCAGCAAACCTTGACAAATAAGCCTAATGATGAGTAGAGTCAATGAAATAATAAATGAGACTAGAGAAGGTTGGGCTAAATTCTTTGAAAAGAATCCTGATTTTCTTACTTCTCAAGAAGAATTTGCTAGGGCAGCAACTCCCACTATTCTAGACAGATCCAAGGGAAAAGGAAGTTTGGGAAAATCAGATCAAATTTTGAATGAACTGGTAGATAATAAGAGTGTACAGACTCCACCGACAATTAAAATTAATGAGAGTGTACAGGCTAAACCGGCAGAGACAATAATTGTATAGTCTGATGTAGATAATATACTAGATATAGATAATATTGTGGATAATAATCCACCGACAATGACAGATACTGCACCAAGTGGTGAAGCCATCGATGTAAAAGAGGATGAGATAAGAGATACACCGAGAGAGGATAAAGAAAAGGAAAAGGCCAGTACCATACCAACAGTTGATTCCTTAGCAAAACTTTTGGCAATTGATACTTCTCAAGTTGAGAAGAAATCCATCACAGAGATGAGTCCCACAGAGCTAATGATGATGGCTGCTCAAAAGCTAATGAAGGAGGGATCTGCAGACAAGGGAGTAATAAATCAGTCAATAACAGTTTTGCATAGACTAATTCTAGAATGTATGATTGAAAATGAAGCAAGCCCTTCCAGCAAGCTTAAGGTATTGATAGAGGACATCTCTAAAAACTTTCAATCATTACAACAAATTTTTGACCTACAATCACTTGAAAGATTTACTTTGGCTAAGAAAGCCGCTTTTGACCAAATTATTGAGATAGAGAAGAGGAAGATTGGAGAGAAACTTATACTTATTGAAAATTCTCTGAAACAGTGCACCAACATTTACAGGGTCTGTTGTAATATAGAGATTCTTACAACAAATGTAGATAAGAGAATAAAAGAGTTACAAGAAAAGATTGCTAATATTCCTAATTATTTTGATAGACTAAATTCACTTACAACATCTATTGATGGATAAATTTTGACCTTGGGGAACCAAAATTTTTCTTTTGAAAAAGAAAGAGATAAGATCATTCAAAGAGAAAGGAGTCTCAGAGGTTTGGTGAGTCCAAGATTGGATTCACATGCTATACATAAGAGGGAATGCATGGATATGCTTGTGAAGCCCACACCGACAAAAGTCACTGAGAAAGAATCACTTGCACATTTATCGAGTGGACTTGTATCCATATTTGAAACATTCAAGACCGACTGGGATACCTATATAGAGTTACTTGAGAAATCTTATCTGGAAATCTTGAAATTGGTCAAGCTCCAACAAAGTAATATGTAATTATTCATTCTTTTGAACAGATTCCTAACAATTATTTCACCAGTCTTTGGCATTGATACCAAAGGGGGAGGATATGTATGTGAAAAATGAAATATAAAGGAAAGTATGTATATAATCCTAGGGGGAGGATATTTGTCAGAGAGTATATGAATCAAAATGGTCAATCAGCTCAGGGGGAGCATGTTTCAGTTTAAGTTTCAGTTGAGATGGCAGGCAATCCATTTTTCACATGAGTGTTGACATCAATGCCAAAGGGGGAGATTGTTGGAAATTGACACTCATTGGATTCATATTTTTTCATTGATGGCAACAAGATTTTGTAGAAGCCATTGGAGTAATTAGGGTCATCACCAACACCGACACCAACATCCAACACTTTAGTGAAGCCGACATCAGTTTGGGATCTGAAAATTTTTATTTGTAAAATCATTTTGTAATTATTGTATAGAGCCGACATTGAATATCTTTTGTAACATGTTGTAAGCCGACATAATTCATATTGTTTCTAAAGCGTATATAAGTTAGTTTATTAGGTCATTTTGATATAGGACAAGGAAGTGGAATAGTGTGATGCGAAGGATATGTATGTAGATCATTTGTATGCGAAATTAATATCATGAAATGATCAGTATATGGTTTGTAAAGAATTCTTAGAGAAAAGGAGATACTAGTAAAAGGGTTTAGGGGTTATGAACTGGTACAAAACAGAGCTATAACTAGAATTTTTTTGGCATTGCAGATGCATTTTGTGAGTTCTTCTTGATTGTTTTATCACAACAAAAGCTTGTAGTCAGTGAGACTCTTTTGTGTTGAGCAGTGTGCTCTAGGCAGTGTGCCTTCCTGCATGTGCAGGCCCCCATACTATGTAATATATTTCATATGGCTAGTGAATTGATATTGTCGGTCACAAATCCCACTGTGGTTTTTCTGCTTTTAGGTTTTCCACGTATAAAATTTAGTGTGTTATGGTGTTCATTGATGTGGCTGGTTTATTTACTTCATGTTATATATTTCTTCATTTACTAGTTTATATGTGTATGTTGTAATAAGGTAAAATACTATATTACTAACCGATTTTAGAAGGGAACCAAATAAGTAAATCATTTCCTAGTCTGGAGAAAAATTGTATGGCTTGAATAGTGGATTTAATTAGATCTACTTCACTAGGGTGAAGGAGGATCCCATCAAAGCTTTTCCAGCTCCATCGAAGGGGATCATTTTGAGATAAAGTAATGTAATCATTGATATGCAGTCCCCAATTAAGTTTAAACTAGTCTCTTGAGTAATTAGTAGATAATAAGCTATCAAGACTAGGGTAACCCCACCAAGAATCCTCCCCAAATAAGATTGAGGATCCATCATGAACGTCCCATGAAATATACCCAGCCACGAGAGGTCTACATTGATAATGAAGTTCCATATCCTAGATCTTTTTGGCAGGTTAATGGTTCTCATAAAGTTGATAGGATCTGCTACCTCAGTGTATTTTCAAACATAAGTTTAACCCATCTTGTTGATGGGTCTTTAATCATTTTCCAAACAATATTTTCTCCTAAGGCTTGATTCTAAAGTTGCTGATTTTGAATACCCAAGCCTCCCAAAGACTTCAATTTACATATTTTATCCTAGGTAATTAGTGCTATTTTATGCCTCTCCTCTAAGAATTGCCAAAAAAAAATTCTCATTTTTTAATAAAAAAATAATTCATCCTTGCAGTAAAAGCAATATATGAGAGAAGATAAATAGGCAATGCTGAGATAACTTCTTGAAGCATAACCAATCTGCCTGCCCATGATAGCCATTTTCCTTTCCAAGAGTGGGTAATGTGCTCCATTTTTGTCTTTAAAGGGTCCTAAAGTTTTGTGTTCTTCAAACCTCTATAAATGGGGAAACCTATATAAACACAAGGAAATTTGCCTTTCTTGCAATTGAAGATCTTAAGGATTCTGATTTCTGTTTCTCCGGGGAGTAGAGAAAAAATAAATCTCCAACTTCTCTTTATTGACAATTTGGCCAGATGCCTTTCCATAACAAGAAAGAATATTTTGGATTTGATTTGCCTCTCGTGGACTAGTTTCTTCCATTAATAAGTTATAATCCACAAATTGTTGATGTGTAGATGAAATTTTTTAGCTATTTTAAACCCTTAATTAGACCTCTAGAGTGCGAATCTTTAATAACTCTGCCCAAGGCTTTTGCAAGAATAATATAAAGAAATGGAGAAAGTGGATCTCCTTGTCTAATGCCTTTAGAGAAAGAAAATTATCCTTCTGGAGTCCCATTTATCAGTACAGAAAACCTTGGGGTCAAAATGCATTCAACGATCCAGCTGATCCATTTATTGCTAAAGGAAAAAGCTTGCATGACTTTACAAAGAAAGCGCTAGTCTACATTGTCATAGGCCTTTGAGATACATCCTATTTGATAATCATTCTTGCCTTGTTAATATTTTGAAGTGTATGAATTGCTTCTTGAGCAACTATCACTCCATCAAGAATAAATCTGCCTTGTTCAAAGCTTGTTTGCTATTTCAGAAATTATGTTGTTCATAAGAGGTTTAAGCCTATTAGTGATCACCTTGGACAAGATTTTGTATATTGTATTGCAAAGGGAAATTGGTAAATGAAGTCCCCCAACTTAATAACTTTTTCTTTTTTAGAGATAAGAGCAATAAGAGTATTATTGATTTCCTTAAGTATATGACTTGATTTTCTAGAAGATTCAAGGGCCTCGACTAAATCTGACCCTATAATATGCCATCTTTTTTTAAGAAGCCACTAGGAAAGCCATCTAGACCTGGGGCTTTATCAGATGGAAGCTGATTAACAGCCAAAGAAACTTCATCAAAAGTGAATCACTCATTCAGCTGCTGATTTTGCTCATTTGTTATGACTT
This sequence comes from Cryptomeria japonica, assembly GCF_030272615.1. Lineage (NCBI taxonomy): Eukaryota > Viridiplantae > Streptophyta > Pinopsida > Cupressales > Cupressaceae > Cryptomeria > Cryptomeria japonica. The sequence goes on along the minus strand of NC_081414.1, from coordinate 811,100,718 downwards.
TTAGAATGAATGAAAGGATTTTATTCTTCTCTCTAAGATCATATCCCACCTCATTGCATAGCAGATTGGAGAAGAAATGACAAAATTCTGATTGAATTACCTTAGGATTTTCAATTATATGATTACCTTGAATTTGTATTCTATCTATCCTATTTATAGACCTTCTTTGCTTCAATGCATTGTGAAAGAACTTGGTATTCTTGTCCCTAGCTTGCAACCAACTCTCCCCTGACTTTTATTTCTAGAATATTTCTTCCTTTGAGAGGATCTCCTCATATTTTTCTTTTCTTTTTCTCTCAAAATTTCTTGTTGGGACATACCATCTTAAATAAATTTATCCTTCAGTTCATCCAACTGTGTTTCTATAAGATTTTTGGAGGTGAAAATTGATCAACATTCCATTGAAGAATTTTTCTTTTAATGAATTTCAACTTTGAGACAAAATAGTATAATTTGGAGCCCTCAAAAGGAACTTCTTTCCACCACTACTCAATCAAAAGGAGAAAAATATCATCCTTCATCCACATATTTTCAAATCTAAAGGGGGGTTTGAGAGATGAAGACGTTGCACCCTGAAAACTTAATAGTAATGGGAAGTGATCAAACCCTGAACAAGGAAGAACTTTGCATTCAAGAGAGAAAGGAAGGGAAGTAAAGTCACCCAACCAAAGGAATCTTTCAATCTTTTCTGCAATATTATTGTATCCTTGCCTTTTATTATTCCAAGTAAAGATACTATCACCTGTTTCAATTTCAAGGAGACCATTCCTATCCACCCAATCATTGAAATATTGTTGTGATTTTCCTAGCTTGGTTAAACCGCCCCTCTTATCAGACAAACTCCTTATAGAAATGAAATCTCCTCCTATGAAAAAATTATCATTTTTGAATATAGAGATAATACCATCTAATTCTGACCAAAAGGTCATTTTTAAAGAAGAGGAGACATGACCATAAACATTGAGCAACAAAAAGGAGAAATTAGAATATGTGATCCTAGCGGATTACAAAATCCAATGTTTGTTTGAGACAATCTTCTCCATATGAAGAATAGAAGGTTTCCATAACAAAAGTAATCCTCCAGATGCACTCTCTGCTTGAACCTTATCCATTTTGCAGTCCCTATACTAATAACCAAGGTATTGACCAAAAAGTTGGGCTTGTTCAAGACCTGTTGAAGACTAAATTTTGTTTCCTGTAGCATAATAATTTCTGCATTAATCAAAAGAAGCCTCCTTTTGATTAAGCATTGTTTGTTAGGGGCATTGAGGCCTTAACATTCCAAGCTTGTTAAACTATTTTACATCTTCAAAATCTACATATTTAAATATAAAGGCCCATTACATATAATGACATGTTTTGACATTAAAACACATAATTGTAAGTGCACTTTAAATTAACTTATTGCAATATCGTTTAATGCTCTTGGCTAAATTTGAACATGATCTTAATTCTTATTCTCGTGCCAAAAATATCTTAGGCTAAAGAGAAAATCACATCCTTGGACTGTGCTAACCATTGTTATAATTATACTATTATCGACACCAGCATGGAGGGAATTAAGAGGTATGAAGCTGCTTTGCAAGTGATAGAGGGTAATTGTTTGGTCAAATGGTCTTTTGAGCTCAATCTAGTTGATGGCTTGTCCCAACAGGATTTTGTTGGTAGCTTCAGCTATGTCTTGATTGCCGCATTATAAGTCTTCAAGATGTTGTTTCTTACTCGTATATGTGTTAATCATACTGAACAAAAATTCCTGTTTCTTTCTCTCTAGTTTTCATGGAGTTTAATGATTTCCATATTTTTCACTGTGTAAGGTTTTTACATGCAAGTCTAATGGGGGTCGATGAAATATTTGAATTTTCTATTTTATGACAGGCTATGATAATTTAGTTACTAATTAGGAACATACATGGGAATTTTTTTATTAGTTTTTTCAATTGGACCTCTCTCTTAATTGCTATCATGGGCAGACTCCAAGATACTCCTTCTTCCTAGTATTTGTCAACAAATTGAAAGTATGTTAAATGTTTCTAGCTCTGTGGTTTTCTTTGAGCAAGATTAATTCCATTAAATTCAACAATTTGGGATCAGACTTTCATTACTATTGGATAAAAAAAAGGTATTAAAAAATTATATAATTGATTTCTGATAATAATATCATAATTTGACACACATTCAAAAATATCTTCTTAATGTGAATGTAGCGGCAATTTTACTAGATATGATCAAGATGATTGAAACTTACATTGTCAGAATGGCTTAAACTACACACTAAGCTTACACTTCTATGCTTAAAAGTGTTAAAAACTCAGAGTTAACTGACATTTTCTAGACTTAATATGTTGCTTAATGTGGGGTTTAAAACTGGCCCTCACTGTCATGCTCCTCTTTATCAAATTTCAAGACCTCTACTGCTAAATGTGGAAGAATTTCCTGGCCTAATTCAAACAAGTTCCCTATCTTGACGATCAAGATCCCTCCTCTGCAGGGACTACATTAACTGTTTAGTGCAATATTTCAGATTGTTGAAATTTGTAGATATGCCTTTTTAAATCCTATTTTTTTAAAATTATTTTATTTTATATTGTTGATATAATGTTTAATAGAAAATTTATTTTAAACAATTTTCTACTTACTTGCTTTAAATTGTATTTGTATGTGAGCAGCTTGGCCATGTGATCCTCAACAAACCGTCTTTAATGTCTAGTTGACCATTGTTCCAGTAGATAAGATGAAAAAAAGTTTGCAAGAAAATATATATTTATAAACAAGTAAACCAAAAAGAAAAGAAGGCCCAAAAGAATATAAATCGAGGGAAGAAGAAAAATGAATAGATTGCATAGCGTTTAGATCCCTATTGTAGGTCAGAGATTTGTAGAAGTCTGCAAACAATAATTAAAATAAATAAGTTAATAAGCTAGCTAATCATACAGCTACTCTGTAGAGTTTGAATGCAAAGAAAAATAATATATATCTAAACAAAAACTTTATTGCAGTCGGACCAGAGGCAAACTATATCTAAGAAATCTAAAAATAGTCGGTGTTCCCTCTAGGAGTTTTCCACTCCATGAAATGCACCCTCCATTACACTTATCTGAGATCAGACATGAAATCTAATACTAAGGCCAAAACCTAAAACAATATGTCATGAATGTCGGATAAATATTGAATTAATTACACGTGTATTATAACTTTTTTTTTTACTGCTGGATATAGTGCGCCCTTAATGGCGGCCAGTTTAGAATGAACAATTGACAGAAATTTATAATTTGATTGCTTGGTATTTGTCGATATTAAATCAGCCCTATCAACACCACCAACCTTTACCTTTACACAGATGTATTAAAAGAAAATAGAGGGAAAAAAAAAGTTTGATTTGATCGCCAAACAAGGAAGAATCAAGTCCTTGCATTTGGTTGTTTACCTGCTCACTTGGTAGTGCTGACTGTCTGAAAATGGAGAATTATTAAATTCGCTCCACTATATACATCTAATTCATATGCATAGCATTGTTAAAATAATAAAAGATTTATTTTTGTCGTATGGCTGTCCAATCATAGTAAAGTATTTGATTCGAATTACGGATTCGGATGACAACATCTAAGTGAGAACCCGCGGTATTCTAAATTCTGTTTACATGATCAAGAAAACATAGAATTGAAGCAAGCCAAAAAGTAATCTATTCAATTCGAAAATCCAACATATATCAGTCCAAGGGATTCCAAGGGTCACCAACAACTCCTTGAGAATCTAAACCCAACAGTCACATCTTGTTTATTTACATAATAAAATCTAAAACTATAAAATTTTCAAAAAACTATATAAAATTTTGTCCTAACTTTAACTAGACATAGCTTTCTGCACAAGATTCGAAATTACGAGTCCTTTAACTTGTTGGAAAGGTCTCCAAGAGTTGGAGGCACAGTCCTACAAAAACTTGCCTATGCCAATGTTCTAAAGGATAGGCCAAACTTTCAAGGACTAAAAATGTCCCCCAAGGCCTTAAAAAATGTCAATTACTAATGTATAGAAAAACTAGAAAAAATATAAAAATATTTTTCCACTGTTTCAGATTTGCTTCTGATCAGTATTCTTTGTGAGATATGTTTTAATCATCTATAGTAAATTCCGGCGAGCCTAACACTTTAAAATTTAGGAATCAAACTTAAAATGAAAATTGCGTTAAACAAAAATATATTAGCAACGTTATGTATAATTTCTTGAATAACATTTGACACAATCTAAGGATGGCATTGTCTGCTATTATTGTCGCTAGGGTTCCGGCAGGTTGGAAGCCCTCTACTTGTCTCTTCCCTCACGTCGGCACGAGAGTTGGGCGGTCGTGGTGAGATGGGATGGATCCCGTATGGGCTTTTCAGACGCTCTGAAACACTCCCGCAATGGTGGCGATGTCTTTGAACATTGCATCTTTGGCAATAGTGCGGATAGGAGCTTCTATGTGGCGGGGCAAGGTAGAGAGTTTTGTCCCCCTCACGATTTTGAGGCAGATGTTGATCATTTCAGGGGGGACGGGAATAGTGCTAAGATAGTTTGGAAGGGGAGATCGCCTTTGCCACAAAAGGGTTTGCATCCTCAACAAGAGAGTATTTCAATTGTTTCTTCTGCATTGAATGAGTCTTCAATGGTGGGGCCAATGATTGTTAATCTGAAGGAGGAGTTGGAGAAGAAGGTGGATCATAATGAGAGGGTTTTCTCAGGTTAAGGGCTTATTGGGTGATTTAGAGGTATGTGGCCGATCCTTGGTGATCTCCATAAGTGAATCTATGTGCACTGGAAACCTCTCTGATAGGTAGTGTACAAATTTATCCACACGCTCAGGGCTTCTTTGTTGTTCTTTTTTAAAATGAGACTGATAGGAATACAATTCTTTGTGACACTCACCCATTGGTGTTGAAAACATGGCATTTGACTTTTAACCCTTTGTCAAAATCCTTTGATCAGATTCCTCTTTGGGTTAGGCTTCCAAATCTTCCAATGCAATTTTGGTTTGACTCTTATTTTAAGGTTGTCAGTAATTATTTAGGAACTTTTATTATGGCTAATGAAGGTTCTTTAATTTTGTTGCGCACTACCTTTATTTGAATTCTTGTGGAGATGGATGTATCTAAAGAACTCCTGTCAAAAATTTATTTTAAATCTTCGAAAGGTAACTAGGTGCAGACTTTGAAGGGGTTCTATTTAGATGCAAGAGATATTTTAGAATTGGGTACATGGCTCCTTCTTGTGACAGGTCTAAACTGGATAAATCTTCTTCTTGGTGGAAGGAGGTGATCCCCCACATTACATGATTGGCAAGGGTAAGATCCCTAAGATAAAGGGTGACCATGGTACATCAAAGTATGAAAAATCAAGAGTTTCAAGGGATGGGGTGAAGGACATCATTAATGTTGTCAATTATGTGGATCATGGAGGAAGTGAGAAAATGCAAGAGTTGGAGACTATACCTAGCTCAAAAATGGAGTGTGCCATAGAGGTTACTGGTGCAAACCAGGTTGGCACACAAATCTTGGAGGAAGTGGGGAAGGTGGTTTTGGACGCTTCCAATTTTAAGATATTGGAAAATACAAAAGAAGAAGGGTGGATTGAGGTTAAAAGGAAGAACCGTCAGAGAGCCAAGGATGATAGTATTAGGCTGATCCTTAACTCTCATGAGATGGAGGAGGTTAATCAACATTGTACACAATGACCTATTAATGGGTTTGTTATGTTTGTGGGGAGGTGGCTCCCTGGTTGTAGCCCCACCTCGGGCTAGGCCAAAATCCAGTTTCTTAAAAAAAATAACAACTATTATCGAGCAAAAAAAAAAATATTAAGAATATTTGATAAAAACTCTAATAATATTATTTTCAATACTATCATGTGCGCTATGATAGGACTATTTGACTAGTACCCTTACTAAAATGGCTATTAGTGATATAAATATAATTTTATGGAATCCAATTTACATTGTGAATAATAAAGTAATATTTATATGTATATATATGTATATGCATATGTATATGTATATGTATATGTATATATACATATACATATATATACATATATATACCTATATATATATATATATATAGGGGGTTCACCCCATAGCGCAGTAGTATTGTTGTGAGCCTCCTTCAATAGAGGTCGTGAGTTTGATACACGGGGCTTTGCCCCTCTCCACTCTGTCGTTTCACCACCTCTCACTCCACCAATCTATTTACTTGGCAAACAACAAGATAGAGGTCTTCTTTGGCTAGAGAGGTATTTCGTTGTTGGTGCACATCGAGGAGTGATTGATAAATTTGGAGCGTGCTCTTGGTCCCCCCGACGCAGCTGTGCTCTGGAGCTATGTAGGGTGCTTCAAAGAATATTCCTTGGCACTCGATTAAGAGATGAGGATGTATATATATGTATATGTATATTTATATATATGTATATGTATATATATATATATATATATATATATATATATATATATATATATATATATATGAATATATATATGTATGTATATATATACATATGTATATGTATATATATGTATATATCTACATATGTATATGTATATATTTATATATGAATATATGAAAGGAAATACAAGAGCAAGGAAAGAAAAATAAAATCCAAGAAAGTTTATTGATGAAGTAAATGTTACCAAGAGAAATGCAAAAACCTTGGAGCAATCACCCAAATGTGAAGAAAGAGGCACAAGAACTTTTGAAAGGGGAAAAGCAAAGAAAAACCCCTTGTGATATTATGAATGAGGCAATGCCTAAAATGAGAGAGAGAGAGAGAGAGAGCAAGAAGCTCTTTACAATATTGTCATTAAGAAGAAATGAGAGAGGAGACATCTCTTAAATAGAGATGAGGAGAGGAGTTACAAAGTAACTCCCAAATCTATGAATGCCACCATTCATAAAATGTGTGTGTCATGTGTCCACATCCTCTTATGGAGGAAATCTAATATTCCTTAATAAAGGAAAATAAAAGAAATGACTTGTCCTCACACATGTACTAGAGGACAAATTACATGTAGGAATTCCAAAGGAATATCCTAAACTAAATACAAATAAACCTAAGCTAAGTAAAGATTAAATATTCTAACACCCCCCCTTAAGCTTTACTTGGGGAGCTTACATCAAACCCTTCAATGGGTTGTAATCCAAGATTTTTACAATGAAATTGGAACTTTTCTTTACAAAGTGGCTTGGTCAAAATATCTGCAACTTGGTCTTCCCCCTTGCAATAGAGGAGTGAAACTTGCTTGTCTTCAATTTGTTCTCTAATAAAGTGGTGTTGGAGAGCAATGTGTTTTGTCCTTGCATGGAAAACTGGATTTTTAGCCAAGGCAATGGCACTTTGGTTGTCACAATACAATTGAGTTGGTTCGTGTTGAGGTAGACCCAAATCTTCAAGTAGTCTTCTAAGCCACAAGACTTCTTTGGAAGCATTAGTGCATCCTTTGTACTCAGCTTCAGTGGATCCAAGAGAGGTAGATTGTTGCTTTTTACTATTCCAAGAAATTGCTCCTGAACCAACAAAAAACAATAACCACAAGTAGATTTCCCATCATTGGGATCTCCACCTAGATCGGAATCAGTAAAACCTTTTAAAGTAAAATCAGAATTTGCATCATAAAACAAACCTACATTAATAGTTCCTTTAATATATCTTAAAATTCTTTTAGCAACTTTAAAGTGTTTTTGTTGAGGTTTAGACACGAGTCTTGAAACCAAACCAACACTATAAGCAATATCTGGCCTAGTAAGAGTTAAATAATTTAAACTTCCAACTAATTGTCTATACAAAGTAGGATCAACAAGAGGAGTTTGCATATCAAGCATTAACTTAGTGCCTAATTCAATAGGAATTGAAACATGGTGAGCATCATTCATGTTAAACTTATCTATAAGATCTTGAGCATATTTACTTTGAGATAAGAAAATTCCTTTAGAGGTTTGCCAAATTTGCATTCCTAAGAAATAATGTAAAAGACCTAAATCAGTCATTTGAAATTTTTGATTAAGTTGAAACTTAATATCAGAAATCAAAGTATTGGAACTTGAAGTAAGAATCAAATCATCTACATACAAGATAATAATTATAATATCATCTTCACTATGTTTAATATACAAGTTAGGATCATTTTTACTTCTAACAAAGCCTTGCGAAAGAAAGAATGTATTAATCTTTGAATACCACTCCCTAGGAGATTGCTTTAATCCATAAATTGATTTCTTTAATTTACAAACTAAGTGTGCATTACCTTCTTTAATAAAACCAGGAGGTTGAGACATATAAATTTCCTCATGTAAATCACCATTAAGAAAAGCACTTTTAACATCCATTTGGTGAATAGGCCAATTCATTCTAGAAGCTAAAGCAAGCACAAGTTTAATTGTAGGCATTTTAGCAACAGGAGCAAAAGTTTCAGTATAATCTAAGCCTTCAATTTGAGAAAAACCTCTAGCAACTAATCTAGCTTTAAATTTAATAACTTGATTATTAGCATTCAATTTGGTTTTATAAAACCACTTGCAAGAAACAAGATTTTTACCATGAGGCAAGGGAACTAAATCCCAAGTTTGGTTAGAAATTAGAGTATCATATTCTTCCTTCATTGCTTTTTGCCAATGTGGTTGATTTTTAGCTTGATCAAATGTTTTAGGATCATTAGAATTCATAGTAGTCATTAAAGCATAATTACAATAATTAACTCTTCTAGATTGAAGTCTATCCATTCTAGCTAAGTATTCATCACTATCTTGAATTAAAGATTTAAACCATTTAGGTCTTCTTTTAGAAGTAATGGATTCATCACTAGAAGAAGATTCATGAGGAGTAGAGTTATTATTATCATCATCACTATCACTAGAAGGAATAGAAAGAGATGCATTAGGAGTAGGGTTAAGAGAAGGAGGTTGGTCCTCCACAAGCACAACTTTGCTTTGAGCAAGTTCATCATCCTCTACTTTAGAACAATCATGAATGCCTTTTTCTGCAATACAAACATCTCTTGCGACTTTTACCTTGTTAGTAATAAGATTGTAAACTCTATAACCTCTAGTATTTTCATCATAACCAACAAAAATAAAAGGAGAAGATTTAGCATCTAATTTTTTTCTTTTCTCCTTAGGTTTGTGAACATAAGCTATGGAACCAAAAATTCTTAAATTCTGCAAATTAGGCTTTCTACCAGACCAAGCTTCTTCAGGAGTTTTATCCTTTAAGGCTTTGGTAGGTGTTCTATTAATTAAATAAGTTGCACAAGCCATAGCTTCAGCCCAAAACTTGTAATCCATATTTTTTGCATGCAATAAACATCTAGCCATTTCAACAATTGTCCTATGCTTCCGTTCTGCCACACCATTTTGTTGTGGTGTATAAGGAATGGTAAGCTCATGTTTAATTCCAAACAATTTCAAATAAGCATTAAATGCATTATTGACATATTCTCTTCCATTGTCAGTACAGAGAATCTTAATTTTAGAACCAGATTGCCTTTCTACAAACATATGAAATTCAGTAAACACATCAAGCACTTGATCCTTACTATGAAGGAAATATATCCATGTTCTCCTTGAAAAATCATCAACAAAGGTAAGTGCATACCTTGAACCTTGGATGGAGGGATTCTCCATGGGACCCAAGAGATCACTATGAACTAGATGCAATTTAGTATATGCCCTCCAAGATTGACCATGAGGAAAGGGTTCCCTATGCATCTTACCACTCATGCAACCATTGCAAACAATTTGAGAAGGAACAATAGTAGACAATCCATCAACCATATTTTCTTTTTGCATCAATGAAATATAATCAGAATTGAGATGGCCAAGTCTTTCATGCCATATAGTAAAATCAACAGTAGTAAGCAAAGAATACTTTGGAGGAGCAAATTCATAGAACTTGAATAAGTTATCACTATCCATTTTAGCAGTAGCAATAACATGATTAGTTTTTGGATCAATGATATAACATATGCCCCTATAAAAGTTAATTTTATAATCTTGACAAAGTTTAGGAACTTAAATCAAATTTGATTTTAATTCAGGAACATAAAGAACATCATGTAATTTCCCATTAGGAACATTCACATCACCAATAGCTTCAACTTTACAACTATGATTATTAGCTAATTGAACAAGAATATTAGAAGTATCGGGATGCAAAGATTCAAAACATTCTTTATGAGAAGTAACATGTTGAGATGCACCAGAATCAATAATCCACTCAAGTGGTTGAGAAACATTATAAGTACATGTAAATGCATGACGAGATGAATTACCATTATTATTACCTTTCTTATAATGAGGTTTATGTTGATTATTTTGATTATTTTGATTATTTTGATTCATGGGCTTTTTACCATTTTGTTTCTTAAAACAATTATTAGTAATATGTCCATCTTTCCCACAATATGTGCAATGGGGTCTTGTTTGAGAATTATTCCTTTGATTATTGTACGTATTATTATGATTATTATTATGAGAATTGTTATGATAGGATTTAGAATGAGATTGATAATTAGAAGATTTGTGATTATTATTATGATTATTATTACAATTATGATTATGATTATTATTATTGGATCTAAAATTATTATTATGATTTTGATTTTTAGACATAAAAGCATGTTCACTACTTTTAAGAGTACCAAATTCAATTAATTTAGCTTCCTCTTGACGCAATAAATTACAAAAAATATCATAAGTTAATTGAGTAGCTAAGCTAGGAATAGCAAGTTGAGCATGAATATTCATAATAAATTGTTGAAATTGATGAGGAAGACATTTTTTAAGAATAAGATGAATTAAACGTAAATCAGCTAGAGTAACTCCTAAACTAGTTAATTGACTATTAACAGAATCAAAATTTAATAAGAATTCATCCATAGTTTTAAAATCCGTATACCTTAGATCTTCAAGTTGATCTTGCAGTTGAATTTTTTGGGATTCATTTGAGCTATCATAAGTTGTTTTTAAAATTTCCCAAGCTTCATGCGCTTTTGTACAATTTCCAATTAAAACATACAAATCAGGAACCATTGAAATACCAATTAAACCAAGTGCTTCCTCATTTTGAGCCTTCCATCTATCTTGGTCGGCTTGAGGAGCAGTTGTAGCGGGCTCAAAGGTTTTATCAGTTGCAACATTCAAAAGATGCTTGAAACGAAAAATAAAAGAAATATGTGTTTTCCATGAATGATAATTAGAACTATTTAATTTAATTTCCAGAATTAATGTAGACATGATAGCAAAATAATGATTAAAAATAAAAATTACCCTTTTTATTTAAAAAAAATAATCACTTGATTAAAAAATGAAAATTAACCTCCTTGATTAAACTAAGCAAATTTCAAATAATAACCTTTTAAAAAAAAACTGAATTATGGAAGTATAAAATTTTATTAAAAAAATTTAATTTTATTTAAACAAAAAATAATATTTAAAACTATTTTCATTTAACAAAATAAAATTGTTTAAAAAAAAATTATATTAAAGAAAACTTCTTTTGTAAAACTTTGATTCACACTTTGAAACTTACTATATATTAAAACTTAATAAACTTTTGAATCTTTTAAACTTTTTAAAACTTTTAGGATACGTGGAAAGAGGACTTTATTTTTCGTAAAGTAAAAGAGTATTATAAAGAACATAAGAACTTAATCTTTTAAACCTTATATGTGGTGAACTGTTATTTTTTTTTAAACCAACAAAACTGATATTATAAATGCAAAAATGTTATTTAATGATGGAGAACCGTTTCACAAAGAATAATTGGGACATAAATAATAAGAGCAAACAGAAGAAATTGAAAGATAATGAAAGTGAATAGAGGCGTTACAAAAAAAGAGAGACGTTACAGGCATCAGATGCAAAAAAAATATAATAAGCACAGAGACTTTGAATATACAGAAACAATTAAGATAATAGGTAACACATAACACAGATTGAGTGTACAAGAAATCAACACCAGCGTGGTATTTGGTAGGACTTTGCAGTGAACTGGTAACAATCACACATAAGATGCAAAATATAATATATGCAGACACAGCATTTAAAACTAAAATATTTAGATTTAGACAGAAAGTTTTAAGATTTAACAAAAGATTGAAACAATGACTATTGAAACTACATAGACGTTACAAACTACAAAGGAAGATACATTGCAAAGCAAAGGAGGACAAGAAAGGAACAAAGAATAAAAATAAAAAAATAAAAATGAAAGTTGCAGATGCAAAGAGAAACCAAAAGAGCCGAAAGACTTTGAGTGAAACAGAAAAGGGCCAAGCAAAAGAAACTTAAGGAAAATTAGAGAGAAATATAAATCGGTGCTATGAAATACAATGTAAAATTGCAAACATAAAGATTTATGCCATTTACAAGAACCTGTAGAAAATGTTAGATTCTGATATATATTTTTAAAATACGCAGAGATTCAATGAAGAAATAATATGAATTTTTTTTTATCAAAAATATTTGCAAGGAAATATTAGAACCTACAAACAAATAGAGAATGCAATGCAATAATAAATCAGATTTGGCGGCAAGCCGACCAAACAGATTAAGGAGGTTGAGTTTGGCGGTAAACCTTCCAAACTATTCACAATAAAAAACCAGAAACTTTGGTGGCAAGCCTTCCAAAGCCACAACTTTAAACCAGAAAGAAGAAACTTTGGCGGCAAGCCTTGCAAAGCTTTTTTTGTTTTAATTAAAAAAACTAGAATAGAAGATTAAACCTGCAGGCAAACTTGTTAACAAGTTTGAAAAAAAAAATTAAAATCTGAAACCAAAACCTGCACAATAGAAAATATTAGAAAAAGAACTTCTTCTCCTCTCAAGAATGCCTCCAACAAGGTGAACTCCACAGAATGGTAACCTTCATCAATGTCAACTTAAAACGAGGATTAGAAACTTGCTCTGATACCATGAAAGGAAATACAAGAGCAAGGAAAGAAAAATAAAATCCAAGAAAGTTTATTGATGAAGTAAATGTTACCAAGAGAAATGCAAAAACCTTGGAGCAATCACCCAAATGTGAAGAAAGAGGCACAAGAACTTTTGAATGGGGAAAAGCAAAGAAAAACCCCTTGTGATATTATGAATGAGGCAATGCCTAAAATGAGAGAGAGAGAGAGAGAAAGAAGCTCTTTACAATATTGTCATTAAGAAGAAATGAGAGAGGAGACATCTCTTAAATAGAGATGAGGAGAGGAGTTACAAAGTAACTCCCAAATCTATGAATGCCACCATTCATAAAATGTGTGTGCCATGTGTCCACATCCTCTTATGGAGGAAATCTAATATTCCTTAATAAAGAAAAATAAAAGAAATGACTTGTCCTCACACATGTACTAGAGGACAAATTACATGAAGGAATTCCAAAGGAATATCCTAAACTAAATACAAATAAACCTAAGCTAAGTAAAGATTAAATATTCTAACAATATATACATATACATATGTGTGTGTATATATATATATATATTCATATATATGTAAATATATACATATACATATATATACATACATATATATACATATATACACATACATACATATATATATATACATACATACATAAGAAAGGGAGTAAAGATAATTAATTTACCTTGCTATCATAAAAGACTTATTAGAAAATGTTTCATGATAGAATATAGATATATAGATATTTAATGGTATATATATAAGCATGTATTATCAAAGAGGGATAAGTGTTAATATCCTAAATTATACCTAGGAAATTAGCACTTATACTTGAGAATTCTTAAAACTATCATTGCCCTATTATATGGAGAACTTATGCTAAATATATAATAGTACCAAAGATGAGGACGAGCTCCACCATAAATTTGTTTCAATGTTCTTTCATTACAAATGGTGCTTAAAATTGCATGAATATATCTTTATGGATGAGAGTATTAGTAAATATACTAAGAATGATGTCATTAACAATATTACTTATAACAATAATATTATGGTGTAATATTCTTTATTAAGAGTAAAATAGGTTTTGAGGGGATGTTTCAAAAATAAAAACATAACATAACAAAGACATAACATAACATAACAAAACTACCCTAGGTGTCTAGTTTTTGAAGAGGCCTCCATAACCTTTGAAAAAATAGCATAACCAACTTGTTCAAAGAAATAGTGTTGGGTTCCTAACAAATATAATAAATAAACAATTATGATAGGCTCTCCAAACTTTCATAAATGCTTTTAAAATTTCTCCCATAACCATCAAGAAAAAATCTAGAAAGGCCCCCTTACAACAAGTCCTTGCCTCTCCTACAAAGCCCATCTCCACCTCAATATGGATAGTATAGGAAGAAACATATAGTAGAAAGAATCATATAACAACATCCAATCTCTACCATAAAACTATTCTCGACCTCATTAGGACACACTTCCACTTCCATAAGAGTAGAAAAAGAGAGAGAAGGAAGCCGATAAAAGCAACCCGTGGCCCTTTCCACAACAATACTCTTCACCTCTATATGAGAAGACTCCACTACCATAGAAGTAATGAAAAAAAGGACCAAGGAAGGAGCAATAGGATCCCAGATTAGGAAACTAAAACCCCAAAACCATGAGGCTCCATCTAAAATAACCATGTCGAATATCTCCTCAGAACCAGAAAAAAACCATAACAAAAAATGGAGATCAATAAAAATGATTGCCAGAAAAATGAACACCAACAACTCTAGCATAAGGAAAACAACAAGGCTCCCTTCAAGAGAAACAAAAATGGGTATGAATAAAGAAACAAAAAGAAAAGTTGTACACCACAAAAAGATCCAGTGACAAACCCCATAAGGGGTAGAAGAAGCCTGGACCGTGTGAGCTAGAGACAAAAACCTAGCAAAAACACTAAAAAAAGTAGACTAATCGAAAAAATAAAGAAAACCCATCAATGATCCATTGACATAATTATAGTACCACAAATAGAAGACTAGCACCCATCTTTTGGCCACTGGCCACCCATGGGAACAACAAAAATCCCAAATATAGGGACAAGGAGAACAAAGGAATGCCCAAAAAATTTATAGACAAGGAGAACCATAATAACTACAAGACTCAACAAAAACCAACTCTCCGATATCTCCCACAACTTCCATTTTAGAACCATCATACTTAGAAAAAACTCCATCTCTTGTCACAGAGGAAGCAAGAGTAAAGCACCATTAACTACTAAAAGGGCCAAGATATCCCTACAAACCTAGGGCAGCCAACAAGCAAAGCATCCATTAGTCACACCTCAGGGAAATTAATTTGAAGCTAAAGAAACTATGAGAGCTGCATCCACAACATTATCTACATCATCTAGAGTTAAATTGTAATTTTTTTGCAGATCCTTAGATAACTCTCTTTAAACAGTAAATAGCATTTTAAAAAAGTGATGTGTATGATGTTGTGTATGATGTTGCACATAACATTTTTTTTTCTAAAAAGGGTAAAATTTGGATTCTTTGAAATTTAGATTGGTAACATCGATATCTAATGATTGCATTTGGTTTCATATTGTTTTCTCTTTCTCTCTCACTTGCTCTCTTGTCCTGATGATAGCCCATGGTTTTTGATTTGAAACATTGGTAGCGTAAAAATACACTCAGTCGAATCCAGAATAATAACAATCCTACTTTTTAATTAAATTATAAAGTCAACCCAAGTATAATTTACATATAGGTGTGCGATATGCAACATAACTTGTTTTGTATGTATGGAAATTGAATTTTAGTTTTGTTTAATCAAGGGTATTAGTAATTAGTGAGTATATATTGTTTTGAATTTTTTTCAGTAATTTACTATTTGTTCATGTGTATAACAAAGAACTTGATGTTGAATGAAAAACCTATGTCGAGTAAAATTCAAATAAATGTTAATAATAAAACCAAAATATAATAAAATTATACTTGTTTGAAAAAAAATCTCATGACTCCAATCACACACATTGGTTGTCAAGTTGATTACATTTGGACCTTCAACTTGACGATTGAAATCAAAAATCTATAAAAGTTGTAAGGATGGAGGTCTTTGAACAAACAAGATACCTTCATTTAGAGGTACCTCTAAATAAAAGTGTCTTCAAGCAAAGACCTAAACAGGACACATTATTGCTAATAACCATCTTCAAGTGAAGGTGTCGATAAAAAAATATTAATTTTTTCAATGGTTGACTTCGTTCAATGGCCTAGCTGATGTTTTTTGTTTTTGTTTTCATTTCCTAGTGCATATAAATAGGATATTGTTTTGTTTAAAATCAATATAGAAAGACAAATTTGTAATTTTACTTCAAGGTGGACTTTGGAGGAGAAAATTTTTGAATGAGAAATTGTGAAGTCATATTTTGAAAAGAAGAAGATGGGAAACAAAAGGACAAGACAAGCTAAGAGTTCATGAGAGTATTTAGTAGAAAAGGTACAAATATTATCCAAAGAAATAATTCAAAGATAACTTAGACAAAAATAAGGCACATGAATCTTTTCCTTTCTATTTAATATTTTTCCGAAAAATGTAAATTTTTTATTGAAACAAAATTGTCATTTAATCTAGGTTAGTTAATCTATGCTTAAATTTATATATCTACATTAATCTCATGTAGTATAATGTCATTTGTTTAAGTCATTCATCACTTTTTTCATATTAGTAATCCCCGCCCCTCTATCTAGAGATCACTACCTACCTCCCCCTCTTTCTCACCTGCTCTCTTTACCTCTAGCTCTCTCTCTCTCTCTTCTCTCTCTCAATATATCCTGAGCTCTCCTTCATCTTCTACTATTTTTCTCACCTCTATCTTTACCTATCTCTCCACCTAACTCTATATGTATTTCTCTATATCTCTTACCAAACCCTATCTATCACTCTCTACCTCTCTCTCCCTCTTGAGTTCTCTCTTCAACTATATCTCTACCTCTCTATCTCTCTTAATATGTCTCTCTACCTTTATCTAGATTTGTATCTCTTTAAAATTTCTAAATATCACTACCTAGGTTCGTCCTCCACTCTCTAGCCTCCCTCTCCTGCCATCTTCCAAGCTCTAAGTTAAACCTCTCTACTCGTCTCTAGATCCTTCATCCTTCTATATCTACTCTTAAATTATCACCTTTCTAGATTACAACTTTCCTCTACCTCTCCCTTGCCTAAATATCTCTCTTATGTCTACCCTCTTTACTCATACCTCTCCCTCCCTCTGTACCTATCTCTAGCTCCCTCTCTCTCATTCCTTTTCTACTATTTTTAGCACCTCTATATTTGTATCTCCTAAATAAAATCTTTCTCTATTTCTCATCAACTAGGCTCTCTATATCCCTCTCTAGATCCTCCCTCCCACCCTCCTCATGTAGGTAACTCTCTCCCTTTGTGTCCTTCCATTTCTACTATTTTTTTTTAATAATATCTAACTTTGTCATCCTCTCCACCTAAAGTTGTCTCTTTATCTATATCTTACCAGGGTCCCTTTCTATATCACTCTCTAAGTCCTACATCCCTTCCTCCCTACCTATCGCTCTCCCTCTATCTCATTCCTTTTCTACTATGTTTTGAGTACATTTCTCTTTGTTTCTCTTTATCTATTACAAAACTCCCTCTTTATATTATTCTCTATGTCCTCCATCCCTCCCTACCTATATATGTCCCTCTTTCTTATTCCTTTAATACTCTTTTTTATCAGCTCTCTCTCTATTACCAACTTTTAGATCTTTGCTACTCTAGGTCCTCCCTCTCTCCCTCCTTGATCTTCGTCCTTTTCTTTTGTTCCTTTTCTACATTTTTTTAGCACCTTAAGCTTTCTCTCTCTCTCTCTCTCTCTCTCTCTCTCTCTCTCTCTCTCTCTCTCTCTCTCTCTCTCTCTCCAAGCTCCCTCTCTAGGCTCTCCATCGCTCCCTACTTTCCTATTTCTCAACCTCTCTTTTCTTTTCTTTCCTCTCTCTCTCTCCACAAGGTCCCTCTCTATAATTTTATATCTAGATTGAGTGCATGTATGTAATTGTATGTGATTGTTTCTCAGAAAGGTTTGAGTGCATGTTATTGTTACTAGATAAACTCTTAATGTTGATTAAATTTTCTTAAGTTAAGGTTGCATCCAAGGATATATTGTGGTTATTTATTAGTTGTTATGTGTGTACATTATTTTTTAGTAATTTTTCATGGACCCTCTAAAAAATATATTTAAAATTAGTTAAATATTTTAAATTCTTCTCAATTGTATGTATATGACTTATGTGTGTAAGGATTTAACATACAAAAATAGGAGAAGTTGGGCCAAATTTAGATCCTAGAGAAAATAAGGATGAAGAACACATAGTTGATGTTAAGGAGGAGGCCCAAGTGCAAGCAGTGGATGTTGGATAGAGGTTAGGATCAATTCCTTCCACCATGGATGAACATATGAATCTAGCTAAAGAGGTGAAGATAAAATTTTACTATAAAATTAGATCATTTACTTGAAATGGATATGAAGAAATTGTATTTTTATGTTAAACAACCTAGACACACTACTAGGAGGTCAATGAATAGAACTGCAAGGAAATATTTGCTCATTTGAATAATATTGATACACTTGATCAAGCACAACTGTAATAAATTTTAATTATTAGTAAATAGATAAAAGATCCATTACAATTTTTGGATGTAGATTCAAAATTGAAAGAGAGGGAAGGTTCATACCTACAAGATGATATTGTTGGAAATGTTAATAAAGGTTTGGGTTCTATTTGAAAACAAGCTTGTTTAGTGGATAAGGCCATTTCAAGAAGAGTGATGTTGATATCTATTTTAAGTGAACAAATTCTGTAAAAAAAAAAGTTCACTTTAAATTGAGATTGATTTCAATAGAAAGACACTAACACAATATGTGAAAAGGAGAAAGGTTTTTTATGATACTACATTGGAAGGCAATTGGGCAATTTTGTGTAGAGCTCCTTAGTTTGATAGGGTTGGCAATATTGTTAGGAACTTAATATCAAGCTATTGTAATAAACATACCCATCCTTCATCAAACAATAGAGATTTTATCAAATAAAGGATTGGGCCCAATAGTCATGATCTTCATATAAAACATTGGTTAGACATAATACAACATGATATGTATGTGATGTTTTGTAATTTAAATCCTCATATATAGATAGGGAAAACAATATTTGAAAGGTTAAGGCCATATTATGTGAAATATATTCTACTTTAGGAAAATTTAATATAAATCAATACAATTTTAATATTTATTCATTTGTATATAAATATATTAATTAAATTTGAAAAATGATAAATATAAATTTCTATTAACTAAATTATTTAATATTAACATATATAAACATTAACTTAAATCTCAAATTCCCAAATAGAACTTGATTCCATATATATTATGAAGATCCATTCAAATATATTGGTGTGCATTAAAATAGCATTGATTGCATCTAGATCATACCATACAAAATCTCTAACTACCACATACTTTATTATCTCTATAAGTAATAAAAGTAAAAGTAATATCTCTTGTTCACAAAAATTTGTAATAAAATAAAATACCACTTAGATTTTCAAATTAAAAAATATATGGATGGTGAATGTTAGTTTCTTATTATTGTACATTAGTTTATGTTGTACATAAAATTCTAGTCTTGTTTCTCTCTATTATAAAATATAGACGATTAATATTGAGTTATTTTTAAGATTTGAATCCACTAACATTTTATTAATTTATGTAATGAACCCATTGGTTGTAAATTTTAGACTTACTAGCACGATTACACAAGGTTGGGCATATCTTACCACAAGAACAATGGTAGATATGACTACTTGTTTCTTGAGTTAAAAAAATTGTATGTGAGTGATTTATATAAATATAGTGAAATACCTCAAAAAAACATGGATCATAAAAATCATTGAATGTTTTGACAAATATTTCTTTATAAAAATTCATGTGTAATATTATCAATGTAGGTAAAAATTTCTATTATTTAGCTAACAAAACTCAGTAAAGGTTCTTTGGAGAGATTTTTTCTTAGGAGTTCTTTGTTTATATGTAATAATGGCATTTAGATTGTGTCTTGTAGAGAAGTCAAGAATTAAAAGAGAATTGATGCATTATAATAATTTGATAAGGAACCATCTGTCCTAGATCAAATATCTCTCACTAATTGGTATGATAACTCTATTTTTTCAAATTATTTACAATATTATTGATCCATAACTATGATCAAAATATCATTCACATATATATGTTCTTGATAATTTTTTAATTAGCTATTTTTATTTTTCTTGACCCTATATTTCAAAAATAAATTATCAATATATTTTAAAACTTAGTTTAAATTAAAAAAAAATTAGATGTTCGTTCAATTTCATCTTGCCTATGATATGTTTTTAAGACTTCAAAGACTACTTATTAAAAATCTATGATGCATCACATAAAATGGTATAATTTGACATTAAAACTTTTGAATGAAATTTTACTTTAAATTAGTTCATTAAAATATTAATGGTTTGTTTGTTTGTTTATATGATCTCATACACTTGTCGCAATTTGAAGATAAAATCTTAATTATTACTCTTGTGGAAGAAAGTTACTTAATAATCATTATTATTGTGGAAACTTGTGTTCCCCATGCAGTCGAACAGGTGTTGGGGAGATGAGGTAGTGGCAAATATGCTTCCCCACAAAGATCCTTTTGGCACACAAGCAGGGCATTAGCATGGAAAAAACCTGATTTTTGTAGAAAGTTGGAAGCCCTTTCTAGCGACCTGTAGGGTTGGCCCAAAACAGGTTCCTATCTGGTTTAAACTTCCTTTGTTGCCATCCGAATTTGTTGAATCTGATATTTTAACAAAGACTGGGGATTCATTGGGTAAATTTATGTTGTCTCAATTTGTGCTTGAGGATGGGGTGTTGGTTATCAAAATTTGTGTTTTGATTTCACCCAAAGTCACTCCATCGAAGTTCTGCAATATTCGGTCTCCCTTTGGCTTGTGGCGTCAAAATCTGGTCAGGGATTTTGGGGATTTTTGTTGTTCTTTGGTGACGATGGATTCTCCTTTGTTTTTTCATATGAAATCAATTCAATTTGGTTCAGGGGGCACTGGATCCTCTTTTGACAAGAATGCAAAAATTTTCACTTGGAGTAAAGATCATTTGGGTGTCTCTGCTGCTAATCTTCCTTCCTCTTTGAAGAAAACCTTCACTTCTAGGGTTTCGGTAGAGGTACCTAACTGCTCTGTTCCTTCCCCGAAGATTGGCTTGGTGAATGTTTCTCCTTTGAGCAATTCTAATAACATTTTAAACATGGGATTGTCTTCTTTGCATCCTATTGATTTGGGAAATGACTTAGGGGCTCAGACACAACTTCCTGTGGTTTTGAAGAATACTGAAAATCGTGTGGATATTGATATTGTTCCAGATGAGCATCTTACTACCCAAGTGCAAGATATCGTTAATAGTAATAAGGTTTCTCTTAATTCTACTTTAGCTAATAAAGTAATTTCTTCAATTTCGATTGATTTGGGTAGCCTAGAGAATGACTTGGTTGTTTTTCCCACTAATATCTCTTTTGAGTTACTCAATACAGATAAGGCTTTGGTAGCATCAGTTCTTGAGCCATCTCTGGCTCCCATTGTGTAAGATAGGGAGGAGGTTAGGGTAGGTTCCATTTAGGATAGGGCGCCCGTGGTTTCTCCTTTGGTCATTAACAGGCTTCCTTTGGTTCAAACCCCTCTTTCTGATACCTCACCCTTGTCAACTCTAAGAAAATGAGGCCACAAGCCCAAACATGCAAAGACGAAGTTAGAAATTGATGCAGCTATTCAAAAAACTATTCTTTCTTCTTTGGAAACTTCTAGAAAGAAAAGATAAAAAAAACCAATTAGTCAACCACTCACAAGAACCTTGGCTTCTAAGCGAAGTCTTCATAAGATTTTTTTGGTAGATAAATTTTCTCCAGTTTCTTTGGATGTTTTGAGGGGAGCTAATGCTTCCCCTCAGGACCAATGAGGATTATATCCTAGAATGTTAGGGGCTTAAATTCCCCTAACAAAAAACACTTGATTAAGTCACAAATGGACTTAATGAAGTGTGATGTGGTATTGGTACAGGAAACTAAGTTAAATTTATCATCTGCTGATAGGTTATTCTCTTCTTGGAAAGTTTGGAATTTTTGTACGTCTCCCTCTTCAGGTGCTTCAGACCGGCTAGCAATCCTTTGGAAAGATTCTAGTGTTCATTTTTCACTAATTGCTTCTTCATCCAATTGGATTCTTGGGTTAGTTAAGTGTAGGATATCAAATATACAATTTTGGCTTTTTAATGTTTATGGACCATCTGGGGTTTTAGAAAAAAGAGACCCTTGGGATTTTTTGGTCTCCCTTGCTGCTCCTCTGCATAATGTTTTTCTGATTTTTGGGGGGGATTTTAATGCAATTGCTAGTTTGGATGAAAAGGTTGGGGGAATCATCCCTAATAAACATTCTATGTTAGAATTTTTCCACTTTATTCATTCTTTGAATTTTGTTGATTGTAAACCTCTTAATGGGCCATTTACATGGACCAACATGCGAAGAGATTTTTGTCAAATCTTTGAAAGCCTGGATCGCTCTTTGGTTTCAGAAAATTGGTTCAATTTGGGCTAGGATTTTGTCTCCTCAATTCTCCCCTTTACTGGCTCTGATCATTTCCCTATTCTGTTTACTATTTTTGAGGATAGGGCTCCTAGGAAGTTACCTTTTAAGTTTGAGCCAATGTGGTTTCGGGATCGATCTTTTTTACCTTCATTAAAACAATGGTGGAGTTCCACTCCTTTTTCTCTTGCGTCTCGAATGTTTCATCTTGTTAAGAAATTGGGTTTTCTAAAGTTAAAGATTAAGGATTGGAATGTAACACATTTTAAGAATATTTTTGGAGAAAAGGCTAGGATTCAAGAAGAAATTGAGCAGCTTAATAATAGCATTATTGCTTTAGGTATGTCCTCTTTATTGTATGATAATCTTAAGTTGTTGAATCTTTAGTTGAGTGAGATCTTGGCTAGGGAAGAATCTTATTGGAGGCAGAAGTCTAGGGACCTTTGGCTCTCTGAACGGGATAGAAATACTAAATTCTTTCACTCCTCTTCTAAGCTTAAGAGACTTCACAATCGAATTTCCTGTATTATGGATTCTAATGGCAACACTCTAGTTGATGAGGATGATATTGCTTCTGAAGCCATTAGGTTTTTTAAGTCTCTTCTTACAGCGCAACCAGTTGCAGTAGATAATGAGTTTGTGAACTCAGTCCCCCCATTAGTATCTCAAGAAGATAATAAGATGCTTATGGCCCCCTTTTCATTGGCTGAGCTGAAAGAGATAGTCTTTTCCATGCATCCAGAAAAGGTGCCGGGCCCAGATGGTTTTACGGCTCTATTCTTTCAGAAGTGTTGGGACTTCATAGGAAATGATGTGTTGTTAGCCTCGAAGGAATCCAGAAAAATAGGTCGATATTGAGAGAACTTAATACTACCCTTATTGCTATCATTTTGAAAGTGGACAATCCTAGCTCTTTTTCGGACTTTCGTCTGATTTCCTTGTGTACAACCTTCTATAAAAATTTTACTAAGGCAATTTCGGTTAGGCTTTCTAGGCTCCTTGGATAATTTACTTGGAGCAGGGTGGTTTTGTGCTTGGTCGGGAGACATCTCAAGGTGCGATTATAACTCATGAAATTTTGCACTCCATATCTCAACAAAAGGTCCTAGCCATGATTCTTAAACTAGACATGCTTAAGGCTTATGATCATGTTAATTGGCAGTCCCTTGTGGTTGTTTTGTGTTGGTTGGTATTTTCACATTGTTGGTTTAAGTGGGTGTTTTCATGTATATCCTTTGCCTGCTTCTCAGTTTCGATTAATGGTTCTCCCTCGGGGTTCTTTGCCTCCTCTCGCGGAATTAGGCAAGGGGATCCCTTGTCTCCTTTTTTGTTTATTCTTTTGGCAGAAGAATTAAGGAGGGCCATTTCTAGTGCTACATCATCTGGTTTAAGGCAAGGTACCAGAGTGGATGGTCTCCCTTCTCCACAATCTCATTGCTTGTTTGTTGATGACTCGCTTCTGTTTGCAGTGACCTCTTTGAGGGAACCTCGAGCTATAAAGAAAATTATCTTTGATTATGTTGCTTTTTCTGGACAATAAGTTAATAATCATAAATCCAAAGTCATTTTGTAAATGTCTCCCCTCTAGTTAGGGACAAACTTGTCCGCTCTAGGAGTTTCCAAGTAGGAACTTTTCCGTGTATGTACTTGGGCATTCCTTTCTTTCTGGGGTCGGACAAGGCCTCTTTTTGGGATAATTCCTTTCTTTCTGGGGTCGGACAAGGCCTCTTTTTGGGATAAAGTTGTTCACTCAATAACCTCCAGAATTTCCTCCTGGAACCACAAGTGGCTTACGATGGCTAGTAAGATCCTTTTAATCAAATCAATTTTGAATGCCATCCCTACATATTTGATGTATATCATTTAGGCTCCCTCTCAAGTTATTAAGGACATTAAGGTTTCCCTTAGGTCCTTCCTTTGGAATGATAACTTGGGAGATAGAAAGAAAATCCCTCTTCTTACTTGGGACAATATTTGTCATCCCAAAGAGCTGGGGGTGCGGGTATTCGTGATTTATCTATTCAGAGTAAATCATTGGGGGCGAAATTGATATGCAATCTATATGTAGATGCTTATAGCAAATGGGCTTCCATCATGCTCGCTAAGTATTTAAGAGGAGCATCCAGAGAAAGGATATTTTGTCCATAGTGGAAAAAAGGCTCGGTTCTGGGATGAAGCTTGGAATGGGCATCCTGCTCTTTCAACTATTCATGACTGGTCCCCTTTGCCCGGTATTCTATCGGATCTTTCGGGGCCTCTTGTTGCAGATTATTTTAACATTGTCTCCTCAAGTCCATGTTTAGTGGCTAAATGGAAGGATATCCCTCCCTTATCTATTGATAACGATCTTATACTTGTTTTTGTGGAAGAGCTTCACAAAAGACCTCTAAGTCTTTCATAATAAGGAGGACTCCTTGGTCTGGATTAAGAATATTGCAGGTTCATATTTAGTAAAAGACAGGTATAATTCTTTGGTTCAGTCCTCTTCACCTTCTTGCTAGCCTACTAAGCTATTTTTGCATCCTGCTTGTCTTCCAAAGGCAGGGTCTTTTGGTTGGTTGGCAGTCCAAGATAAAGTCCTCACTGGGATGCGATTGGACAGACTTGGGATTATAGCAGTATTTCCTTGTGTTTTTTGTGGTTATTGTATGGAATCTATGGATCACCTTTTTCTGTTATGTCCATTTGCTTCTGAATGTTGGTATTGGTTGTTTGGTATGGTTGGTTGGTCTTCTTCTCTTTGTTCGAATCTATTTTCGCAATTCATGACCTAGCCCTTGTTGTTTTCCTCTTCGTTCTATTCATCTCTTTGGGTTGTTCCCCCATCTCTAGTGGTTTGGAATCTCTGGCTTGAAAGGAATTCTAGAATTTTCAAACATAAATCTTCCACCCTGATTGATGTAATTGGTAAAATCCAAACCTCCATTAGTTAGGTTGTACTTTCTTTCATCCATAAAAATTTAGATCACCTTAGGTCTTTTTCTCATTGGGATAATTGGGTCACTTGGAAATGTTCTTTTCTTCATTTGATGCCTTCCCATGGGGCTATATTAGATGGACTATCTTCTCTTGTTAAATGCAAGATGGCTAAGTGGAGTCCTCCTCCCTTCCCTTCATTCAAACTTTAGTTTGATGGGGCTTCTAAGGGGAATCCGGGAAGGTTTGGTGTTGGGGTAATTATTTTTTATCATTATTCAAAGATCATCAAAGCCGTGGGAAAATATATTGGTCAGGGTACCAATAATGTACTCGAGTTTCAGGCTTTATCCTTTGGGCTTGATCTCACTCTTTCATTAAACATTAAAGATATTGTTATTGAAGGAGACTCAATGCTGGTCTTTCAGGGAGTTGTTGCCAAAAAATGTCTCTCTTGGCATTTGCAGTATTTTTTAGATCACATTCTTCTGCAATTAAAAGGCTTTTCCACTTTCTCTATCTCTCACTATTTTAGGGAGATCAATGTCTTTGCAGATTTTCTAGCAAACAAGGCTATTGTTGAGAGTGCTGATTTCTTAGAGGTTTCTCCTTCGGACTTTCCTATTTCTTGCATGAAGCTTCTTTCTTTGCAGGTCTTCCTTTCAGAAACCTCCTTCATTTCCTATACTTGGTGTGGTTTTCTTTCGTAAATGCTTGAAGTGAAGGTGTTGGTCTTCGGGCCAATATCTTTGTTGCTAACATTTCCTGGTAGAATTTCCTCATGGAGTAGAGAGATTGTTGTGGCTTCTCCTATTGGATTGAGTTTCCCTTATGCTATTGTCCTCTCTCATCTCCTTGCTTTGTGTGGTTTTTCACTTCCCTATATTGCTATAGGGGGGATGTTGTCCTTCCTTATGGCAACATCTCTGTTGTAGCTATATTTGGTAGTAGCTCCTCATTAAGTAGGAATGATGTAGGGGCAACTTATGTTCAGCTGGTAGTTTTGGTATTGAATGGGCTTTTTGTTTTTCTATATGTTTGTCCTATGTGGCTGCGTGCTTGGTTATTGTGGATATCTTTGTTGATGGTTATCTCGGTTTCCATTTGATATCTTGGGGACTCTTTTGGTACTAGCCTTTATTCATCTCCACTCATTTCATGCTAATCATTAGCTAGGTAGGGGTTTGTTAAGTTATATTTGTTAGATCCGCTGCTTTATTGGTAATCATGTTTCTTTATGGACGGAAGTGGATGCCTTTGCTATGGGATTTCATATCATAATGGCAAGAATTGGTCCTTCTTTTGGAATCATTTCACATCGTGTTTGTTCTACTTTTTTAGGGTTGTTTTAATGATTGGGGTTGTTGTGAGATATGAGGTAATGTCATCATTGGGTGAGTAGCTTCTTTCTCATTGGTTTCTCTTATGATGGTCTGATAATTATGACTTGGTTATCCTTCTCTCTGTTATATTTTGGATAGTGTACAGATATGGTATTTATTATTTCTTTGTATTTTTTCTTTCTAACACAAAATGCTTTGTTTTCTATGGAGAGCTCTTGCCAAAGTTGGTGGATGGTGGCTTTTTCTAAGGAATTGGAAAGAGCAATTAATATGGTGGTGCAAATGGTTTCTTATCCTGATGTTACTTTTGTGGCTTTTGTTGTGGACTATTCTTTGGATTAGTCTCATCCTGCTTCCTGAGGGTTTTCACCATCCTTCTCTGCTTCTTATCTGGATGGGCATATGTTTGCTCAACATTTTTGTGCTGGCAGGATTGCTTATTCTTGGTTCCCTTCTGGCTATGTATTTTTTTCTCTTCAGAGCTTTGGACTCATGTGGTCTATAGGCAGATCGGCTATCAGGGTGAGGACACTGATTATGCTTGGACATCGTTGACTCCATTTTGGGATGTTCTCTTTTAGACTAGCTCTCACAACTTCCTTTATATTTAATGTGGTTGGATATGTAAGTTGGGGGTTTTATTTTGGACGCCTATGGGCCTTTGTAATGGGTAGATAGGCTTATGTTCTCTTGAGCAATACTGAAGGGTTTTCTTATTGGTTAAGTGCGCCTTGAACCAGACACCATGTAAAATAAAAAATATAAAGATTTAATATAATTTTAGTGTTTCATCCACTTTTATCAAGAAAAATAAAAAATTATAAATAAAATCACTTTCTAATTGCAAACTAAATTTATATCATATTGTTTGTTAAACTTTTTGAAATCTTAAAAATCTTAAAAATTGAAGTCTATTATATATAATGAAATGATTGACATTTAAAAATATGAATATGAATAACTTTAAATTTAATGGATTACAATATTGTTTCTTCTTCTTTCAATTTGGACATAATCTTAATTCTTAGAGTTTGCTTACAAAATTGTTATCTTGTGGAAGAAAGTTTGCATCGAATGGAAGGATTAAAAAATATAACGTAACAATTTATTTTTCATTTATCATTTTTATGATTTTGTTTAACAGATGGCATGCCGTGATTGTGATTCGTAAGGGAAAAATACAATCGTATTTATGCTCATGAAAATATGACCTTACAATTCAAAAAAAACATAGAATTTAAATAATAAACTCCCTAGAATTATCATGGCTGCCTACGCCAGGAACTATTTGCATTGGCATAAGAATTAAAATAAGGCACTCCCTAGAATTATCATGGCCGCCTGCTCCAGCCATACAATTTCCTTCGGCTAGATTGTTTCATCCTCCCGTTTTCTATTTATATCTCTTCCTTACCTCTGACCATTCGAAATCTTCTGCTATATGCAAAAATGGAGAACCCTAAATGATGGGCTTCCATAGAAGTTCCTGTGACTGCTTCATTACAACGCGTGTGGGAGATTCTCAACGACTGCTGTGGATTGAAAAAGTGGCAGCCTACCTTGCTGATTTGTGAAAGAGCGGAGGGAACGTTTCTTTTCCTTCTCACTCCTCACCAGGCCAAATTGCTTGGGCCAAAGAAAAACTCACATCCTTGGACTGCACTAACCATTATTATAGTTATACTATTATCGACACCAACGTTAAGGGATTTGATGGTAAGTGATAGGAGGAATGGATGAGGAGAAGCGTTTTGTCAAATGGTCTTTTGAGCTCAATCCAGTTGATGGGTTGTCCCAACAGGAGTTTGTGGGTAGCTTAAGCTCTGTCTTAACTGCCGCCATCATATGTCTTCAAGATGTTGTTTCTTGCCCGTAGATGTGTTCAAAATGATGAAGTAATATCATGTTTCTTTCTCTCTAGTTTTCATGTCGCTTGACGAGTTCCGTTTTCCTCACTATGTAAGGTTTTAAGATGCTTCAGTGTAATGGGTGTTGATGAAATGTTTGAATTTGCTATTTTATGACAGGCTATGATAGTTTAGTTTCTAATTAGAAACATACATGGGCATGTTCTTATTAGTTTTTGTTATTGGAGCTCTGTCTTGATTGCCATCATGGGTACTCTCCAAGATGCTGCTTCTTCCTCGTATCTCTATGAACAAATTGAAAGTATGTTATGTTTATTTCTTTGAGCAAAATTAATTCCATGTTTATTTCTGTGTAGTTTTCTTTGTGAATGGATTCATGAAACTCTAAGATGTCCATTAAATTCAACAATTTGGGATCAGATTTTTATTACTATTGGATAAATGAGTTTGATTCAAAAATTATATACTCAATTTTTAAAAATAATATCATAATTTGAAACACATTGGAAAATATATTATCGATGTCGATGTATCCATTCTACTAAATATGACCAAGATGATTGATGCTCTCACTTGTTAGGGTAATCTTCAAACACAACATATTCCTTTCTTTATGGATCTTCTCTATATATCCTTTAAGGATGTTTATCCCACGCTTTATTCCTGTGATTTGAAATCTGTTGTTGCTCAGTTTTATGGTAAGCTAACAAAGGATTTGTTGTTGCCTAAAAGGCCCTTCCTTTCCCTCTATTTTTTTCTTGATGGAGGCTTTATATACTTTGTAATTCGTTTGCAAATTAATGATATAATTTTCATTCTTCTTCTTGAATTTTCTTCTATTAATCTATAAGTTCTCTTCTTTTTTTCCAACTAGATCTTACTATCTTCATTCTTCTTCTTGAATTTTAAGTCTTTTATATTCTCACGCCATACAACCATTTTGAATGAAAGTCAAATATTCTGCTTCAACTCAAAAGTGGAGGCTTGTATCAAATAGTCATGGATATAGAGGTTGAACCTAATTCTGTGTTTGAAAAATTCAAATATTTCAACTGGATCGATAAGGCTTATGTTCTTCATGCTTATCCATGTCTCCAAAAAAAAAATGTCATGTGGAAGAATGCACAACTCCAAACCATGTTTGGACTATGTTGGAGACTCTTTTGGAAAGCGAGATGAGATACAACATCACATTCTAGAAAATAAGCTGAATTTATTAAATTTGAGAAGTTTTGAAGATATTGAAGACTTCTTCTCAAAGTTTCAAGCTTTATTACTCCAGCTGAAAGGATGCAAAATCAAAAAATCCATAGAAGGAAAGAAATTAATTCTTTCTATTTTGTTAAAACTTCACAAAGTTTCAAGTTTTATTACTCCAGCTGAAAGGATACAAAATTGACAAATCCACAGAAGGAAAGAAATTAATTCTTTCTATTCTATTAAAATTGGGTCCAAAATTTGTTGTATGTGTCTCAAATTTTGACATAATTATGCTTACAACTAGAGAAACTTGGAATAGGCCCACACTCGATGCTTCTATTGACTCTCTGATACTTGAGTAGGATAAGCTCATAAAGATAAGTACATTGAAAAATTCCAAAGCTCATGCACTTGTTGTGTATGCAAGTGGGAAGAATATTTCAAAATCCAATTAGAAATCTAAAGGAAAAGAGAAAAAGGACATAGATCTTAGAAAGGGAACCAATCTCAAACCTTGAAATAAATTTTATTGCTTGAAGGAAAAGAAAGACAAAATGGGAAAGTCAATGTGTAATTATTGCAACTATGGTTACCATCAAAAATCATCATGCATGTAGAAGACCATTGATCTCATAGTGAAGACTCTTCAACAAAATAATCTCGGTACCTTTATATCAAAAGGTGTCTGCAAGAAGAAGCAGGAAGAAAAAGTACCAGAAACAAAAGGTAATACATATGCATCAATTTCTATTCATTCTTCTCTAGATGCATGGATCATACACTTTAGAGCTTCACACCATATGACAACTAGAAAAAATCTCTTTCATCTTTAAAACCATATGAAGGTCCTCCTATTCTTATGGGAGATAACTCTTCAGTATAGGCAACTAGACAAGGAAGGGTAGAGCTTGGTATTGGCAATTCTCAGAATGTTCTATACATTCCAAAGCTTTTTGTCAATTTCTCTTTGTATATCAAATGAAACATACTATTACTAGAATGAGAGTTCAATTCACTCCAAATTCAGTGAGCATATTTGACATGGAAGACAACTCCAAAAATGTTCTTGGTGAGGCATATCGTCAATCTCAATTATATACTTTTTTATACTTTGTTGCTAAATCTTGAATTCTACTTTACTACTAACACGTGCAAATAATGAAAGCAGATTTTTGAATGAAAGATATGGTCATTTAAACTTTAGATTCATGTAACAACTTAGCAAATGGTGGATGGTAAAAGGATTGCTTTTCATAGAGTTTTCTGATGAGTTTGTGAGGGTTGTACTCTTGGAAAGTATCCTCTAAAAAAGTTTTAGAAGGGAAATATATGGAGAGCTTCTTCTCCTTTAGATCTTGTTCACAATGATCTAATGAGTCTATTTTCAAAACCTTTTATGATAAAATCCAATTATGTTCTTACATTCACTGATGATTGCATGCGATTCACATGGGTGTATTTTGTCAAATTCAAGTCTGAAGGGTTTGATACTTTCAAGTTTTTCAAAGCCTATATAGAGAAGTAGTCTAGGAAAATGATCAAGATCCTCTACATAGATAATGGGGCAAAGTATTTCAACAATGATGCTCAACATATTTGTGATGAAGATGGAATACAGTTGTTGTAGAACACAGTTCCTTACATTGCATAATAAAATGGGTTGGCTGAGAGAAATAATCAATCTTTGAAAATGATGGAAAATGGCATGTTAAATGCAAGATCTCTTGTTTCCAAATTGTAGTCTGAACCAATCAACTATGCTTCATACATACAAAATAGGTCTTCTCACAAATTTGTTACAAGCAAAACCCCTTTTGAACCATGAAAAGGCATGCAAGCAGAAGTCACACATTTTCACATCTTTGGATCACATACATGTGCTCGCATTTCTATAGAAAAGAGGAAGGGTTTGGAGCCTCAAAGAAAAAAATGCATCTTTTTTGGATATCCAGATAACGTCAAGGGATACAGATTACTAAATCTTTTAATAGAAACAATCTTCAGTAAAAGGAGTGTTTGGTTTGATGATACATTTAGTCATTCTGATATCATTTCTAATACTTCTAAATCTAATTCCAATGAACATGAGAATGCATATGTAGGTCAAACCTAAGAGATTATAGACCCATCTCTCTATGCACCACAACTTACAAAATCCTTTCAAAAGTCATGACAAATAGAATGAAGCCTCTTATGGACAACATTATATCAAAAGAATAGACTAGTTTTGTTCCCGGCCGTTCAATTCTTGATGGGGTCATTGTGGCACAAGAAGCCCTCCACACTCTACAAAGAATCAATAGACTATGTATAATAATTAATTTAGATATTTCAAAAGCTTATGATAATGTAGATTGGCGATTCCTTTGTAAAATTATACAAGCCTTTGGTTTTGCCAAACAATGGATCAACTAGGTCTATGAACATTTCTAGACCAAAATTTTCAATTCTAATAAATAGAAAGCCAACAGGCTTCTTCTCCTCTTCAAGGGGCATTCGGCAAGGAGATCTTATATCTCCATTCCTCTACATCATAAAGG
This sequence comes from Cryptomeria japonica, assembly GCF_030272615.1. Taxonomy (NCBI): domain Eukaryota; kingdom Viridiplantae; phylum Streptophyta; class Pinopsida; order Cupressales; family Cupressaceae; genus Cryptomeria; species Cryptomeria japonica. The sequence goes on along the minus strand of NC_081414.1, from coordinate 811,068,238 downwards.
GGGAAGCTTTAGGGAGGGCTATAAAATCAAGACAATCAAATAACCTTCTAGAGGGACTCAAAGTAACCACAAATTTTGTTGTCACACATCAACAAATTCCTAATGATAATCTATTGTTGGGTGCAACAAAAGTCAAGGAAGAAACTCAATTAAACCTTCTATTAGAATCCTTTGGAAGGGCCTCAGGACAAATAAGTAACAAAGAGAAATCCAAAGAATTTTTTTTTCCACTCCAAACCTCTTACAGGCTAAGATCCTAAGAATCCTCAAATGCAGAGCAGGGACCCTTTCATGTATACATCTGGGAATTCCAATTGATAGAGGACTAAGGAACAATAAACTCTGGGATCCTCTAAAGAAAAAGATGGAGTATAACACAAACTCCTTGAAGGGGTAGTGGCTTTCATGGACTGGTAGGCTAGTTATGCTTCAAGTAGTGATTTTGGCCCTACCTATCTACTTATTATCCATCTTGTCTCTAACAGCTAGTGCAAATTCTTCCATAATCAAGAAGATGAGAATTTGTTTTTGGCAAAACACTGAAGAAAAGCATAAAATTGCCTTAATCGTATGCGATAAAATAATCAAACCTAAGACAATAGGGGGTTTAGGAATTAAAGATATAAAATTGAAAAACAAAGCCCTTGGGGCAAAACTAGCTTGGAAGTTTCTAAAAAATTCTAATGTAACATGGGTTAGGATGCTGGCAACTAAATATCTACCAAATAAGGATCCTCATAATCTTCCTAGAGAAAACAATCATTTGAAGGGATCTAGAAATTGAAACTTCATTATCTCCTGCAGAAATCTGATTTCAGATTCCATCTCTTGGGATATTCATGATGGAACCTCTAGCCTTTTTTGGGATGACTCATGGGGAGGATATCCAAGCATTGCAAATTCTCACAACATTCCAATAACAAAGCACTCGTTTAAGCAACACTGGGGATCCCAAGTCAATGGCTATATAGTGGTGGAAAGGACTTTGAATATGCAAAGATGGAGGTGGAAGTCTATGGATGGATTGCCTATTCCAGGGATAGAATTATAACAACTTTTAGACTTGTTAAAAGAAAGAAACATCAACTCTAGAAGAGGGAAAGATTTTTTAATTTGGGCTTCCTCCAAAATAGGGCAGTATAATCCTAAAGATGGTTATAGAGTTTTAGTTAGTGCTCCAAATCAAGATGAATAGGACATTCGAATTAAGCTATTTGGAGCAGTGGGATTTTTGCATGGCTAGCTTTCCAAAAAATAATTTTAACCATAGAAAGGTTCACTAAAATGGGATATGAAGGACCCTCTAGGTCCATTATGTGTAAAGCCCATGCAGAGACAGTTGATCACCTCCTCTTGAATTTCTCCTTTGCATCAAAATGCCTCCAATGGCTTTGTGCAAAATTGAGGTGGATTTTAGCTCTGCCTAATGACATAATTTCTCTTTTTCAATGATGGCCTCTCCCTTTGAAGGAAAGCACTTTGAGCCATATTTTGGAAGTGTCTGTGTTTTGCCTTGTTTGGGAAATTTGGAAAGAAAAGAATCGAAGGCTTTTTGATAATAAGCTAGAAGGTTTGAATCAATCCTAAACTCAATAGAAACGTCAATTGTGCAAACAGTAAAATGCAAATTAGCTTTCTCAATAGAATTGTCCAAAGTTTTCTCTTCTTGGGATGAAAGTATAAAGAAAAATTGGTAGGGCATAGAGATTCCTTCCTCTTTTGGACAAAAATCCAAGTCTAGAAAGGAAGCTATTTGGACCCCTCCTAAGCTGGGATGGTTAAAATTGAATTTTGATGGTGCTTCCAAAGGAAACCTAGGCCCTTCAGGCATAGGATATGTGATTAGAGACCACTCAGGGTCAATCATAGGGAAAATGGTTAAGCCAATGCCACCGGACACTAACAATATAGCATAATTTAAAGCCCTGCAGCTAGGATTAATGGATTGCATTAATTATGGATTAAGAAACATTACCATGGAGGGAGACACAGAGATAGAAATCAACGCAATCAAAAGGCAAAATACCCCAAACTGGCAGCTACAGGTAATTTTAGATAGTATATCAGAAAACTTGGCAAAGCTAGAGAAATATGAGGCAAAACATATTTTTAGAGAAGCGAACATAGAGGCAGATGCCCTCTCAAAAGCTACAGCAGAAGGCACTTATAATCATTGGTGGGAACAGGGAGGCAGTTAGCAAGAATAACTATGACAGATTAATTATGTAGCAAGGATTCCCTCTGGTTTGATGAGTGCAAGGAAGGACTATCAAAGAAAATGAAAAGGTCTAGCAGATCCTCTTCCTTAATTAATTTTCAAATTCAATCCATGGCGCTTAAGCTGGGGGAATGGTTACTTTTTTAATTCAAATCTTGACCTTCTTCGGCAATAAAGAGGACCTGATAGTAGTGACGTCACTTAATTTGCTCTTTCAAAACAACATCACCTTTTTCATCTCCCGAAAAGCCAGCTAGCGGTAGCCGTCTTTTTTAGTTCAAGGCATGCGTTGTCCATAAGATAGACATCATTTTAGATTTAGGGAGATTTGTAGGCGAATTTAATGCAAGCAACTCCTCATTCATGTGCGTTAAAGAAAGTGTCACCTAGGTTCTACTTCGCTTTCTTTGAAAGCTTTTATCCTTCCCTAATATGCAAGTGATCTCATTAAAGATCAATCTGCTCCATACCCTTCTCAAGATCGGTGTTAAAGAAATCATCAGCCATGTCTGGTGAGGAGCCATATGGGTTTATTATGAGCATCTATTCAAGGCCAGTCTCGTTCTTTGGTATAGACACTCCCATTTTCCTCTCGGCTTCCACGTGACAAGTCTCTTTTAGAAATATAACAGACTTAAGATTGAAGCAGCTATTGCTTCATCCAAAACCAATGATCATCCTGGCAGTAAAGATGATTCTGGGAAATAGGCATTTGAGAAGGGAGGAATACCCTCGAGACAACACAAGCATATCATCTAGATTCGTTTCCTCTCTATTAGATTTGAAGCTAGCCAAACAAGTAATTTGGATACTCACAAAGAACCTATTCCTAGATGAAATCTTGCTAGAATTGAAAGAAATCCTCAACAAAGTGTGCCATGATTCAGGAGCTCCTCGACCGGGTGATAGAATTTTGTTCAACGTTCCTGGGGAACTCATTAAATATTGTCCCTTTCTGCTAGACCTTAAAGGAAAGGACTTGGACCATCACAGAGCATTTGCAGGTATGGGGCTCAGATACCTCAAATGGCATTTCCTTGGTGAGAATCCAGAAGATTTCGGCAGGGAGGATGAACTCCATGAATTCGCAAGGATGAATGGAATTATGCCACCAAAAGCAGAAGAAGAGGAACCCCATGCTGAACAGGGTAGGAGAGGTGGTGACAGAGGTGTGGGTCGCGGTTCTGGTCATGGTCGAGGACAACCTCCGTGCAGAGGCCTTGGAAGAGGCAGAGCCCCAAATCTCCTTGTCGAGCCACATGATGATAATTAAAAAGATAGGTTTAATTCTGTTGGTTTATGTTGACAACATTGCTAAGCCTTTAGTTGGCTGCTGGTTTCTAATTTTTTTTGTCTTTAGAATATTTTAGATAATCTCTACTAAACCTAAACTTATTTTTGAATGTTAATTTTTTATCTTCGTTGCCATAAACTATGAAGGTTTTTTGGAATGGATAAAGAAAATGTATAGGGTTCAATGCATTGCTTTGAAATTAGATTCCCTTACAGTAAATCCAAGGAATGATTTCAAACGTATATCTTAGGTTTATGATCCATTTTGAATTATGGATATATATACTGTAATCTTTTCAAAATGAATATATAGACTTGGCTCTGCTTTACTTAAAAAAAACAATATTTTCAAACATATTATAAAAATTACATTGCCATGACTTTCTCCCTTTTCATTTATTTGATCTTTGTTATTTTGTTATCAACTCATGCTCACACATGCCTCATGCTTTGTTAGAATTGAACATTATTCTTTATTGAACAATATTATTTTTAAATAAGCAAATACAAAGAAAACCCTAACTTATTTCTAATCTTCAAAAAGCAAAATTGACAACACTTTCTTCTCCCCTGACTAATATTTCATTGAAAAAAAACCCTTATGTATCCCTTTACTTTGTTTGGCATAATGCACCTATCTCATGACATTGTCATAGAGCTAAGTGTATGGAAGCTCACCAGGATTTGAACCTGGGTTATCACTGCTATAAGGGCTTCTACATATTACTCTGCCACCACCTGATCACGTTTTTAACCACGCATTGTGATTAATTAAAACATTGTATTTTTCATTTAAAAAACATCAACGTTTACCATGTGTTAAAAAGCGTTCCTGTTGAGCCTCCCAAACACCGCATGAACCCTTCAAACAAACTGATATAGCTTAGTAGTGAATAAATCCAAACTTATTTTCTTTGTGAAAAACATTATGGTGCAAATTTACAATTTATGCACTATTCATACCTCACTGGTCCACAAAGCATAATAGTTTTCCTACTATTGATTCCCCACAACCATCGAATATCATTGTAAATGAATGAAAAATATTCAGTAATAACGGATGAATGCTTTTCAACAAGAAGATTTAGAGGTTTATAAAAACTAAACAAACAGATCTATTTAATTTGAAGCATTTTCTTGCTCATAAGGGATAGTTTAATGTTCAAAAAATTACTATGGGGTTTAATAATACCGATGTTGCTGTTCCATTTCCTTGTATGGAAAACGTTTTGACATCTGATTAAAAGTATGGATCCTTATAAATCATAAACAAGATAGGTTAATCATTTAAACAATGCTAACCATATTTATTTCATTATATGATGCTATCAAAATCTGAAGCCAGCAAAAATAACTAGCACCAAGAAATTATACATATCTTTTCTATTGCTGTAGAAACATATTTCAGACTACAGGCTTTATATGTTTCCAACATACAGATTCAAATCTTTATTTTATCCACAGAAGCCCTTAAAATTCAACTCATCAAGTAGTAATATAATATTATATTAAATTATATAATAATATATAATATTATTATATAACATTATATTATAATAATTTATAATATAATTATACAATGTAATACAATATAATATACTATAATATTATCTAATATAATTTAACTTTTTTAATTGTAAAATTTTAATAATTTAAATTAAGTTTTATAATAATTTAATATTATAATACATTTGTTACCCCTATTTTTGCACTCATTAAATCTTCTCATAAATTCCTTTAAAGCAAAACTAGAGTATATTAATTGTAATCTCATCGATAGTTTCTTGAGTCATTATTGTTTTGTTATATATTCTATGTATGTTAGTTTATTAGTTCATTGGTGCATGATAAATGTCAATAACGAGTGAACTTGAACTATTGAACACTTCATCTTAGTTGAAAGACAGCAATATATGACTGAAAAAATTACTAAAAATTGTATACAAATGACTAATTTTGATCACATGATCATTAGTAGTTTATTGCTAGTCATTTATAATGCAGCCATATTTATGACTAAACTATTTTAGTCATTTATTGATTAATTTGATTGATCAATTTGGTCATTGATTTAGTCATTGATTTAGTCGTTAATTTATTAATTTACTCATTTATTTAGTCAAGGTAATGATTTATTTAGTCATATATATAGTCATTTATTCAGTCATATATTTAGTCATTAATTTAGTCATTAATTATTGTTAACTGGTCATTTATTTAGTCATTACTTTAGTCATATATTTAATCATTGGTTGTTGTTAAGTGATCATTTATTTAGTCATTGTAATCATTAATTGCCATCAATTGGTAGTATATTTCGTCATTTTTATTCACTGATTTTTGTCCATTGGTAGTATATTTAGTCATTTGTATTAACTAACTTACGTCCATTGGTAGCATATTTAGTCACTTTAATTATTAATTTGTCATCAACTGGTCATATATTTAGTCACATTTAGTTATTTTTAGAAGTCATGTCTTACAAAATTATGTGGGAGTTCCTCCACAACCAAGAAAACATATTATGGATATGACATAACCATTATTGAATGTGGACACTAATTTCCTAAACATAAGAGCACAAGAATCAAAATATGAACCGAGGAAATTTTCAAAGAGATAGAACCTCCCAAGGAATCAAGCATACACTTCCATAAGCAATAATTTGTTTTGTTCTATTAAAATGTATTTGTACAATGGTTGTATTTGGAGCTGAATGTTGGATAACCCAGAAAAATAAAATAGGATAATTCATTTCCCCTAGATAGGATCGTTTGATGTCCCCTAAATATTTATATTGGAACTATGATATAAATTATTCTGCTAGAGGGTTTGATTAACATGAGCATTGGTGTAACTGGTTAAAGTGTGTTATTTGTGAATACATGTCTTCATCTATTTGATAGCCTTCAACACTTAGATCAGATATATTGGCTTCCCTGATATATTTTGAAGATCCTCCAATCAGTAATGTGCTACTTTCTCATATCAAAAAAATTCACAACATTAAAGCCTATGAACTTGATGGCAACAATGTCATATGCTTCAGTAGCCTTTTCTTGTGTACCTGTCAAGTTGACTTAATTAAGGGAGAACATGAAATGGAAAAAATACCAATGTCTCAATAGTTTCCTTTGAAGAGTACTTTGTGCAACTAGTGTAAGTCTTGATAAATTTTATGTAGGAAAAACATTATTTTGGCCTATAATAGTTCAGGGATAGTGCTACAAAAGCAAAGGGCAACCACTGCTACCATATAAGCAACCACATCACTTTAAAAAAAAAGCATGTGAGCATAGCTGCTATGACAACAAAAAAAATGTAGCACTCATATAATGATTTTTATTAAAAGATTAAAAAGGGCAGTAAGATATGAAGTAGTGTTACACAAGGTCAGAACATTTGGGTTGCAATTATGAAGACAATAAAGAAAAGAATTCCCTATAATGAGCAGTGTATATGTGAAGTTCATTTCTGAAGTTCATTTTCTTTAAAAGAGCAGTAAACAAGGAGTCCTATAAAAAACACAGCCCCAGGGATACTTTAGAGAAGCCTAATGATAATTTCTTAATGATTGCCATGGGTAGAAGGACATATGAGTGTCAAAAGACCCTCTGGTGTAGGGCACCTAGCTCAAAGTTGTCTTTTCTTGCATTTTAGAGTTTTTGTGTGATTTCAAGTTATTTTATGTTTTAATAAGGTGGACTAAGTCCTATTATTCTTTTTGAAGCCATAGTTTGGTTGTCCACATTTTTGTTGTGCTCAGGATCCAAAATTGTCATTATGCTGAAATGTCAAAATGTCAATTTTTTGGTTTGTACTAGGTGGATGCCTGGAAACTTACTAGAATGTTTGGAAATGGTTTAAATACATTTTAGGACTCCATTTGAGTTATTTTTTAAGGCCTTGAGAGCCCTGGAGTGTGTTTTTGCACTCATAGGTAAAAGTTGTCAAAATTGTCATAACAACTTTTGCATTTTTAGGCAAAAGTTGTCCATGAAGGAAATGGCATTGGAAGTTGGTTGGAACCAAATTTAAATTGTGTATAAAAAATTCTAAACATCTCCAATATGAGGTTAATCAACTTTTGGTTTGCATTCAATTCATTTGCCAAGGGTTTCCTATGCTTTTTCACACATTTGGACTATTTTTGCTTTGAATTTCTGACTTTGTATGACCTGTACAGTTTGGTATGTTGATCATAGTAGCATAGGAAGTTAGAAATTTGTTTTACCTTTCCAACAAGTATAATATGAAGGTCTGAAGTGCTTTGAATCAACAATTATCACTGTTTTTGTAATAGTTGCTCACAAACCCTTGAAATTTGAGGTTTTGATTGTAAAATGCATTTTACCTAAGCATCCATGAATGGCACAAGTTGAAATAAATTGGATGGATTGGGTAGGCTCTTTAAATATTTTTAGAGTAGGCATTTTTTGTTTTTGCAGGCCACAAGGAGGAGAATGGGTGAGATGAACAACTCACAAGCTTGTAGCTAGTGTGTGGAGGCAATAGAGATTGCTCATTTTCAAAGCCTTGGAGAACTGATACCTTAGCAACCCATAGTGTTTTGGAAAGGTATATTGGTTTACCAAAAGTATCCAATATTTTTCTAGTTGTATATTTTGACTGGTGAAGAGTTTGGAACATATCTTCCAAAACTGCTTGGAAGCCCTAAACCCCTTAAAAATAGCTCATTTTGAGTTACCCTAGTTGTATGACAAACCCAGATGGTAAAATTTCTGATATTGTTTAAATTCCAAATGGGTATCTAAATATGTTAAAATATATAGGGGTTGTTTGGAAATTTTTGGGGAAAAGACGAAAGAATAGTCCCAGAAGGGCTAGTCATTTAGGCCTAATAGCAGCTGGTAGAAGCAAGTTGAAAGCCTAGGGCTTGGAAGGAAGGTGCGGATATTTATAATGAATAAAATGACCTTGAAAATACCTTCAAAAAATAACCACAAACTTTAAACATGGTTAGAGTGAAGATCCTTGGTGGAGGTCTTTGGAGCCTAGCTAGAGTTTTGGGAAACTAGTAGGAGACCATCTCAAAATCAGAGATTTGGGTCAAAACCAATAAGTAACCTCAAGAGGCTATACCTAGGAGGCAAGCCAATAGATTTTATGCCTTGGAGGTCTAAGGAGTGTACCCTAACAAGTTACCTTGGAGGAGCTTGTGTAGAAGGGTGAGTTGAGGAGTTCGGGTGAGTAAGGGTGAATTGGAGAGCTATGCACAAGATGTCTGCATCAGAGTGGTATCATAGCCATTCTTTGAAAGATTTGGTGTATGTCAGATTGTGAAGAATCAGAAACAAGTTCAATGCCTCCAAATTCAATGACTCTAGAAGCCATTCAGCAGATGGTGGCAGAGATGATAGAAGGATTGAAGGATACAGAAGGAAGTAGAGGAATGAGAGAGGCAAAGAAGGAGAAGGGAAAGGTTAAGATAGAATGGGGTGATGAGATTAATGAAAAAGTAGAATATGGAGAGGAACCATCAGCAGTACCTATGCCTCAAGACCAAAAGTTATTCCTAGATGCAGTCAATAATCACTTTAGATTACCCACATATGGAGGAAACTTCAATGGAGAAGAGTTGATAGATTGGATAGAATCTCTCAATAATCACTTTGATTACAAAGAGGTAGCAGAAGAGAAAACAGTTAATGTGGCCAAGTCAAGAATGAGAGGATTAGCATTGGTTTGGTGGAATATGATGCAAGAAGAAAGGATACAAGAAGGCAAAAAGAAGATAACTTCATGGGAGCGTATGAAGATCAGACTTAAGACACAATTCCTTCCAGGAGATTATGAAGTTCAAATTCATAAGAGACTTCAAAATCCGAAACAAAGGGAGCTAGATGTGAATGCTTACAGGGAAGAATTCCATAAGCTAAGCTTCAGAGCTAAGAAGCATGAGAATGAGGTGGAGAAATTGGCTAGATATATGAATGGATTGAGACAAAATATACAAGATGAAATCAATCTCCTTAATCCTGATACCATTCATAAGTGTTTTTCAGTTAGTTTTAAGGGCAGAAGACAAAATCAAGAGGAGGAGTGAACAAAATCAAAAGTTTAGAGGTGGCAGATCCTTTAGAGGAAGGGGTACTTTTAATAGAGGACAACAAACATCAAGGAATGAAGAAAAATCCAAGCAAGAAGATGGTGGAGGCTCTTCAAGGGGGCCATTTAGAGGATCCTTTAGAGGAAGAAACAATTCTAGGGGCAGATTTGGAAGCTCAGGAAGAGGAAATTTAGTTTTCATTGGTAGATGTTACAATTGTAATCAAGTTGGCCACACAATGGGAAGGTGTCCAGAGAAAGAAACCAGCTCTTCACACTCATACATGGGTGAGAGAAGAACACAATTAGTGTAGGAAGAAGACAGTCAAAGTGTGTCTTCCCCTCTCAGCAAGGTAGGCCCAGTGATAGATGGTGAAAGTTTAATGCTAAGAAGGTCTTTGTTGAAGATTCCTCAAGCTCAAGAGCCACCACAAAGGAAGAGTTTGTTTAGAACAACTTGTAAGTCTCAAGGCAATATTTGCAAAGTGATTGTAGACTCAGGTTCAACTGAGATTATAGTTTCAACTGAAATGGTGGAAAAACTCAAGTTAAAAAGGTTGCCACATCTCACTCCCTACAAGGTGTCATGGCTTAACCATGGCCAACATGTCTTAGTTGATGAGCAAGCATGGGTAGAATATGAGATTTGTGAGTATAAGGACAAGATTTTATATGATATATTTCCTATGGATGCTTACCATTTGTTGTTGGGACGTCCATGGCAATTTGATGCAAAGGCTCAACATGATGGAGAGAAGAATAGCTATAACATTATCAAGAATGGTAAGAGGTATCAAATGGATCCATTACCTGATCGAAAAGAGGAAAAACAAGTGGGATAAAGTGTGATGATGATGAGTGGAAAAAAGTTTCTTAAGGTGATGAAACAAGAAGGAGATCAAGGGTATGCTATTGTGCTCAAACCTAGTGAAAAAGGTAAGGCAGATCCAATGGAAGAAGTGCCACAAGAGGTGAAAGGTCTACTCAAAAAATATGCAAAATTAATAGGAGAAGATCTACCTGATTCTTTGCCACCAATGAGGGATGTAAATCACCAAATAGATCTAATTCCAGGGGAAAGTTTGCCTAACAAGGCTGCCTACAAAATGACACATAGTCAAAATGAAGAAATTGCCAAACAAGTGCAGGAGCTATTGGACAAAGGATCCATTCAAAAGAGTTTGAGTCCATGTGCTGTACCTACCGTCTTGGTACTCAAGAAAGGGGGAAAATGGAGAATGTGTATATATTCCAAAGCAATCAATAAGATCACTATAAGGTACCGGTTCCCTATGCCAAGGATAGAAGACTTGTTGGACAATCTTGGGGGTGCAAGCTACTTTAGAAAGGTGGATTTAAAATTAGGTTATCATAAGATAATAATTAGACCAGGGGATGAATGGAAGATATCCTTTAGGACCAATGCCAGCCTCTATGAGTGGTTGGCCATGCCATTTGGCCTTACCAATGCACCTAGCACCTTTCAAAGGCTCATGAATGAAGTCTTGGTTGAATTCATAGGTCAATTTTTGATTGTATATCTTGATGACATTCTAATATTTAGTAGGTCCAAAGAAGAACATCTCAAGGATGTGGAGATGGTCTTGAAGAAGCTAAAAAAGGTACAACTCAAAATCAACCTTGAAAAGTGTGAGTTTCTCAAGACTGAACTTGTATATCTTGGTTTTGTCATTTCACAAGGTTGTCTAAAAATGGATCCTAGTAAGGTTGAGGCAATCCTTATTTGGCCCACACCTAAGAATATCAATGATGTTAGGAGCTTTCATGGGTTAGCATCCTTTTATAGGAAGTTTGTAAGAAACTTTAGTCATGTGTGTGGTCCTGTGCTCAATACTATCAGAGGGGGAGTCAAGTGTCATTTTAGGTGGATAGAGGAGGCCCAAAAGGGATTTGAGTTGTTGAAAAAGAATACATCTAAGTTACCTACCATTAGGTTACCTGATTTCAATCAGTTATTTACAGTTGAGTGTGATGCTAGTCAAAGAGCAATAAGGGTTGTTTTGAGTCAAGAGGGTCTTCCCATAGCCTTTTTCTCTGAAAAGTTGAATGAAGCAAAAAAAAAAGTACTTTGTGTATAACTTGGAGTTGTATGCCATGGTGCAAGCCCTGAAGAAGTGGCATCATTACTTTCTGCCCAAAGAGTTTGTGGTCTATACTGACAACCATGCCCTTAGTTTTCTCAATGGATAGGAGAAGTTGAATCAGAAGCACCTCAAGTGGGTAGAATACCTACAATCTTACACCTTCACTATCAAGCATAAGAAGATCACCTCAAATAAAGTTGCCGATGCACTCAGTAGGAGAGTCATGACCATACAAGATATTAAATTGTACAGTCTGGGATTGGAGGAGTTGAGAGACCTCTACAAAGAAGACAAAGATTTTGTTGATATATATGCTACATGTTCTGATTTTTCTAACACTTATCATGTTTCCTACTCAGAATATATGATATAGGAAGGTTTGTTATTTAAAGGACATCTCCTTTGTATACCCCAATGCTCGATGAGACAAAACATCATTCAAGAGAAACATGAATGGGGTCTAGGAGGTCATTTTGGCAATGATAAAACAATGGAGCAGGTTAGTTGGTTCTACTATTGGCCCAAGTTGCAATCAGAAGTAAGGAGATTTGTTGAACAATCTACCATATGTCAGAGAGAAAAAGGATCAACAAGTAATGCAATTTTATATCAGCCCTTAGTCATACCCCAAAGGCCTTGGGAATGCTTGAGCATGGACTTTGTGTTGGGTTTACCAAGAACACCAAGAGGATTTGATAGTGTTTATGTGGTGGTAGATAGGTTCAGTAGAATGGCTCACTTCATCCCTTGTAAGAGTACCAATGATGCCACCTATATTGCAGGTCTTTTCTTGAAAGAAATAGTAAGAATCCATGGACTTTCAGTTAGCATTATGAGTGATAGGGATGTTAAGTTTTTGAGTCACTTCTGGAGAACCTTTGCCTACCATCCACAATCAGATGGTTAGACTGAGATGGTCAATAGGTCCTTGGGTAATCTCCTAAGGTGTCTCACTAAGCAGCATGGCCAGACTTGGAACTTGGTGATTAGCCAAGTAGAGTATGCATACAATGATTCAGTCAACTAGAGCACAGGTAGAAGTCCTTTTGAAATTGTTTATGGAATGTATCCTAGAGGTGTCTTAGAACTTAGTGATATCAGTACAATGACCCACAAGAGTGCTCAAGGAGAGATTTTTGCTGAAGGTATTAACAAAATTCATGACAAAGTACGATAGTCCTTGCAACAAAAATCAGAAAAATATAAGGAACAAGCTGATCAATCAAGGAAGAACTTGGAATTTAAGGTTGGAGAGTTAGTTTTGGCTTATCTCAGAAAGGAAATAATTCCAAAAGGACATCCAACCAAGTTGATGATGAAGAAGATTGGGCCACTAAAGATTGTGCATAAGTTTGGCCAAAATGCCTATGAGGTTGAACTACCTCCTCCTTTGGCCATATCTCCTATTTTCAATGTTTTTGACTTGTATCCCTATAAAGGAGAATCCTAGACCTCTTAGATGGATACCAAATTGCAATCTGAAGAGGATTGGGTGAAGGATTTACGAGTTAGTCAACCTGTTTGGTTGGAAAGCATCTTGGATACCAAGGTGATCAAGAAGACAAGAAAGGGCATCTACAAACATTATCTTGTGAAGTGGGTAGGTCTATCTGATTTAGAGGCTATGTGGATGTCAAAATCTGACATAATTCATCATGGAGTGTAACTAGTAGACTTGATAACTCAAGGGACTTGAGTTCCTTGCCCCAGGGGAGTATGGTGCAGGGCAACTAGCTATAAGTTGTCTTTTCTTGCATTTAGATTTTTTGTGTGATTTCAAGTTATTTTATGTTGTAATAAGGTGTAATAATTCCTATTATTCTTTTTGAAGCCATATTTTGGTTGTCCACACTTTTGTTGTGCTCAGGATCCAAAATTGTCATTATCCTGAAATGTTGTCAAAATGTCAATTTTTTGGCTTGTACTAGGTGGATACTTGGAAACTTGCTAGAATATTTGGAAATGGTTTAAATACATTTTAGGATTCCATTTGAGTTATTTTTAAGGCCTTGAGAGCCTTGGAGTGTGTTTTTGCACTCATAGGTAAAAGTTGTCAAAATTGTCATGACAACTTTTGCATTTTTAGGCAAAAGTTGTCCTTGAAAGAAATGGCATTGGAAGTTGGTTGGAACCAAATTTAAATTGTGTATAAAAAATTATAAACATCTCCAATACAAGGTTAATAAACTTTTGGTTTGCATTCAATTCATTTGCCAAGGGTTTCCTATGTTTTTTCACACATTTGGACTGTTTTTGCTTTGAATTTCTGACTTTGTACAACCTATATGGTCTGGTACGGTGCTCATAGTAGAATAGGAAGTTATAAATTTGTTTTACCTTTCCAACAACTATAATATGAAGGTTTTAAGTGCTTTGAATCAAAAGTTATCACTGTTTTTGTAATAGTTGGTCACAAACCCTTGAAATTTGGGGTTTTGATTGTAAAATGCATTTTACCTGAGCATCCATGAATGGGAAAAGTTGCAATAAATTAGGAGTCTTGGGTAGGCTCTTTAAATATTTTTATAGTAGGTGTTTTGCGTATTTTCAGGCCACGCGGAGGAGAATGGGTGAGATGAACAACACACAAGCTTTTAGCTAATGTGTGGGGGCAGCAGAGATTGCTCATTTTTAGAGCCATGGAGAACTGATACCTTAGCAACCCATAGTGTTTTTGAAAGGTCTATGGGTGTACCAAAATTATCTAAAATTTTTCTGGTTGTATATTTTGATTGGTGAAGAGTTTGGAGCACATCTTCCAAAACTGCCTAGAATCCATAAACCCCTTAAAAATAGCTCATTTTGAGTTACCCTAGTTGTAAGACAAAACCGCATGGTAAACTTTGTGATATTCTTTAACTTCCAAATGGGTATCTGAATATGTAAAATATTTGGGGGTTTTTTGGAAATTTTGGGCGAAAAGACCAAAAAACAGTCCCAAAAGGGCTAGTCATTTAGGCCTAGTAGCAGTCAGTAGAAGCAAGTTGAAAGCCTAGGGCTTGGAAGGAGGGTGCAGATATTTATAGTGAATAAAATGACCTTGAAAATACTGGCAAAACATAACCACAAAATTTAAACATGGTTAGAGTGAAGATCCCTGGCAGAGGTCTTTGGAGCCTAGCTGGAGTGTTGGGAAACTAGTAGGAGACCATCTCAAAATCAGAGATTTGGGTCAAAACCAACAAGTAACTTCAAGAGGCTATACCTAGAAAGAAATATAATATATTTTAGGCCTTGGAGGTCTAAGAAGTGTACCCTAACAAGTTACCTAGGAGGAACTTGAGTAGAAGGGTGAGTTGAGGAGTTGGGGTGAGTAAGGGTTAATTGGAGAGCTAGGCACAAGATCTCTGCATCACCCTCCAAGGATACAATCCAATATATAAGCATATAAGACATAGCTTACAAGAAATTTTTTCATGCAAAGACATGGAGTTTTCATAATAATAGACATATAGAGTATCAAAGGATATTAAAAGTGGAGAATAGTCATGAATTTTTAGCAGTTTATAAGAGACTAAGGGAAGTCTATCATGTCGAAAAGATGTAGTGACCCGTATGAGCAGTCAAAAGGAAATAATATAACAATACAATACCAAAAATTAAAGAGAAATCATAATTATTAGGTGCAAGGTATCAAGTTATCAACCATTCTCAAGCATTATTCAAGTATGAGCAATTCAATGATAAATCAAAGACAACAAGAATACTTTTATTCAAAGTGGTGAAAATAGTCCTAAATCCATCTAAAAATCATCAACAATAAATACAATCAAGAGCAGCCTATGTCACATGACACAATCATGAGGCGGAGACATGAAGAAGGACATCAATGTCAAGGAGTAAACAATGAAATGAGTATAGAGAAGGTAACACCTACAAGGGCATATAGAGAAAGTGTTTTAGAACACAACCACTAGTTACATTAAACATTGGCCCAAAAACAAGATATAAAGGCAATCATTTTTAGATATAGAGACATAGAACTAGTAGCTAGGTTCATGATCATAGTTAAAGGTAGTCTCCCAAATGCAATGACATTCACAAATGAATAGCATAGATGAAACACTATCAAAATAGTGGACATGGATAGCAAAGATGCTTGCATTCACAGATGTAGCTCTCTAAGATATAAATAGACGTATAACCACATTATTCTCATCCAGATACAATTCAGGGAGATCACTATCATGTAAAAAGAAGCCTCATCCACAGTCTTAAAGTATATTGACAACTCTAAGACACAATAAATCCTAGAAGATGATAGAGAAAAAGCATTAATATCAATCATGAACATACAGTTAACATATAGTGAGGAAGTCGAGGTGGCTAAAGGGAATCTTGGGCTGACTGGGTGTGGGGGAGTGGCAAGGAATCATATGGGTGTGTTGGTTTCCATGGTGGCGTTCCCTCTAGGCACCTAGTCCAACCATTTTGTGGAGGCCAACGGTGTGCATTTAGGGATACACATGGCTAAAAGGGAAGGATTTAGAAAGGTTTGGCTGGAATCTGACTCACTTAACATTATCAATTATTTGAATGGGTGTACAGATCCTAGCTGCACTATTTCCAACTGGATCAAAGATTATTGTGATATGATTAAAGAGGGGTGAATTCAAAATCTCTTCACACTTTTCGGGAAGGCAATAAAGTGATAAATTTATTGGCCAATATGGCGATGGGCTACATGGCAGAAAAATGGTGGAGCAATCGAGACTCTTTCCCAAAAAACTTGTGTGACCTGGCATATGATGATGCCATTTCTACTTGCAGTAATTAACGAAGAACAATCATGATTTGATTAAGGTGTTGTGGAAATGGTTTCCTTTTGATTTCCCTATTCGAAAATCTAATAACTTCCCTTGTGCCTGGATTTTTTTTCTTCTTCTATGACCCTATCCTACTTCTGTTTGAAGACTTGTCTTGTGTGTTCTTACTTCTATTTGGCGACCCGAACCATTATGGGTGGGGAAAATAATAGGTAATAACAACCCACTTTTGATAAATGGAAGAAAAATAAGGAGGTGTGGCAGGAAATTGAAGATGGGGGAATGGTTCCCTTCTTAGAAAGAATCCATGGCCCTTCTCCTCTACTCACGAAAATGTCTTTCAATGGGTGGAAGAAATAGGTTTTGAGTGTTTATGGTGCTGAATTTTAGGTGGATGAGAGCCTAGTGGCTATGGTTACAGGTTTGGCTATGAATGGCATAAAGTTTTACAGAGACAACAAAATAGGGGAGGAAGACATGGCAATTTTTTTTGATAAAGATAAGGAGCGTTTAAGAGTTAATAAAATGGTAGATGGTGGCTACAACAGAATGGACCTAGTGGCTCCCTAGGTGGATATGGCTGAATTCATTATAAGGTACATTACGCTTGATGGTAGATATGCCAATATAATTTTTTATCATTGTACCATCTTAAATCACTTTAGGCATGGCAAAGTTATTTTTATTCGATTCTATCTAGTTTTTTCTTTGGATAATAGTCTAGAAAAACATGTTGAGAATCCAAATAATCCAGTTCTCGACGAAGGGCTTATTGTTCTCATTATGGAGTATGCCAAGGCCCATGAAGTTTTGCCTTCTCTCTTTGAGAAAGGCCAATTCCCTAATATTGATGTTCAAGGTCTGTGATATGGATATGGAGATGGAGGATAATGGAAGCGCCAAACCTCTTATTGACCCTAATTACAAGCTGGTTGAAGAGGGTGAGATGTTGGTCACTCCTGGAACCCATAGTAGTAAGAACCCCCCTAGATGGGCTGCAAGTAAATATAAATCAACCAACAAGATGGTTTCTCAAATTGAGCCCCATTCCAAAAAGAAGAAGTTGGTTGCTAAAGACTATGGTCCCAAGACCTTGGACTAGGAAATAAAATTGGACATTCCTCTTCATGTCATGAAGAAGAAGCAAGGGATTTTGCCTAAAGATGTGGATAATGGCTTATAGAAGGTAAGTACTTGATGAATTTGGTGATGGAAGTGACTAGAAGCTAGGATAACTTCTAGAAGTGGGTGGGGAAGGAGATTGATACCCTCAAAGAGGGGATTAAAGAGATAATTGATATCTTCACTGATTTGCCTAAGCCTAACAAAATGAAGAATCTCATGATCATGAACCAGAAGCTTTCCCATAATGTAGAGGTTATGAAATGTAATCATGAGCAAATAATTGAGAAGTTTAAGCAGTCTATGGAGGAAATCAAGAATAACCTTAAGAATCTCGTAGATATAAGCAAGGAGGTCATGATAAATAGTATGGAGGGGCTATTGGCAAATACAAACTCCAATGAGAAATTGTAGGTGATTGAAGGTATTGTCATTGATGGAAACCTTACAATCATATGATACTGGCAGACACTAGTACCAGCAGACTCTACACCGGCATATGTTCTCTGACACCAAAAAGATTCATTACCGGCACCCTGGCCGACATGATTTTATTTATTGCAAAATGCAATTAATTATAATATCTTTTTATAAGACAACAAGGAAAGTTGTAACATGACTCATATAAGTATGAGTTCATGTAAATCATTTTTAGACATGGATATGGTTAAATTATTGATGCGAATATTAAGGCAGAGTTTGGTATAAGGTTTTGGAAGTTGCAGAGCTTAAACCGGTACTAGATCTGGCATAGCAGATGTCCTTTTGTAGCAGTACATGACTTTGGATTTTCATAATCCACTTTTGTAAGTCAGTGAGACTTCTCTTTTTGTATGTAAGCAGTGAGCTTTAGGCAGTTGGCCTTTTGGCATGTGCAGGCCCCTATTGTAATAGTAATATTCTCTTACTGGCCAGTAAGTGAATATTGTGGGTCACAAATCCCACAGAGGTTTTTCCCACACTGGGTTTCCTCATTAAAAATACTGTGTTATGGTGTGTCTTTCATGTTGTGGTTGTTGTTCTTATTTACTACATTAATTTTGGTTTATCGGTACACAATTTTGGAATGATTTTCATTTAATCAGTTAAGAAAATACATTAACCAACAAGATACTGATTCATCCCCCCCTCTCAGTATCTTTGGGAATCCTAACAATTGGTATCAGAGCCTGGTCCTATATTTTCAAAAGCCAAACAGCTTGAGGAAGATTCTGACACCGATAGAGATGGAAAACTTGAGGAAGCAACTAGAAACATCTCTTGCAGATTATGATGCAAAAAAAGTGAAGAATATCAAACTTGAAGATGATCTGAAGGCTACACACAAAATCATTCAAGGACTTCAGAAGAATCTCACTATTGCTAGGAACAAAAGAAGAGAACTTTCTGAGAAGATGTGGAGTGATGATGATGAGAAAGAAACTCTTAATGACCTTATGAACAAAATGAGACAAGAAAACAATACAATGAAGAATGAGATGCAAGATATGACTATGAGATTTTGGAAAGGCATTAAAGATAGAAAGAAGAATGAAGATGACTTGGTTAGAAGACTAAATGATGTTGGAAATGAAAACACAAGACTCAGTCATGAAAATGATATGTTGAAGATAGATTTGATGCATACATAAAATGACACAAATAAACTCATGAGACAGAAAGGAATCTTGGAGAATGAGTTGGCTACTGCAAATCAAGACAAGGAGGAATTCAGGATAAGTTCAGAAGAAATTGATGACATGCTGAAGAATCAAAAACCTAATGGAGATCCAAATGGCCTTGGCTTTGAGGTTGGTGAAAGCTCTGGTACTGCAAACAAACATGATCATAACAAACTGGTAAGACAACCTAATGCTTATAAATTCAATGCAAAATGCTTTAACTATAACAAGTATGGTCATAGAGAAAATTAGGGTAGATCTAGAAACTATCAGAACACTAATAATGCACCCATCGGTCATTGTTCAAAATGCAACAAAGTTGGTCATAATTCAGAAAATTACAAAATGAATGTAAGATGTTATATTTGTGGAAGATTTGGACATCTATCTAATAAATGCAGAACACATACCGACATAGGATATGAGAAAGTTATTCAGAAAAATAATGTGACTTGTTATGCTTGTAACAAAATTGGACATATTGCAAAATTTTGTAGAAGACATCACCAAAAAATAAGAAATGACCCAACTTGAAAGGTAAAGAAAAGGTTGAAGAGGTAAAGCAAGAAATTTCAAATCAATGGATTAGAAAGTCTGACATGAATGTTAGTGAAGCTATTTCTTCACTGGAAGAATAGAGTATCACTCCATCAATAGGAGATTCTTCATCTAACTGAGAAATAATCCTTTGGGGTATGGCAACTAAATGAAAACATGCTAATTAACCCTCGATTGATGGTGAGAAGTTGGATTACTTCTATACCGGTAGATGAGTTAATTTTTGACTTAACTAACAGACATTAAATGTGGTAGCTGAAGGCAATTACACTATAAAGCAAGTTTTTTGGCTCTTTTCTCATTCACCAAGCATTCAAATCTCTAGAGAGTGCCAAAATCCCGAGTGAAGACATTCATAGCGAAAAGTGAAGCAAATCATCCAAGCAATTCATCCTAAAGGCAGATTAAGTTATTTATAACTATGGCTTCTTCATTTTCACTTGAATTCATTGCAAACCCTACAGTAATTGAAGTTATTAAGTGCCCTATACCCGTGTTCAAACTTATTCCCAAAATTGCGAAGAAAGATGATACCTTAGGAACATTCTTGAAAATACCTAAAGGAGTAGTTTATGCCGAGGATCCTAGAATATATATACATTGTCATATTGAGGAACTAGGAGCTGAAGAAATAATGAACATGTATAGGACTATAAATTGTGATGAACATGGTAATGTTAAACTAGAACACAATATTGTGGAAACCTTAGGTTTTGTGGACATTCTTAGTATCCCTGATTTTCCTAAGGATGTCATAAGAATAGTCTTGAGCACAGTTCGTGGAGAGTTCTTTTGGTTGGATTCCATCCATAAGATTACTAAAGAGGTAGTTAGGGCAGTGATAGGCTTACCTTCCACCAGTAGCAGGCCTGACATAACTAAGAAGGTTTCAAATGACACTATGATGACCCTAACTGGTGCAACTTTTGACAAAATATCCCTAAGAGTAAACGATGTGAAAGATATAAATGTTAGATTTGTTAGCATGATTCTTGGCTATAAGGCTACAAATGCAAATAGACTAAACTCAGTCTCCAACTTATGTATTAAAAGTGCATATGATATGGTGAATGACGATGCAAGAATTGATGTATGTGAGTGGCTTAAAGATGAACTGATAGATAACTTGAAGAAAATCAAAGGTGATAAGAAAGGAACTTTCAGATTTGGCAACCTGCTTGTGTGCTTAATGTTGTACATTACTAAGGAAGTACCTGGTATTGGTAGGAAAGATTTTGGTTTTGATATACCAGTAGGAAAACAATTGTTAGACATACTGAACAACATGGGAGATGACAAGGAGAAAAACATAAATGAATATATTCAAACCTTGAAAGCAAGAATGAAGACAAGAATAAGGCTATCTCAAGCAATTGTTGATAAGTATCAAAAGGAGATATGTTTTGTGATCAAGAAAGATGAAATCTGGATGGAGGCAGTTATCCCTAGGACTGTTTGAGTTATAGAGATGGGATATGAGGCAGATGATAATATAGTTGAAACCTATGCAAAAACCCTCTTAGAAGCCCCTAAGGAACTGACAGAGAAAGTATTTGGCAACGTTGAAACAATTAAAAGTGGCATTCAATCTCTGAAAGGAGTTATGAAAACTGAGCAGATAGTTAGGAGAGGTTCAAGGCAGGCAAAAGCAAACAAGGAAAATCTTTTGAGTAGAATTGGTATTAAGGAGAGTGAATTGGAAAGACTACAACCAAAAACATATCTTTCACTGGTTGCTACTTCCTTGGACATTGAGATACCCGTTGAGTTGAAAGGAGTAGAAAGGAAAAGAAAACCCTCACCGGTATCCTCACGTACACTTAGAAGTACAAGACAAAAGCGATAGGCAGTTAGGCCTCCGACTAAGAAACTAATGCCAAAGAAAATAAAAGAAAGACAAGCTATTCCACCATTTGACAAACTTCTAAATGAAATAACTAAGGATGGGAAATTGATAAACATCACTAAGTTATATAACACACTATCAAATGATGAAAAGGATAGCATAGAAAATAGTGTAATCTTACACTTAGACATCTATAAGAAATTTCTGATGGAAATTATGGATGAGATACCAAATGATTTATACAGAAGATTAGAAGCTAGAAGGGTAGCCATTGTGGAACTGGACAAAAAGATAAAAATAGAGAAGCTACTTGCAGTTCACCTAGTGAACTCCACACAAGAAATTGATGAGCTAATCAGTGAAGCAAACCAGACAATATTTTCAACTGGTCACCGACATGTTACACTAATGGCAGGCAGAGTAAATGAAATAACAGAAGAGACTGCAGATTAGTGGGATATATTTTTTGTTGAAAAGGAGAAACAAGAAGAGATAAGAAGATAAAAGACTATCAAAGTCTACCAAAAGGATAAGAGGAAAGGTAAGCTAGGTGGAACTCCAAACCTAAAAATAATAGATAATTTACCCCCACCAACCTTTGATACTCCATCGGTACAAATTGTTGACACACAACCAACAACAGAGAGTATGGATACTCCACAATACGATAAAAATCTTGACTTTGAGGTGTTGTACACAATGAAAATTGACACACAGGAATTCAATATTGTGGTAGACAAAAGAATCAGCTGACAAGAGGAATGTGGCAACAGAGTCACTGATAGGAACTATTGCAGCTGAAAACATTGGAATCAGGGCAGAACAACAAACTAAAGCGCCAAATGATCCCCTAGATATAGGAAAAGCAGATACCACAAGTACACACATTAATGTATCTACTAAGTCATCGGTAGTAGACAGTACAGAGGTAGACCAAGAAAAACTGACAGTGAACACTACAATGAAATCTTCAGAGACACAAACAGAGACACCATTAGGAGAGAACAAAGATAAACCATCAGAGCAACAGGCTCTTGCTGAGGAAAACAATAAAAAATAGGTAGAGCAATAGGATTCACAAGAACATACTCAGAAAATACCACCAACTACATCTGACAAGCCCAAACCTCTAGTAGTAGAAATTGAAACACAAACTAACCCTCTAGAGAAAGAGGAAAGCAAAGCTATCACAACCATCAGCATTTTACAGGTTGTGAAATTAGTTGGACAGTCATTCGGTACATCTATGATTGAATTTTGGCCAACCAATGTAATAGAGGTACTCTTATATTCAATAAAGAAAATAACAAAGTGTAATGCATAGGCATATAAGGATATAGATGACACTTTACCAATTTTGAACATGATAGCTCCAAAATGTATTATAGAGATTAAAGATTCTTTGAGCCAATTAGACACATTGTCTAAGTATATTACCGACAATCTAATAACATTGGATAAAATAATGAAGGCACCTTCCTAGAGAAAATGAATAAGGAAAAGGAAAAATTCTTTGAGGAAACAGTTAAGAATTATAAGGAACAAATGGAAACCTTATTACTGGTATTAAGCAAAACAATCTCAGACTTCAAGAAACTGTACATAGATACCTACCAAACTGACATTTTGACAAAGGACATAGATTCAGAGATCAACAAAGCACAAAAAGAAATCAATAATATTGCTGACAACTTAATAGGAACATCAGATTCATTTTTGGTAGTTGAAAAGGAAATTGCAGTTCTTGACGAGAAAATTGAAAAATTAGAAAAAGATAAAGAAAGAATAAAATATAAGGCAAAGGATTTAAAGTGCAAACTAGGCCCTAAACTAGATAACCTCATCTCTTTGAGAAAAGAGATTTCTAAGGCTCTGGTTCCAAGACTTAAGACAATGGAAGAGAAAATTCACATACTCACCAGTACAATTCAGAGAATAGAAGCAGCAATAAAGGATAGTGAAAGGTTCAGCGATAGTCAAAATTTTGCATTGGCGGACATCTATCATATTATAACCCACCAGTTACAAGGATCTAGGCTGGAATCACACTCCATTGACATTGAATGACAACCTTTGTCATTGATGCCAAAGAGGGAGTAGTGGAGATGATAAAAATGATTAGCAGAGATATGATCAGCTCAGGGGGAGCACGCATTTTGGTCACAGTAACAGGAACAAAGAACTGGGTGATGAAGATTCTATTGTGGGTGGCAATAAAACTATGGGCCCTAGTTCAAGGACCAAAAGAAGGAGGAGCAATAAGGGTACCTCCAGGTGCATTATGAAGGAATTGGAGGAAATCAACAAGGTTGCCATCTAGAAGAACAAGGAGCTGGTGCACTCGCTTAATTGGGTGTTTGTTTGTGCTTTGTTTTGTTGCATGTTGTTTCTTTTTTCTTTTGAGCTTGGTTTGGGGTGTTCCCCTGTTTGGCTATTGGTTTTTGTTTGGTTGGTTGATGGTAAGTTTCTGTAAGACTCTTGGTTCCGAATCCATGTACAACCCATTTATCTTTATCAAAAACATATCGTGAGGAGGTTTTTTGGCCCAACAAATGAATAGTGAATTTTTTGCTCTGCAACTTCCATGGCAGGTCCCTGACTTCCATGCCTTTTTCTGAGCCCATTCCCCTGTTCCCTTAGTTCTTTGTGTCGTTTCCCTCCCTAGGGGCTATGGAGTGTAACAACTATGGTTGGGCAAGGGCCCCATTTGGGTCCCCTTTCTCATGGCCCATGTACTGATTCCTTTTTTTTGAAAGACCCTTTGGTGGAAAATTCATCTTGTTGCATCCCTATTCCTTAGTACCATCATGATGTTTTTGTAGAACTAGAATCAAGGACTTATGTAGATAAACTTAAAGGTGAAAGCTCTGCAAAAATGGTGAATGTTCTAGAAGGTATATCTCTGCCAAAAAAATGTACTTTTCGCAAGAATAAAGTTGAAGTCCCTGATGTTTTGGTCAACATAGCTATTGTTTAACTAAGCCTATCCTTGGTGGGTAAGTTTATGGCTTTTTGTCTAGCTCTTGACTTGGTGAAAAAATGGGTATCCACTAACTGGAAGCTGAAAGAGAATATCTTCTAGTGCCATGGCCAATGGAATTTTCCTCTTCTACTTCACAAATCAAGCCGATCTAGCTCTTATCTTCATGGAGGGACCCTAGGTTTTTGGCTCTTCAAACTACCTCTTGCTATGCAAATGAAAACCAAGCTTCAACCCATCCTTGAAGATTGACACTATGGCTCTAACTTGGATTCGCCTATCAATTCTCCCTCCAGAGTTTTGGAACATTGAGATTCTTAAAGGGATTGCAAACTCATTTGGTATGTACCTTTCTATTGATAGTGTAACATGGAGTAAATCCAAGCTTTTGTTTTCCCATATTTGTGTTAATGTTGCCATTAATACGGTCTTACCAACCAATATTACGTTGTAGTCCAGACTTGGGTTTTGGGTGCAATAGATTGAATATAAGAACACAAAAGCCTTTTGCCAAAGTTGTGGAAGATACAAATATCTAAGTTCAACATGTAAAAGAAATACAAACAAGAAACAACAAATGTCTTCCAACTCTGTGAAGGCTCTTCAAAGAGAGAATGAAAATAAGAAGGATTCACCTACTTCTAATGATGTCCCAAAAGACGACCCATCCCTGGTCGATGGTCTTCAAAATGTTGAAGCCCCCATATGTGAGGAGATTATTTCCAATCTTCACAATGACAAGAAAAAGAATGTGGATGATCTCTCAGCTTCTACCTCTGGCTATGAGATGATTTGAATGGTTCTATCTCTTCATCTTACCTTGGAAGATCCCAGGAGTTCGATCTCCCCAAGTGCCAAAGAGTTTGTTATTGACTGAAATCATCTGGAAAACAATTATAAGAAGAACAAAGAACAAAATACTAAAGATGGAATGAAAAACAAAAGTATATTAAAAGAAAATTTTCCTCCAATCGTACCAACTATATGTTTGGGGGTTGGGAAGACTTTGATGGTAACTACCAAGAAAATGATAAATGGTGGCTTTGGTAACCTAAAAGAAAATTTACATATGCTAGGATTTTTTGCTACTCAACCACCAACAAAGTCAAAATATTGGTGTATATCAGTAATTTGGAAAAACATCAAAGCAAGTAGATAAATTAGACTAGCTCAATCACAAAACCAGATTGCAATGATAATAAATCCTAAAAACATTCAATAGGGATATGAAAACAAGACATTCAAATCAAATGCAAACCATTACAAACGCGAATGTCTCCTCCAGAATTCTCCATTGTCCTTCTTTCTCCTTCAAATTTCTTTGTTTGTGGATCTCACCTACAAATGCAAAGGCATAGCATGAAAGCAAGATGAAATGGCAGTGTAAGGATACTAGAAGTGTGATTGATTCTCTGAAAATGTGATTACTTCGATAATGTGATTAATTGATTGACAAAGGAACTCATCCAATTTATAGATAAATTGGAGAAAAGACAAGATTAGCATGAAGACATTTGGAAGGAAATTCAAATCAAGAATGGCAAAATTATGACAACCATATGACAAATTGCTATGCAAGGTGTTATGACAAATTATGACAAATTATGACAAATTATGACAAATTACGACAAATTGCTATGCAGGATGTATGACAAAAAATTGAAATAGAAATAGAAATTAGAAATTAGGAGAAATTAGAAATAAGGTTAGAAATGATGAATTGGAAATTAGGAAATTAGAAATTGATGAAATTAGAAAATTAGGTGAATTAATTAATAATTTTTCATTCATTAATTAATTCACAAAAAGAGGGGGAATTAATTAGCCAATTAAATAAATATTTAATTGTGACAAGAAGACTTAGGATAAATAAATAAATTATTTAACCTAGAGGGAAAATGACAATCAAGATTAAATGAATAAATCATAAAATCCTAGAAGATGAATTAGAAATGCAAGGACGACAATTAG
The DNA here is from genome assembly GCF_030272615.1 of Cryptomeria japonica. Classification (NCBI taxonomy): domain Eukaryota; kingdom Viridiplantae; phylum Streptophyta; class Pinopsida; order Cupressales; family Cupressaceae; genus Cryptomeria; species Cryptomeria japonica. The sequence goes on along the minus strand of NC_081414.1, from coordinate 811,041,649 downwards.
GTCTTGACAAAAGATAATTGATATAAGGTCAATTATGATCATGATTCTGACTTGATAAATGATTTGATTGATAAACAATTGAGATTGGTTGACAAATTGACCAAGATTGATAAAGAGACCAAATTGACAGGCACCAATTCATGAGAAACAATGACTAATTGACCCAAATTGACACAATTGAAAAGGACAATGATCGATGACAAATCAATCGCAAAATGACAAGATTGACAAGAGGACAAGGATTGATGACAAATCGATCACACAATGACAAGATTGAAAAGGACAATGATCAATGACAAATATGATTGCAAAATTGACGAGATTGACAAGGATCGATGGCGAATTGATCGCAAGATGACAAGATTGACAAGAGGACAAAACCCTAATTCTATCATCGATTAGGATTGATGATGTCCAGAATGAAATTGAATTGACGATGTCAAAATATGACAAATGAGCATACACATTGATGTGATAGGATAAGATCGACCAAAATCATGACTGAAGATTGTTATCGCCAAGACCAAATTTAAAAGCGAGAAAAATGAGGAATGTAGATGAAGGACTCAATGTTCGCAAATGATAAAGACCAAGTGCGCAACATAGAATAAATGTTAATGCGATGCAAAAACCCTAAAATAAGGCAATGCGCAAATGTTAAAGTATAACTCCGCAAGCATTGACCATTTTTAGATGTCTACATTTTTCCCCTCTGTGAGACAATGCGATTCTAAGTGTTGTTTCAAAGAAGAATAATGAAAATTTCCCAGACAATAACAATGACATATGCATGCCGCCTCGAGGAATTGGCCAGAAACATCCAGAAAAGAGGCCAATTGATCGATAAGAATGATAGAAAATGATAGGTTTGAACAGATCAAGAATTGAAGGTCAGATGCATGGATGACAAGAAATGGAAGGTGTAAAAGACCGTGACTAGAATAAGATGGAGAGGGTGCACATCCATCTATGCACTGAAAAAGATCTATAAATGAGACAAGGAGAAGGAAAATAGCTCATTTGCACTAGCCAAAGTGGAGGATTTGTTAGTCTGGAAAAGGATCCTTGCATAGAGATGGCAAACATTCGAATGGCAGATCACCTTAGGGAACGTGTATGCACCTACAGATGACCGGATGACGTGGGAGCAGTGGTATGTATCTCAAAAACCCATATGTCAAATTTCATGAATTTTACTTGCTTGCGGGACATTACGGGGCCCACAGGGGATGAAAAAAGGACTTCTGCGCTTGTGTGGGTGCATTCTGCACTTGTGTGAGGATATTCTACACTTGTGTAGGGTACACAGGTGCAACTTGATGCTGCATAGGCATAGGATAGGGTACACAGGCACAGTTGTGCACTGAGGACCCTAATTTGACCGAAAACAGCACACGGATGATCCCAAAAAGGGGGATAAGGGTAGGATAGGTCAAAACAGATAAGAAAAACCTTGATTCCTGGATGAAACAAGGAAATGCAACCCTTAGGAGAAAACCCTAAAACTGACAAATTTGTGCCCCAATTATGATGCAGAGTCGACAGTATCCATTGATTACGCAGGAGAATAGACCCGACTGCCTCATGTTGCAACATAAACTCAGGAGTACGGACAGAGATACATTAGCAAGACTTGGATTATACTATATTACATTCATGCCCAAGATTAGGGCAAACACAGGACTGCTTACTGCATTGACAGAGCAATGGCATTCAGAGACTTCCTCTTTCCATCTCTCGACAAGAGAGGCGACGATGACACTAGAGGACGTGTGGTGTATCCTCCACATTCTGATTCATGGGGAGATGATAGAATATGACCCAGCGATAGGGAGAGACTTATTGTGCAGATTATTCGACTGAAACATAGATGATCTGGATATTGTAGAGAGGGAGATTGGCTAGGAGACCATGGCAGTAGAGTATGATCAACGATATGTGGTGATAGCAGTGGTTATAGCATGCCTATTAGTAGGGGACAAACGAGGACATGGATTCCCTATTGGATGGGGAAGAGTGTTAGAGCGGATGGCAACAGAGGGGACTGTAGATGCATGGGGACCATGTGTGCTTGCCATGTTGTATTTTCAATTGCATCAGATAGCATATTAGGGGGTTCAGACTTTGAGCTGCGGGGTCACACTATTATAGGTATGGGCATTTGAGCACATAGCCATATGTCGACCGATTGCAGAGAGACAGGTAGTACCACATCGAACATATGTGTACTACTATGGGGGTACGCTGAGATAGGGTCCATTTCGATACATATTGTATTGGCAACATGAGCTAGACAGATTGAGAGAGTTCACATGGAGGCCATATCTTGATTGCCCTGGATGGTCAAATGATAGTGAGGAGCTACCGTATTGTAGACAAGAGAGATACCTGATTAGGTGACCAGTGAACCACCAGAGAGTGATTGAGATGTATCTACCAGAGAGAGTCAGATGACAGTTTGGAGAGAGATAGGATGTACCCAAAGGGATAGCACACTTTGCTCGATCTCACAGAGAGACGAGTCAATGGGGGAGGATGATTCACACACACATAGAATATGTTGACTTCACACAGCTACAATAGAGACAGTGGGATTGAAGATCAAATGTTGTGGATGCCGGGATGACAGAGGAGTATGAGTGATGGTTTGAACGACGACAACTTGTGCCATTAACTGATCCTAATATTCCAGTGCCTAGGAGACAGGAGGACTACCCACTCGCTGGAGAGGAGGAGGGAGATGATGAGGATGAGGATGATGACAAGGAAAAAGGTGATGAGGATGAGGAGGATGATGAGGAGGAGGATGAGAGAGATGATGAGGATGATGAGGATGAGGGAGATGATGAGGATGAGCCAGATCCAGCTGATCACGAGGCATTGCAGGATATACCCATAGAGCCAGAGATAGCTAGCATAGAGGAGATGGAGATATGTAGGGCCACCATAGAAACTCAGCATGATCACATTGCGACATTAGAAAGATAGAATGCTACCTAGAGGACAGAGCAGGATCAGTTCAGAGCAGAGATAGCCAGACTGACAGTGGCTTGAGATACAACGATAGCCCAGGCACAGCAAGCAGAGCAGAGAGTGACCGAGTATATTGGGTCGATTAGGGATGCTAGTGCACGTGAGATGGCATAGATGTTGGTAGAGACCAGAGATGAGATACACCATTGGAGAACACTATATGAGAGTGCAGTTCCACCAAAGCAAAGACCAGCGTCATATCGGTCACAGTCAAGGACAGAGAGCAGGCCACATTCTCGGAGGTCAGTGAGCAGTATGGGGGTGAGTGGACCTAGGAGACCACCACAACTAGGACCAAGGGTAGGAGGGACATTATCCTTGAGGCATGGCAAGGATGAGGAAGATAGAGGGAGTACCTCCTAGTGACAGAGGCATGTGCTCCTTACGACAAGGACAGATATAGTGTGACATTATGTTCTCAACCTGCAGGCCATACTTAGGACAGACAGTCCAATTTTGTACTCCGATATTGTTTTGATATATGATATGATATGCAGCTATATGATGGGATGCAATGTGTTATGGCTTATGATTATTTTCCATGTATAAATGTCTTATGCAATGTTTATGTACCATTGTGGAACATTTATGAATATATTTTTATGTGTTTTTGATGCATTTATAATATGAAATGAATAAAATGCTTGATATGATGTTTGATATATAATGCAAATGTACTAATCAATGAATGCAGGATGCAGCTTATGTTTTTTGGAGATTGGAGAACTAGACTGAACTGACTACCCAAATTGATGGAAGAAATGTTAGTAAGAAGAAATGAGATAGAGGATAGTTAGAGATGAAGAAAAACTTGCTTTCACCAATGCACTTTGTAGGTGAGAACCTTTATTTAATGTAGCAAAGGGGATGCAAAGCATCATGGCATTGAAGGCCAGAGCTAAAACACAACCCTTTTTGCAAAAGATAGACACATCGTACACAAGGAATGAGTGAAGCATCCTAGGGTGCATACATCAAGGGTTGAGGTATGTGTGGCATTCACAAAGTGAATGTAATTATCATAGACACCCAATGATATAGTTGCCCTAGTTTGTGACAAACATTTCACAAATAGCAAACACAACAAAAAAGAGGAAAGGGACCATGAACCATCCCGGTCACTCTAAATCACTCAGTGACATCGTCGAGCAACATAGGAACATGATCGAAGCCAAAGATAAATTAGTAAAAAGATAAGACTCACAAACTCAACCAAGTCAAACAAACCGTCTGATTGTCATTGTCAAAAGTGGAAAATAGGAATGATCATACTGTCTGGTTCCAGGGAATGCGGTACCCCATCTAAGATAGGACACAATCTATTTTCAAGTATACCACACCTTGTATAAGACCCATGATAATATTGACAAGGACCAATGGTATTGATGTTGATTGATTGATATGACAATTTTGATCAGTTTGAATGTCTGGTTTGATCGAAAATTTCATCCATTAATGCATGATTTCATTAAAGCGCAGTGTGTGATTGAGTGCCATTGGATGTATGCTCAGTGATCTATTTATGCACAAAGGGGATATTGTGTTGTTTTGTTTTTTCCAAGTTTTTACAATATTTTTTTGTTCGTTTTTTTTCAGGACATTATTTGACTTTTTAGGGACTTTTTTCAGGACATTATTTGATTTTTTAATGTTATTTTCAGGATAGTTTTCAATTTTTTATGATTTTTTTCATGACATTTTTCAATTTTTATGATTTTTTTCAGGACATTTTTCAATTTTTATGATTTTTTTCAAGACATTTTTCAATTTTTATGATTTTTTCAGGACATTTTTCAAATTTTTATGATTTTTTCAGGATATTTTTCAATTTTTTATGATTTTTTCAGGACATTTTTCAACTTGAAAGCTCCAGTAATTGATCATGACAAGGGGCACGCACCCAATGAAATTTTGAAAGACATATACAGCGACCAGGACCGAAACATATGCATAAGGACTAGAAACCTGAGTATGCAAGACAATGATGTTGACCAATCACAGGCCTAGAACAAAACATTAGGTCAGAGCAAGCATGATAAACCTGTGGGGGAAAAGTATAGCTAGGGGTCATGATAGATTATAGAGCAATAATCTGTTACACATGGTGCCTATTTGCCAGGTTTTCACCATGGTACTTGCCCAAAGCGCCTGTTTGCTAGGTTTTCACTAGAGGGCGAATTTTTCTTTACTTTTGTTTGTCTTTTTCTTTTTTTTTTTGCTTTTTCACTTTTTTTAATTTTTTTTTAAAAAAATTTCAGGATCATATTTGAAGAACTGCTGACAGAAAACTAAACCCAGTACTTGTGAAGGTGCATTCTATTAACTGGATCTAATAAAGGTTCAGCTTCTGGGGTGGCAAGCTGATATGCCCCTGAGCCATAGGCTGCAGTAACTATGAAAGGCCCAACCCAATTAGGTTCAAACTTTCCTTTGATGATGTTAGTAGAGTGTGCATTCTTGGGGTTTTCCTTTAGAACCAGATCTCCCACTTCGAATTGTCTCCCTTTGACCTTCTTATTATAAGAGCAACGGAGACGGTTTTGATATGCTTGCAAATTGTGTCAGGGCTGTCTGACGTTTCTCATCTAACATCTCAAGCTGATGCAATTGAGAGACTCTATGCGTCTCATCATCAATCAAATGTTGCAAGGAAACATGTAAAGAGGGAATCTCCACTTCCAAGGGTAAATGGCTTCTGCACCATACACCAAGGAATAAGGTGTTGCACCAGTAGGTGTGTAGATAGAAGTACGATAAGCCCATAGTGTTGGATTCAACTATACATGCCAATCTCGACCAACGTCATTGACAAACTTTTTCAGGATCTTAATAATGGTTTTATTTGATGCTTCGGCTTGACCATTACTTTGTGGATAATAAGGACTAGAGAAACGGTGTTGGATGTGAAAATTTTCACAAAGTTCATTGACATCTTTATTCTTGAATGGATGGCCATTATCTGTGACTATTGCAAGAGGAACCCCATATCTGCATATGATATAATTCAATAGGAATTTTGAAATTTGCACATCGGTGATATAGGTCATAGGAATAGCCTCGATCCATTTTGTAAAGTACTCTGTGGCTGTAATGAAAAACTTGTGTACATTTGCAGATGTCGGGTGAATCTTACCAATAAGATCCAATCCCCATTAAGAAAAGGGCCACAGGGATATGACAGAATGAAGCTCTTGGGCTGGCACATGAATGTAATTTCCATGGATTTTGCATTTGTAGCACTTCTTGACAAAATCATGAACATCCTTTTCCATAGTGGGCCAATAATACCCAGCACGAATCAACTTTTTAGCTAGACTCAGACCATTGAAATGGCCCCCACATATACCATCATGAACCTCATGTAAAGCCATTTGTGCCTCGTCAAAATCCAAACACCTGAGGAGGGTGTGGTCAAAGGAATGATGGTAAAGGGTGTTTGCAATGATGACATATTTGGTGGTCTGGCAAATGAAGGCTCGGCATTGGTTAGAGGAAAGGTTATGTAGTAAGGTTTGGGATTTCAAATATTGATAGACATCATTGTACCACGGGGAATTAGGACCAACAAGAACACACATCACATCTGCTGTCGGAATTTCAAAAGAAGGGACAAGCAACTGTTCGACCAAAAATTCACATATGTCCATATTGTGGGGCATATTTAACATTGAAGCAATCATTGCCATAGCATCTACCGATTTGTTGTGAATTCTTGGAACTTGACTGAAATGAATAGCCGTAAATTTTGTCTTGAAGAAATCTACCATATGCTTGTAGGGAATAAGCTTTTCATCTTTTGTTTCGTAGTCATCATTCACTTGACGGATGACTAACTGAGAATCTCCATAGACTTATAAATGTGTGATGTTCCAGTGAATCGCTACTCAGAGTCCTGTGACCAGAGCTTCATATTCTGCAATGTTATTGGTACAATGAAAAGTGATTCTATAGGATTTGGAAATAGAATCACCTTGAGGGGTTACAAATAATATACCTACTCCAGACTCAAATTTGGTATGGGATCCATCAAAATATAGTTTCCATTCATTAGAAGATGTGACAGCAAAGAATGATTCATCCGAAAAATCCATCAACATTGGATGATCATCAGGAAGAGGTGCCTCTGCAAGTTGATCCACTATGATGTGTCCTTTTATTGCCTTTCGCTCAATGTACTCAATATCAAACTCGCTGAGGATCATAACCCACTTTGCTAGGTGACCTGTCAAAGCTGCCCTACTAAGCAAGTATTTCAAGGGATCAATTTTTGCAACTAACAATGTCTGATGATTTAACATATAGTGTCGAAGCTTATGTGTTGCAAAGACCACCGCTAAACATGCCCATTTAATAGTTGAATAATTCAGCTCATAGCCCACTAGCGTCCAACTGATATAATAAATAGCTCGTTCTTTGCCTTTCTCATCCTGTTGGGCTAAGAGAACTCCCAGTGCCGTTTCAGTTGTAGAAATATACAATATGAATGGCTTTCCGTCTATAGGAGGCATCAAAATAGGTGGCACCAGCAAATAATCCTTGAGAGTTTGAAATGTTGATTGACATTGCTCAGTCCATTTAAAAGTGACACCTTTATGCAATAAATGCTGGAAGGGATGACATTTGTCTGCCAATTGAGCTATAAAACAACGGATTGACTGTAGCTTTCCTTCCAGACTTCTTAGTTGATGGAGATTGGAAGGAGGAGGCATATCCATTATTGCTTTAACCTTGGCAGGGTCGACTTCGATGCCTCTGTGAGAAACAATGTACCCTAATAATTTGCCAGATGTGACACCAAAGACACATTTCTTTGGGTTGAGTCTGAGCTTGTAGGTTTCCATTCAATCAAAGATTGGGCCAAGGATGGCTAAATGACTATCTCGTGTGACAGATTTGCATAATAGGTCATCAACATAGTCTTCCATCAAAGTATGCATAAAATCATGGAAAATTATCATCATAGCTCTTTGATATGCTACACTAGCATTTTTAAGACCAAAGGGCATCACATTCCAGCAGTAGGTACCCCAAGCACATGTGAATGCAGTCTTATGTTGATCTTTAGGAGCGATGCGAATTTGGTTATATCTGAAGAAACCATCCATCAATGATAGCATCTCATATCTAGTAGTCATGTCAACTATGATGTCTATATTTTGCAGTGGAAAGTCATCTTTAGGGCATCCTTTATTGACATCCCTAAAATCCGTACAGATTCTGATGCCCCCAGTTACTTCGCTAACTGGTACCGAATTTGAAATCCAGTCTGCATAATCAATGGGTCTGATAAAGCCCACATCTAATAATTTTTTTAGTTCTACCTTGACCAAGAGAGCCACCTGGGGATGCATCTTTCTGAGTTTCTATTTGATAGGCTTGGCATCTAATTTTAATGGCAAGTGATGAAGGACTAATTTTGGATAAAGGCCAGGCATATCTGCATAGGACCACACAAAACTAATCTTTTTCTCAAGAAAGAAATTGACAAAATCTATCTTTTCCTATTTTGATAGAGAAGCAGCGAAATGAATGACCTTAGGGTTGTCAGGTGTAACCAAATTTATCTCTTCGATCATTTCCACAAGCAATTTTGATTTATCTTGACTTGATAGGGGTATGTCCAATCTTCCACCTTTGGGCGCCTCAGAGAGGTTTTCACCCACAGGTACATCTTTTATTTTTAATTTTTCATGGTCAGAGAGCGCCTTACGGTTTTCACTCAAAGACCTATTCTTTTGATTTTTTACTTTTTCTTTTTCATTTTTATGACTAGAAGATGGAGTTGACTCCCCAAAATATGCTGTGGAATCTAGATCAATAGTAAATCCTGCTTTATGATCACCTTGTGGTATGCCTTCTCAGAGTCCTAGAAATTCGGCAATTGCTTCATCATTTTGAAAACAATCTAATGTGAGTGGTTCTTGTTGGTCATGAGGATAGACAAGGGGCATGTCATCATCGGTTTTAAGGAGAGAGAGGGTTGAGATGGTAAAAATGTAAATGTCTGTGGTATCATTGTCTGAACTGCTTGCATCTGATTCGGAGCTTGGGTCCCAGAATGACTCTATCCAAGCATTAGGGCATGTTTTAGGAGGGGGAGTTATTTCATGTTTGTCTTCCATGGGCAAATCATCAGGGTCAAGGAAAACATTGTCAAGGGCATAGGAGCTAGAAGAAAAGGAACTCCACTCCCATTCATTAGAATCAGTTTCAGGTCAGGTATCCTTAGGTGTTGTTTCATCATCGGAATCACGCCCCTTTCTACACATGGTCACTTTGGTAGATGAGGGTCCAATTCACAATGGTACAAAACCTAACCCTAAAGTTGGAGGTTGCATCTTGGGTATAATAGGTTCTAACCTTCCTTTCTTGTTAGGGCCCAAGCCACTGTAGCCATCATATCCCTTTTTCTGTAGCATAGTAAAACCTTTTCCGTACCGCTCCACTGGCAACCTGATAGGGGGTGTCTTGGTGGGATCCTTATAAAGCCAATCTATGACATCATCGTCCAAAGTTTCTTTATCAAGTTCACCCCATCTTGTAAATGTAGTGGGGGGCTGATATTGAATGACTATTTTAGGTTCCTTTTGCAACAAATGTGGTTTGCCATGTGATTTTGGAGATATTGGTTAATTCCCAATGAGGAATGTTTGAGCCATTGAATACTCTCCGCATCCTTGGTCCTGTATCTTCAATTTTCCTTTGACAGCCTCTAACAATTCATTAGGATCCACATAACTATGTGAGTGGGTCTCCCTATTAACTGTGACTTGTGCTTCGGGGAATCCTTTAGATTAGCACAAAATTGAAATGGATTACGATCTCCTGGAATTGTTATCTCAGTCCCATTGTAAGGATATTTTAAACACTGATGATAAGTAGATGGAACTGCTTTCATTGCGTGAATCCATGGATGGCCAAGAATCATATTGTAAGGGAGATCAAGGTCTAGGACCTGCAGGAAAGTGTTTTCTGTCACTGGACTGACTCTGATAGGCAATGAAATTACCCCTTTAGATGGACGCTCAGCATCATCATATGCTTTGATTGTTATTCTTCTAGAAGAATCAATATCATTTTCTATATAACCAAGACCAATGACCTCTCTCAGGGTACAAATGTTAAGACCTGCTCTGCCATCTATCAAGACTCGTTGGATCTTGCAATTATGGACAAAGACTTCAAGATGTAAAGGATCATTATGTGGGAGCTTATCAGGAGAAATATCGTTATCAGAAAAGGCAACGTGTTGGGAAATAGCTAGATGTCCAATTCGAGCTTGAAACTGGTCAACATCAACGTCTATCGGGACAATGGACTCAATTAAAGCTTTATCTAGGATTGCGTGATGCATAGGGGACATTCTCAACAACTCAAGGATTGATATTTGTGCAGGTGTCTTTCCTAGATGATCTAGGAGATTATACTGACTCATAGGAGTTGATTTGGGAGGAGTTGCAGGAGCTCCTTTCAGGACTATTTTATATCGACGAGTGGTGACCGCGCAAGAAGGATCTTGTCCCTTTATTCTTATGGTGTAAACATACTCATTTGATGCTCAAAAACAATTGATGACATTGTTATAGCTAGTATTTGCATAATTTTCTATTTGGGTAGAGTTTGAAGAAGATGCTTTACCCTTGTCATGATCAAGCAAAGGAGTTTTGAAAATTGTATGATTAGTGTTAGAGGTCACGTTGTGTAGGTCTACCTCAATTACTCCTTGATATAACAAGTCTTGAATCATATGTTTCAATTGAAAACATGATGTGGTTTTATGTCCTTTTGACCAATGGTATTCACAATATGCATTATCATTCCACCAATGCGGCTTTACCAATGGTTCTGCCTTGATATCTGGTAACTTGATAAATTTTGCTTGTATTAATTGTTTCATTACTGACTCAATAGGCTCTCCCAATGGTGTAAACTGTCGAGGAGGCCCATCCCTTGATCTGAAAGGTTTGTGTTGCTGGTTTTGTTGCTGACCTTGTTGTTGATTATATTGTTGAGTGTATTGTTGATATGGCGGCTGTTGAGTAACATTGCTCACTGGTGTTTGATTTTGTTCCATAGTTGACATATTAGGAGCACTCAATTTCTTTATTTTGAATGGGGGTTGATTTGCATTCACCGCTCTTGCATCAACAACTCCATCATTAGTGACATTCTTATTTTTGTACCAAAATCTATTTCTGTCCCATGAATTGTTTGTGTTGTCACTGTCTTTGTTGAGCTTAATGATTCCCTTAGCTACAAGAGTAGTTTCAATGTTCATCCCTTTCTTAATGAGTTTCTCAATGGTACTGGGACTTTTCAATTTGAGTTCATACATCATTTCTAGGACCAAATTTTGAATAAATAAGTTCACTTGTTGTTCTTCAGGTATATCTAGGGAAGAACGACTATACAAGCTTCGCCATCGTTGCAAGAAAGTCACTAATGGTTCACGTTGCTTTTGCTTGGTGTTGCATAAATTTGACATGGTCACTTCACTGTCAATGTTGAATGCGAAGTGGGATATAAACTTTTGAGCCAATTCCGACCATGTCTTTATATTCCCTGGCAAATGTGAATACCAACCCATGGCTTGTCCTATGAGACTTCATGCAAATAAGTGCATTAAATATGTTTCCTCATAACTCACTTCAGTACATGCCATGAAAAATTCTCAAATATGATCTTTTGGATTGCCATTCCCTTTATATTTCTCAAAATTAGGTGCCTCAAAATGCTTAGGGAAGGGAGGCATGTACAAGCTCTTGTCAAATGGATTAGGACATAAATCTTGATCTATGTACAACTTCTTTGTTCCTTTGGTTTCCAATGCGTCGACTTGTCATTGAAACTTCTCAAGCTATTGTGCAAATGCGTTAGGTAGTGAAGATTTTGGAAGTTCATCATTTACTCTTGGGTGTACGCTTTGTCGATACATCATGTTCTCCATTTGCTGTTGATGCTCAAAAATTGTTGTCTTTGGTGTCTCTGGCATATAATGTTCTTGGTACACCTCTTGTTGCGGTGGTTGTGCCATGCCTTGATATTGACCTTGTTTTTGTGCTTCTTGTGGTGGAATCATCGTTTGTAGCCTAGGTTGATATTGCACAGACATCAATTGTGGTTGTGAAGTATGATAACTTGTTTGTCTTGGCACATATTGAGGCACATGTTGTTGATGCTGACGAATTGAAATTTTCTGACTTTGTGCCAATTGTTGTTGTCTTGATGTAAATCCCATCATTTGCAAAAAAATTTTTTTTGGGAGGTTTTTGTTGTTTCTCCTTAAGATGGGGTAGGGCACTTGCATTGACTTGTTGTGTTGTTTGTCCAATCCATTTTGGTGGTTGCAAGTTTTCATTAACTTGTAATAGTGCAGAAGACGCTGCAACTTGTTGTTGAATGCGATATTGTTGTTGTTGTGCATTTCTTGTTTGCACATTCGATTGTTCCTTTTGTGCATTCCCCAATTGTTGCAACATTTGCTGTTGGTGCAAACCACTATCTGTAGCTCTTTGTGTTGCCATTATCGAAGGATCTGTCACAATAGTTTGCATAACAGGTACTTGAGTATTTGGCAAATATATTGAACTTAATGGGACATAGGAACTTTGTTGCATTGTGGAATTGTTTTGGACATTGGTGAGATCAGGCATTCCAGTCGTAAAGCTTTCTTGCATCTTAGATTTTGATCCAATTTTATGCATGCGAGGAACCACTTCTTGTTGAGGGACAGCTGTCAATATTTGTGTGGCCCTCATTTGATCTTGTGTTATAGGTGTTGTATTAAATAACGGATTATTTATTGTTTCAAATGGTGACTTTTGAGGAATAGTCACTGTCAATGCTTTTGAAGCACGTTTACTCATCAAGGTATGTTGAGTTTCTTGTTGCACATTTTCTTCGTTTGGATGTGGAGAGAAACTTAACAGCTCACCACCTTGTTGTTTTTGTGCATTGATTTTCTCACTTGAGGAGGTCACATTACTCATCATGTCAAGATATTTTTGTGGGAACATCTTAAAGACCTTGTTCAAGAATTTATCCATCTTTTTCGTCAACTTTGGATATTTAAGGAACATATCAGCATCATCGGAAGCATTAGAATCTGATGAAGAATCTGGTAAAATACTTGGATTTGTTTCTTGTTGAATGCCTTGATCTAAACCAAATCCTTGTGAAAGAGTTTGTTCCTCATATAATGTTTGAGTTTGAATGTCATGTTGCAGGTTCGATTGATTCCAATCAAAAGGTGCATTTCCTCTTGGTGTTGGTGGAACACTCCCATGTCCTGGTTTCATGGGTGCAAACACTGGTTCATATAATGGAGGTGGTCCAAGGTGAACCATTCCATATGGTGGTAATGATGTGCTTGACGAACCTTCAATTTGTATTGTTTGACTAGTTTGAAACTGTGAGTTTGATATGTTGCCAATGGGTTGATACGTTGGTTCGCCCATCTTCTTAGATTTTGACCTTGTTTCAATAGGCATGTCACTTATGCAAATGCAATATTTTTGGAATTTTTCAAGGATAATATATGATATGCAACTAAATGCAAACTAAATAGATGAAAATGCAATCTATGGCAAGAATGCAGCCTATGTTTTTGTTGTTTTTTCAAGATTTTGACAAACTCATGAATGCAATTCTAAAAATGAGACCCTTAGGAAATTGAAATGATGTCTAGACCTCAAAGGACAAAAGGACCAAGTGACAAAAGGACAAAATTACAATGTCTCCCCTATATGCTTGGATACTAAGCTAGGTTTGAACAAATGACATTGATGACAAAAAGACAAAAGTTTTTTTAAGGTCTAGACTTCCTAACAATAAATTAGGGTTTACCAAAGATTTGCATTACTCAAGTATGACAAAACCTAGTTTTGACACTATATGCAAAGGGACAATTACTATGCAAATGACCTTAATATGATATGATAATGACCTAAGCTTAATGAAGAGACCTAGGGTATGCAAATGTGACCTAATGTTATGAGGACAAGGATGCAAATGCAAATGTATGACAATGTCAACCTAAGACAAAACCTAAGGTTGAATTATGAAATGGTATTACTCTAATGCAAGAGGACACATGCAAATGGATGACCCTTATTGATATGCAAAGGAGTATGACCTAGGTGAAACCTAACCTTGGTAGTTGATAATGAATTTGCAAAATGCAAACCTAGGATGAACCTAATGTTGGACATGCAATATGACACCTAAGTGAGGACCTAATAATGACATGCAAGGGGACACCTAAATGAGAACCTAATAAGGACATTCAAATGGACACCTAAATGAAATGGACCAAGTGGAATGCAAGAATGATGCTTTAAGCCCTAAGTATGGACAATGGAGGACCTAAATCTAAGTGACATGAATGTTGAGACAAGATTTTGAAAAATGTTTGAAGGTGTTTTGAACTTTGTTGAATGAAATACTCTTTTGTTTAACCTTGTTTTGAATCAATTTGTCTTGTTTTTGAAATGAGACACAACTCAATTTTTTACAAGCAAAGAAGACAAGATATTTTAACTTAGACTCAAGACAATCATGCTCATTCACACATTTCTTATGGTAGGTAAGGATAGTAGATACTTGAGAGGTAGACTCGTTATGAGATTCAAGGAGAATACATAGATGCTTGGCCCCACGGGCTCCCCTCCACGTCACTCACTTCTCAGGGCAGCCAAGCATCAGTCCCCATGGAAATCTCCCCATGGAAAACTTAGTATCTCTTCCAAGTGTCTGAACTCCTCCTTCTCAAGCAACTAGAAGGATTTTGGCCTCTAAATACAAGGTGTTTAATAAGGATTTTTGTTAAGCGCTACTCCTTGGTGTCACGCAAGCATGATTGAGACATAGGCCCACCAAGATACCAAACAAATGTAGTCGCACAAGCATGATTTAGACCATGAGACCCTACTTAGATGATGATATGAGAAAGAGTCCAAGGGTCATCACTTCCCAAGTAACTACAATTCCCATGTAACCCTTCCTTCAAAGCTTTTGCCCATCAGGTATTTATTTATAGTGAGTTAGAATGCCAAGGTACTCTAGCTATGCTCACTTTGGGTCGTTCCCCTCTCACGATTGTCACTTGCTTGCAAAAGAAAGCAAATGATCGGGAAGGCAGGCCCTCTAGAGGTAACAAACAATCCAAAACATGAGAATGGTATCGAAGGTCTAGATTTCTGATCACCCTAAGAAGGATGAGAGCATACTCTCCTACTCCAATGTCAAACTCGACAAGAAAAGTGAACACATGTTCATTCCATCCTACTTAGCAAACATACTAGGTGCCTAATTAAAAATCACAAACACAAAGTTTGGTTGGAATATAAGGCAACCTCCAAAACACTAAGTTAGGCATTTGATTTGTTTGGTCTTTGACTAGTGAACCTGCATAAGATTTGTTAGTAGTTTCATTCCTTTTTTGTCTTCGTCACATGTAAAGCCAAGGTGCTACACAGAGAATCAGTACCATAAAAAGTAGAATATAAGAACAGAATGAAAACAAAGTAATTTGCAAGTAAAAACATTGACTTTCACCTTTGTTTCTGGCCTTACACAGGCGCAAAATGTCTCAACACGGGCACAGAATGCCTTGACATAGGCGTAGAATGCCTTGACATGAGCATAGGTCTCCTTAACAAAGGTGTAGATCCCTCCTACACAACCGCAGAAGTGTCCTGAAAGCTCTGGGTCACCCTGTTTCTTGAGTTTTCCACCTGCAAATCA
This sequence comes from Cryptomeria japonica, assembly GCF_030272615.1. Classification (NCBI taxonomy): domain Eukaryota; kingdom Viridiplantae; phylum Streptophyta; class Pinopsida; order Cupressales; family Cupressaceae; genus Cryptomeria; species Cryptomeria japonica. The sequence continues at coordinate 811,025,872 of NC_081414.1, read as the reverse complement.
GCTCAAAAGCACTCAAAAACATAGTTAAGGGGTTAAGTTCATGTCGGGTTCAACAACTAATGTATATCAGGAATTTGGAAAAACATCAAAGCAAGTAGATAAATTAGACTAGCTCAATCACAAAACTAGATTGCAATGATAAGAAATCCTAAAAACATTCAATAGAGATATGAAAACAAGACATTCAAATCAAATGCACACCATTACAAAGGCAAATGTCTCCTCTATAATTCTCCATTGTCCTTCTTTCTCCTTCAAATTGCTTTGTTTGTGGATCTCACCTACAAATGCAAAGGCATAGTATGAAAGCAAGATGAAATGGCAAAGTAAGGATACTAGAAGCGTGATTGATTCTCTGAAAATGTGATTAGTTTGATAATGTGATTAATTGATTGACAAAGGAACTCATCCAATTTATAGATAAATTGGAGAAAAGACAAGATTAGCATGAAGAGATTTGAAAGGAAATTCAAATCAAGAATGGCAAAATTATGACAAGTGTATGACAAATTGCTATGCAAGGTGTTATGACAAATTATGACAAATTGCTATGCAAGATGTATGACAAAAATTTGAAATAGAAATAGAAATTAGAAATTAGGAGAAATTAGAAATAAGGTTAGAAATGATGAATTGGAAATTAGGAAATTAGAAATTGATGGAATTAGAAAATTAGGTGAATTAATTAATAATTTTTCATTCATTAATTAATTCACAAAAAGAGGGGGAATTAATTAGCCAATTAAATAAATATTTAATTGTGACAAGAAGACTTAGGATAAATAAATAAATTATTTAACTTAGAGGGAAAATGACAATCAAGATTAAATGAATAAATCATAAAATCCTAGAAGATGAATTAGAAATGCAAGGACGACAATTAGGTCTTGACAAAAGATAATTGATATAAGGTCGATTATGATCATGATTCTAACTTGATAAATGATTTGATTGATAAACAATTGAGATTGGTTGACAAATTGACCAAGATTGATAAAGAGACCAAATTGATAGGCACCAATTGACGAGGAACAATGACTAATTGACCCAAATTGACACGATTGAAAAGGATAACGATCGATGACAAATCGACCACAAAATGACAAGATTGACAAGAGGACAAGGATCAATGACAAATCGATAGCACAATGAAAATATTGAAAAGGACAATGATCAATGACAAATTGATCGCAAAATTGATGAGATTGACAAGGATCGATGGCGAATCGATCACAAGATGACAAGACTGACAAGAGGAAAAAACCCTAATTCTATCATCGATTAGGATTGATGATGTCCAGAATGAAATCGAATTGACGATTTTAAAATATGACAAATGAGCACGCACATTGATGCAATAGGATAAGATCGACCAAAATCATGATTGAAGATTGTTATCGACAAGACCAAATTTAAAAGTGAGAAAAATGAGGAATGCAGAAGGACTCGATGTTCGCAAATGATAAAGACCAAGTGCGCAACATAGAAGAAATGTTAATGTGACGCAAAATCCCTAAAATAAGGCAATGCACAAATGTTAAAGTATAACTCTGCAAGCATTGACCATTTTTAGATGTCTAGAATTGGTATGAAGAGGATGAGATAGAATGGATGGGAACAAGTGACCACCCACAAGAAGAAGAAGAAGAAGAAAGCTGATGTGGGGAGTAATAGAAAACAAGGTTGACCCTCTAATAAGGACTCTAGACAAAAGGAAGTGGAATAGGAGGTACCTATGGGCAAGGAAACAACCTTGGATGGAGTCCCAAATAATAAGAAAAAGAGAAACTAATCCCAGTTCGATGGGATTCACCCCTATTCAGGTGAGCAGGGCTTCTAATATCTTTAGTTCCATAATTATTATCTCCTTTAATGTGAGGAGCCTTAATAGCCCCATAAAACAACATATGCTCAAATGTCTTTTGTTGGAATAGAAGGTGGATCTATACTTATGATTGAGGAGACTAACATGAATATACAGAATTTTTAGAGAGCCGTAAAATCATTCTATTCCTTAGCCCATTTGTTGAATAGTGACTCTTTTTGTGCCTCGAGGGGAGTGGCTACCCTATGGAACACCAATTTTCAGGAAGGCATCTTGCTTTCTTCTGACAGAATCTCTCTCATTGTCAAAATTAAGAACATAAAGTCTAATTTATAGTGGACCCTAGTTAATGTCTATGCTCCTAATGTTTGCAGTATTAGGGCCCAATTGAGGAGATTTATAAATACCCAAATTGATATTGGATTTGATGACTTATGGATGATTGCTAGACATCTCAATTCTCCCCTCTATCACTTGGATAAAGCTAGTGGTAATGAAGATTTTTCAAATACTATGAGTGAACTGACTGACTTCATAGCCTCATCTGGTCTCTTGGATATCCCTCTTAGTGGTTCTAAATTTACCTAGACTAATCGGAGACACAGGGATCATCTTATTTAGGTAACACTTGACAGATTCCTGATTTCTTCAAATTAGAACTACCTAGACTCTTTCTACCTCAGATATTCTCCTCACTTGAGATCTGATCACGATGCTATCATCCTAAGAATGGATGAACAAGGGACTAAACATCCCTACCCATTTAGGTATGAAATTATGCAGGCTCAACATAAAGACTTTATAGGATTGGTTGAATGGTGGAACACTCCCGTTGTAGGCAAATCCATGTTTAACATTACCCAAAAGATAAGGATTCTCAAAGAAAAAGATAAGGGCTAGAACCCATATTATTTTGATAATATCTTTGAGGAGAAGAAGACCTTAATTAGTGATCTACAAGCTATCCAACTTAAAATGGAAGAAGAACAAGATTTAGAAGAAAATTCCAAGGAGGAATCAGATATTAGAACTAAATGGCTTAGAGTCAACAAAAACGAAAAATGTTTTCTAGAAATAGAAGTTGAGGATCTAGTGGCTCTTGGATGGGGATAAAAACACAAATTTTTTCATCAGTCAACTTTGAAACATAGAAGTACAAATAAAATTAGATATCTTATAAGAGAGGATGGATCTAATGTGGATGATGATGAGGTGATGTCAAATCTCTTCATTGATTTTTAAAAAAATAAGATTCCTATGACCCATGGGATGAATTAGGATATGAGCAACATGCTAGAAATTATACCTAAAGCTATTGAAGATTTGGATCTCCTGGGCCTCAACACAAGAACATCTATGCAAGAGGTCAAGACTTCTCTATTCTCCTTCTCTCCTAACAAGGCCCCGAGCACGGATGACTTCCCTCCTACTTTTTTCAAGACTTCTAAGATATTGTCTGGAAAGATCTATTTAATGTTGTTAGAGATTTCTACAGATCAGCTAATCTTCTTAAAAAACTTAATTCCACCTTTGTTTCTCTTATTCTGAAGATTTACAATCCTATTTCCACCAAAGGTTTTAGGCCTATTAGTTTATGTAATACTGTGTAGAAAATTTTATCCAAAACTATGGAAAATAGATTAAAACCTTTGCTTGATAAAATGATCTCTAAGAATGAGAAAAGCTTTCTGGAAGAAATACATATTCTTGATGCAGTTATGGTGGCTCATGAAATGGTTCATTCTATGGATTGTAGGAAGAAACCTTCGATGGCTCTAAAACTTGATATTTATAAAGCCTATGACAATGTTTCCTGGGACTTTTTCCTTGAAGTTCTTAGGAGATATGGTTTTAAGGGTAAATTTTTAGATTTCACTAGGAAATGTGTTTGTACCCTGAGGCTCTCAATCCTTTTTAATGGGTGTCCCAAGGGTTACTTCTCCTGTGGTAAAGGGCTAAGATAGGGTGAGCTCCTCTCACCCTATCTATTCAATATTATTGTTGAAGTGCTAGGGAGGAATTTTGAAAAACTTCAATGTGAGAGTTCTCTCAAAGCTTCAAAGTTGCATCATCCCTAAACCCTATCACTCATCAACAATTTTTTTATGATACTATCATCTTTGGGATGGATTTTATCCCTGAGGCTAAACTTTGGAAAAAGACCTTGGACAGTTATGATTCCATTTCTGGCTAGTGCATTAATTTTGTTAAAAGAAAACTAGTTATTGTAAATATCAAACCCTCTCTCAAAGATAAAATAGAATCCATTCTTGGTTGCCAAATTGCTACTCTCTTGGATTCCTATCCTCGGTTAGGCATGTTCTATAAGAGCCCTAGTCAAAACTTCTCGAATGGCCTACTGGAGAGATTTCAAAAGAAATTGGCCGGTTAGAAAGGGAAACTTCTTAGTTTGGCTAGTAAAATTCAACTTGTTAAATATTGCCTTCAAAATGTGCCTATTTATTACCTCTCTCTTTTCAAGTTACCTAGTGTGGTGGTGGAGAAAATTGAAAGGATACAAAAAAGGTTCTTGTGGTCTGATATGGAAAAGAAAGTAGTCTTTCCTTGATCTCATGCGATAGTATGTAGACCCAAGAATTATGGAGGATTGGGAATTAGAAAGATTAAAATGTTAAACAAACCACTTATTACTAAGATAGGCTAGCAATTATCTATTCTCCTTCTCTCTGAACAAGGCCTCAGGCTCGGATGGCTTCCCTCCTTCTTTCTTTCAAGACTTCTGAGATATTGTAAAGAATGACCTATTTAATGTTGTTAGAGTCTTCTATAGATCAGGTAATCTCCTTAAAAAAATTGATGCCACTATTGTTCCTCTTATTTCAAAGAATGAAAATGTTATTTCCACCCAAGATTTTAGGCATATTAGTTTATGTAATACTATGTATAAAATTATATCCAAAACTATGTTTAATAGATTAAAACCTTTTCTTGATAAAATGATCTCTAAGAATGAGAAAGGCTTTGTCGAAGGAATACATATTCTTGATGCAGTTATGTTGGCCCATGAAATGGTTCATTCTATGGATTGTAGCAAGGCACCTTCGAGGGCTCTAAAACTTGATATATTATAAAACCTATGACAATGTTTCCTCGGACTTTTTCATTGAAGTTCTTAGGAGATATGGTTTTAAGGGTAAATTTTTAGATTTGATTGAGCAATGTGTTTGTACCCCCAATCTCTCAATCCTTTTTAATGTGTTTCTCAAGGGTTACTTCTCCTGTTGTAAAGGCTTAAGATAGGGTGACCCCCTCTCACCCTATCTATTCATTATTGTTGCTGAAGTGCTAGGGAGGAATTTTGAAAAACTTCAATCTGAGGGTTCTCTCAAAGGCTTCAAAGTTGCATCATCGCTAAACCCTATCACTCATCAACAATTTTTTGATGATATTATAATCTTTGGGGTGGATTTTATCTTTGAGGCTAAACATTGGAAAAAGACCTTGGACAATTATGCTTCCATTTATGACCACTGCATTAATTTTGTTAAAAGAAAACTATTTTTTCTAAATATCAAACCCTCTCTCCAAGATAAAATATCATCCATTCTTGGTTTCCAAATTGCTACTCTCCCGGATTCCTATCTTGGGTTGCACTTGTTCTCTAAGAGCCCTAGTGAGAACTTCTTGAATGGCCTATTGGAGAGATTTCGAAAGAAGTCAGCCAGTGGGAAAGGGAGAATTCTTAGTTTGGCAGGTAGAATTCAACTTGTTAAATATTTACTTCAAAATGTGTCTATTTATTACCTCTCTTTTCAAGTTAGCTAGTGTGGTGGTGGAGAAAATTCAAAGGATACAAAAAATGTTCTTGTGGTCTGATATGGAAACAAAAGTAGACTTTCCTTGGCCTCTTAGGACAAAGTGTGTAGACCCTGGAATTATGGAGGATTGGGAATTAAAAAGATTAAAATGTTTAACAAACCACTTATTACTAAGATAGGCTGGCAATTATCTGTTCTCCTTCTCTCCTAACAAGGCCTGGGGCCCGGATGGCTTCCCTTCTGCTTTCTTTCAAGACTTCTGAGATTTTTTCAAGAATGACCTATTTAATGTTGTTAGAGAATTCTATAGATTAGGTAATATCCTTAAAAAAATTGATACCACCTATGTTCCTCTTATTCCGAAGAATGACAATGTTATTTCCACCCAAGATTTTGGGCATATTAGTTTATGTAATACTATCTATAAAATTATATCCAAAATTATGGTCAATAGATTAAAACCTTTGCTTGATAAAATGATCTCTAAGAATGAGAAAGGATTTGTAAAAGGAATACATATTCTTGATGCAGTTGTGGTGGCTCATGAAATGGTTAATTCTATGGATTTCAACAAGAAACCTTCAATGGCTCTAAAACTTGATATTTCTAAAGCCTATGACAATGTTTCCTGGGACTTTTTCATTGAATTTATTAGGAGATATGGTTTTAAGGGTAAATTTTTAGATGTGATTGAGAAATGTGTTTGTATCCCCAGGCTTGTGATCCTTTTTAATGGGTGTCCCAAGGGTTACTTCTCCTGTGGTAAAGGGTTAAGACAGGGTGATCCTCTCTCACCCTATCTATTCATTATTGTTGTTGAAGTGCTAGGGAGAAATTTTGAAAAATTCAATCTGAGTGTTCTCTCAAGGGCTTCAAAGTTTCATCATCCCTAAACCCTATCACTCATCAACAATTTATTGATGATGCTACCATCTTTGGGGTGGCTTTTATCTCTGAGGCTAAACTTTGGAAAAAGACCTTGGACAGTTATGCTTCCATTTCTAACCAGTGCATTAATTTTGTTAAAACAAAACTATTTATTATAAATATCAAACCCTCTGTCCAAGCTAAAATATCATCCACTCTTAGTTTCCAAATTCCTACTCTCCTGGATTCTTATCTTGGTTTACCCCTATTCTCTAAGAACCCTAGTCAGAACTTCTCAAATGGCACAGTGGAGAGATTTCAAAAGAAGTCAGCCATTTGGAAAGGGAAAGTTCTCAATTTGGCAGGTAAAATTCAACTTGTTATATATTGCCTTCAAAATGTGCCTATTTATTACCTCTCTCTTTTCAAGTTACCTGGTGTGGTGGTGGAGAAAGTTTAAAGGATACAAAAATAGTTCATATGGTCCGATATGGAAAACAAAGTATACTTTCCTTGGTCTCTTGGGACAAAGTGTGTAGACCCTAGAATTTTGGAGAATTGGGAATTAGAAAGATTAAAATGTTTAACAAACTACTTATTACTAAGATAGGCTAGCAATTATTTGTTATCCTTCTCTCCTAAGAAGGCCCCGGGCCCGAATGGCTTCCCTCTTTCTTTCTTTCAAGACTTCTAAGATATTGTCAGGAATGACCTATTTAATGATGTTAGAGACTTCTACAGACTAGGTAGTATCCTTAAACAAGTTGATGTCACCTTTGTTCCTCTTATTCTGAAGAATGACAATGTCATTTCCACCCAATATTTTAGGCCTATTAGTTTATGTAATACTATGTATAAAATTATATCCAAATTTATGGTCAATAGATTAAAACATTTGCTTGATAAAATGATCTCTAAGAATGAGAAAGGCTTTGTCGAAGGAATACATATTCTTGATACAGTTATGGTGGCTCATGAAATAGTTCATTCTATGAATTGTAGCAAGAAACCTTCGATGGCTCTAAAACTTGATATTTCTAAAGCCTATGACAATGTTTCCTTGGACTTTTTCCTTGAATTTCTTAGGAGATATGGTTTTTAGGGTAAATTTTTATATTTGATTGAGCAATGTGTTTGTACCCTGAGGCTCTCGAACCTTTTTAATGGGTGTCCCAAGGGTTACTTCTCCCATGGTAAAGGGCTAAGAGAGGGTGACCCCCACTCACCCTATCTATTCATTATTGTTGCTAAAGTGCTAGGGAGTTATTTTGAAAAACTTCAATGTGAGGGTTCTCTCAAAGGCTTCAAAGTTGCATCATCCCTAAACTCTATCACCCATCAACAATTTGTTGATGATACTATCATCTTTGGGGTGGCTTTTATCTCTGAGGCTAAACTTTGGAAAAATACCTTGGATAGTTATGCTTTCATTTCTTTCCAATGCATTAATTTTGTTAAAAGAAAACTATTTTTATTAAATGTCAAAACCTCTCTCCAAGATAAAATATGATCCATTCTTGGTTTCCAAATTGCTACTCTTCCAAATTCTTATCTTGGTTTACACCTATTCTCTAAGAGCAATATCATAACTTCTCGAATGGTCTAATAGAGAGACCTCAAAAGATGTCGGTGAGTCAGAAACTAAAACTTCTGAGTTTGGCAGGTAAAATTCAACTTGTTAAATATTGCCTTCAAAATGTGCCTATTTATTACCTCTTTTTTTTCAAGTTACCCAGTGTGGTTGTGGAGAAAATTGAAAGGGTACAAAAAAGGTTCCTGGGTATGTGCAGGATCATGGTGGGCCAAACAGGCTCTTAAGTGGCAATAAAAATCAGAAAAAAGAGTTAGGAAACTTTACGTAAAATTTTGAATAAGTTGTCAATAGTATTTCAAAAAGATGTAAGAATAGAATCTATAGAAAATTGGATGTAGTTTATAAGCTACTAGTTTTTCTTTTGAAAAAAATAAATCTATTTTACAAAAAATTGAAATTTCAATGTAGTAGTAGTAAAAGTTTAGGAAAAAGATAAGAAGCGGGTGTTTGTATGACCACCCTAATCATAGTCAAATCATAATAATTTTTTATAAGATTTTAGCTATATGTAGAAGACTCATGTCCAAATGTGATAGATATTTTTTTATATTTTTATTTGAAATAAATAATCAATTATGATTATTTTACTGTAGCTTTTTAAAAATATAAAAAACTCACATGTCTGACCACCATAACTTGGTCAAAACTTTATGACATTTAATTTTTCTTTTTAAATCCTATAGTATATGAAACATAGAATGTGACACATGTTTCAGATTCAAAAAATATGATATCATTTGAAAGTTATAGATAATTTGCAATCAGCCTATCATCAAAAATTTACTCAGAATATCGCCACCTTTTGGCCCCTCATGATCCTGCACATACCCTCTCATGGTCCGATATGGAAAGAAAGTAGACTCTCCTTAGTCTCTTCGGACAAAGTTTGCAGACCTTGGAATTGTGGAGGATTGGGAACTAGAAATATTAAAATCTTTAACAAACCACTTATTACTAAGGTAGGCTGACAATTATCTAAGGAATGAAAATAATAGACAGAGATCTTGAAAGATAAATATTTCTCAAGTAACAATGTGGAAAAATTTATTTATCAAAAGGAGCTCCCCTTGGGCTCAACCATTTAGAACAACGTGGCTAAAATGAAACAAGACATCAGAAGAAATGGGAAGGTAATTATAGGTAATGGAAGAAATACTAAGTTCTCGAAAGATAATTGGGTGCAGGGACAACCTTTGGATTCTCTCCGACACCTAAAAAATATCAAGAATTTTCTAAATTTTCATCTAGGGGCACAAGTGAATGACCTCCCAACTTGGAACTAGGGTCTTGCATTCTGGATTGATTTGAGTAGACTCGTCTCCTTTGATCTAGATGTGCACCCATCCTTTACATGTATAATATTGAAGGAAGCTTTTGACCTCTCTCCTATGCTACCTTACTGCTCTCTTTACACTCCTAAGGGGGAGGATGATTGGATTTGGAAATGGAATAATTCCAGAAAGTTCAATGTTAAGTTTGTCTATCACCATTTGGAAAATAACAATAACAAAAAATATTTATGGAAAGTTATATGGATAAAGGGGTTAATTCCTAAAATTAACTATTTCTGGTGGGTGAGCGCTCATGGTTGAATTCTTACTATAGATAACCTAAATAAAAGGGGGTTTTATTTGGTCAATAGGTGTGAACTTTGTTATATGGACTCTAAAAGTATTGATCATATCTTCCTACATGGTAACTTTGCTTGTAAAATAGGGGATGAAATAGCGAGGAAGCTTAACACTTATTGGGTGCAACTTAAATATTTCAAATAATTCAATGACGCATGGAAATTTTCCCCCTACTCCCACCAAATTGATAAGAGCATATGGCAACAAACCACCCATTTTCTTGCTTGGAACATCTGGAAAGAACACAACAACAGGATATTTAGAGAAGAGAAATAATTAAAAAAATTATTGCCAATTTAATCATACAATAGATTAAAGAAAATGTGAATGCGAATGCTATTGGCTTCACCAAAACCCTCCCCTCTCTGTTGGATCTAAGACTAAAACAGATTTAAGGAATTCAACATGGTATTTTGAATATAAATAGGAAAAAAATTATTCTAAGAACTCCATGCTAGTGGCTACCCCTGGATGTTGGATAGATTAAATGAAACTTTCATGGTTTCTCTAAAGGTAATCTGATAATCTCAGGGGTAGGAGGATTGATCCGTGATCACATAGGTTTCTTAGTTGTGGGGTTTGGATCTAGTTTAGATACTACCACTAACAACAAGGTGGAAGAATGGGCAGCTTGGATGGGTCTACAATGTCTTTTTGACATCACCAGAAGAAATGTCATTCTGGAAGGAGATTCTAAACTCATAGTCAACTGTATCAATAATGTCACCTCTCCTCCATAGGAAATCAAAGAGATTATTGGTAGATGTAAATGGTTGATAGAGTTGTTTGATGAAATTAGAATACAATATTTCTACAGAGAATGCAATAGGTCGGTTGACGTTATAGAAAATTGAAGTCTCAGTATTTTTGATTGGCAGGTTCTCAAATTTGAGAACTCTAGAGAGATGAAAGAAATCCTTGCACAGGAAAGAAGAACCTAAAAAAGAAGGTAGGAAATGGAATAGAGAAGCTAGTTTGAGTTTCTTCTAAATGTTTAATGTGTGCACTCCTTATATTTCTTAAAATGCTCATTGGGGCCACCAAGGTGGGGGGCCTTTTCCTTCACAGGGAAATTCAATGTCAGAAAAAGAGTAGGATGAGGATATTCTTAGCTAGAGTATTGGCGTTTTAAAATTTTGTACCTTGATGGACTTTGTTCAATATGTTTTTTATATGGTGGATCACTACACAAGATTATGTTGGCTGGAGATGACTCAACATCATGACCCCATGGGTTCTGTTTCCAGTCGGATGACCTACATGGTCTATGATGTGGACAAGAACTTTCTTAATTTGAGTACGATGGCTCTAGTTGATGATTACTCTTGGATTATGAAAGTTTTGGCTTTCATGATAAAGAGAAGGAGAAACTTAGATTTTTATGCTACCTTTATGAGTAATGATTTCAATGGGTGTCGTACGTGTAGAAACAAAAGGAAAATTTGTAATCTTCTGTCTGGTCGCTTTCACAGAATATCTGTTCCCACTGCTCACACCAATTCAAAAATGGGTGGCCCTCTCAAATTCACTGAACCTAAAAATTGTGAAGGAATTAAAGATAATAATGAGTTGTGTAATATTTTTCATGAAGCAGGTTTTACCCCTTTCTTCTTAGTGATTAAAGGCTACAACAAGGAGCTCTCTGTCAGGGTCTACAACTCTTAGCGGAATGGGAAGGTCACGGTTGGTATAATCTCCTTCACTATTACTCCTGAATACATTTTGGAGGTTACTGGTCTTAAGAATGATAGAAAGCTAGTGGAAAGGAAGAGTGTGGGGGATTACAAGAATTTTATGAGGAGATTTTAATTAGGAAGGGTGAGAAACCAGTGCACCTCCAAAATGGGTATGATCATTTTGATTTATCTCAACCCTATTCGTTGGTTAGTTATTATGTTATGAGGTATTTTACTCTTGAGGGGCGGTACCCAACTGTGCAAGGGTACCACTTCCCTATCCTCAACCATGTTAGGAATATGAAAAAAATTAATATGCCCTTTTTTGTCTTTTCCTTCCTTAAAACCTATATTAAAAATGGGGCAAATCCCCCGCTCCATAGAGGTCTCATTTATTTGATGGAAAAATTTGATATTGATCATTCTCCAACTGTTAGCAGTCTTGCCTCGACTTCTGGTAGTGTTGGTAGCTCCAAGAAATTTTATGCTAAAACTCCTAAACTACTGCCCTCAATTCTGAAAACCCACAACTCTCTCAGCCCTATTTATTCTAAGATAACCATTTCTACTAGCTTAGTTGCAGTCCTTGAAAAGGACTCCTTGGAATTGGCTCTGCTTGATATTAAACCTAATAAATAAAAGCATGAAATCCCCAAAAATACCTCGAGAAAAGAAAAGAAGACTAGTAGTGACTCGCTTGGGCCGAGTATCACCATTGACATAGAATTGCATAACTCACACAAAGATGAGGACAAAGATGAGAATCAGGTAAAGTATGACCGTGGCTTGGGGGAAAGAAGGTCGATTCGTCTTCAGGCTAAAAGGAGAATTAATTATGAGAAAAATGAGTTTAAACAGGTTAATTCTCCTCTTTGAGAAATCTATGAACTTGATAAGGAAGAGGATTTGAAGGATAACCCTAAATATAAATATTTCCAAGTGGAGGAATGCAGAGAAGAATGATAACCCCAATAAGGATATCGAGGAAGAAGCGGAATTGAGAAATGTGAGTAGTAATTTTGAAAGTGAACTTGAGGATGAAGTGGAAAGGGAGGATAAGAGTAGTAAAATGGAAACTTAACATGATTCCCTTCTTAGAATCTCAATGGACCCTTACAAGTCAGAAGAAGATGAAATGGTTAAGTTCTCTCCCATGTCTATCAATCATGATGCAAGTTATAAGATGAAGGTGTATATGGTGAAAATGGATAACAATAATAACGATATTGAAAGGCTAAATGAATTCAACCACAAAACCCTAGCCTAACAACAACAAAGATCCACCATAACATATGAAGATTACCTAAGACAATGCAAATCAAATGAAATCACAAAGATTATACCATCACATGTCCAATAGGGTTTGAATCTCCATTCTTCCTATCTCCATTGATCTTGCTTGATATATTTGCTCTCAGATTTTATATGCACAAGAGCTCAACAAAGAACGAAATGTGGTTGCAAGTAGGATCATAGTGTAGTCAAGTGCATCAGATTCATTAGAATGTATCATTAGGGTTTGATAATGAAGGAAGAATCTCCTTATATAGAAGACACAATATGAAATGGAGGGATAAGATTGAGAGGTGTAAAAGGAGGTCAGCTATGATTAGAGGGTAGGTAAAAGAAATAATAAAATAATGAAAGGGGTAGGTAGTGTATGAATTAAGAGATGAATGACATGTGTCATGGGTAGAAAAGGTTAATGAATTAATTAAATAAATAGAGATTTATTTAATTAATAGAAGAAGTGGGATAATTAAATAAATAAGATATTTATTTAATTTAGGAAAAGGATAATTTAAATAAATAAATGTATTTATTTAAATGAGAAATAAGGGTAGAAGAGGATAAATGAATTAATTAAATAAATAAAGATTTATTTAATTAATAGAAGAATCAAGCTTAGATAATTAAATAAATAATATTTATTTAATTAGACTAGACAATTTTAGGTGTCTACAGAAGGGGAAGTTAATTGAAATGAATGAAAGATTGTCTACTCCGGAGCAAAAAAATGAGGAACAAGACAAGAAGATTAATGAATTATGCAATGTTGTCAATTCACTTTGCCAAATTACTGATGGGATCATTAAAAATGTTGTTATGGGGACAATCTATAGTCATGGAAGAATTTAGAGGAATAAAAAGAAGAAGGATAAGAGGGGTGAGTATGATTTGAATGAGGAGGAGGACACAGACCAGGATGATGCATGGATTAAGAATCTGGGAAGGTTAAAGAAAAATTAGAACCTACTCAAGAAAGAGTAGCTATTCTTAGTTATGTTTCTGTTAATGGTTTTATGGTTATGAATTATTGTTTTGAGAATAATTGGTGGGTCTGCGAACCCCTTTCGATTAAATATTTAGTTTATGAATTTTCTAGAAATGTTTATGATAGGTTTAATGCTGATATGAACACTAAGGTTATTAGCTCTAAGGAGAAGGTTAATAGGTTAGCTACTAGTATTTGGTTCAACTGGAAGCTTCTTCATATTAGTAGAAATGGCTATAGGGTGATGAAAGTTTTTGATTATTTTTTAAGGGAGATCAATTTTTGAGTGTTGATGGTTGTATGATCTTGTAAGTTAGTTGTTGTTTCTCTGGTTCAAGGCTTCCTCCCTGCTAATATAATCAAAAACATATAGTGAGCAACATTACAAAATAGATGGATAGCACAGTAAAAGGTTGCATCAAGAACAAGAACGTAGTAAATCAATATTAAATCAGGGCAGTGTAGCATGATAATTGTAGTACCTTTTTTCAAAGAGATAATACACTGATCAACAAAACGAAATGATGAAAGGGACTCAAAGATACTGCTCTCAAGGTAATGTGCAAACAATTTTTCATAGTCCCATGACTGTGAGAAGAAAGCATGTCTACAGTCCACATGATGTAGTTAAAACAAAAGGAATGATGATACCCAATGAAGCCTAAGACAAATAAGAATGATTAAAAACCTTGTAAGATAATTCTTGGAACACAAAAGATGTAAGTCATTTGAAGACTATATCATCACCTAGGGGACTATCATTTCAATGAATATAATAGCAAGGTCACAAATAATAACCTTTAAAGAACTTGTTGCAAACCTCTAGGGTTAATAGGAATGAGGATGTATTTATAGTTTATAAAGACAATGAGTTGTGAGAAGCTTTACACCAACACTCTCATTCATGATGAAGTTCATCAACATAGCTAATATGTCATGCCCAAAATTTAGGACAAAACATAACCAATTTTTTTTTTTTTTTAAAGACACTAAATTACTAACATGACAAACACGGTAACTCAACTTTATCAAGTGGAACGATTAATTTTTTTAAAATTTTTTTTATAAGGGTAACATTAATTTCACTCAAAAGTATCTTTCATTTCAGTTGCGTTTATTAGTTCATCATTAGATCTATCTCTACTAAGTAGACATTAATAAAATTACTGGGTCTGATACCAATTGTTTAATAAAAACCAAGTTCCCATCCTCCCGTTAATACATCCTTTCTTAATGTTTTAATTTAAATGTGGACTACTAAATATATTAGTTTATTATCTCATCAAACTTTGTCAATAGATGGATTAAATCAAAATGCTCCAAAAATAAATGACGAGGACATAAATAACCTCCAATAATCATTAATTGCTTCTAGGAACTAAATGAATCAGTCCTAGCACTTAGATTAATGATACCTCATTATTTTATTTATCATCTAATTGAAGTGTGGTTAAACTATTTTGACCACCGGTCAATTAAATCCATAACGAAAAATTCTCCTATAAAATTTAGCATGGAGTTGCCTACATTTAGGTGGCTAAATAATCTCATATAGGCGAATTAACGTATAATGTTATTGTAAGTTCTGAAGCAATCGATCCCCATAATAAACTTTCAATTTATAAACATCACAATTAATGTTTCCTATAATCAATTATAAAGGATGAGAGTATAAGTAAGAAATTAATCTATGGATAGGTTAATATATTTATATAATTAACTATATATATATTGATATATATATATAATCATATATATAAATATATAAATATCTAAGTCTCTTCATTAGTTTAAAGAGAATATTTAAAAACATGGGAGTAATTATTATTTTCTAATTAACCTTACTAATACCAAGCTCATACATTCTAATTAAATCCTTATAAAAGTGAACCCTACCCTCCACTCCATTTTACTACCAAATTATTTTATTGCCCTAACCCTAATTTCGGGCTAGAGCATAACTATTACTATATTATTTATATTATTTTTTTTTTTGTGTTGAGGATGTTGTGTGTGCATGTTTTGTTGCAGGGCCAAATGAGGAGCGGTGGCCGTGGAAGTCCTCTGTGAAAAGAAGGAGGAGTGAAGTGGGCAAAGCGAAGGAGGGAGCAGAGGGCACCAACGGCTCCACCCGAATGCCACCAGAAGCCCCAAAGGGGAACCCTGACCACCCACTGTGGCTTCCCACAGTGGCGGCCAACGTGCCATCCACTGTGGGGTGCCATAGTGGTGGCCTGAGCCGCCCCCGGCCCACAGTGTATACTCACAGTGGGTTCGGCTCCCCTCCCCGAACCCTACGATAACAACTCTTTTTTTTTTCTTTATATTTTATTTTTATTTATTTATTTATATATATATATATTTTTATATAATATATATATATATATATGTATATTTATATTTATATGAATGTATCTATTTAAATATATTAAATATATAAGTATATCTATTTATACAAACATATATATGCATATATATTTATATATATAATTATATTGCCTAATCAAATGTAGTTTAAATATAATCATAAGTATATATTTTATACCTTCAGTGAACAAGGACAATTAGATTTAACATTCCTATGTATTTGAAAAATATATATATTGTTTTTTTTTGTTTATATTTTTTTTTTTTACAAATATTTAGCTAACAGAATTTAATAGCTTAACCAGCAGTTGTATAAATACGTTATTATTTGTAATAGATAGACCCTTTAACTTTGATTTACTTCTGCAACAAAAGTAAATAACAGGATTAAATAACCTTTAAACATCAACTATAGAACTATGAATTTATTTAAATCAAATAACTAATTACTCCAGATTTCTGTTTCTGCAACTAAGTAAATTCTAGAAATCAATAAAATTAACAACCACCTAATAAATCTAGAATTTATTAAATTAAATCCATAGAAGTAATTATAACTACTTTAGGTTTTATTTTTGCAATTATATATATGATTTTATTTCCTGCATCTATATTTATCTGGAATCCTTAAACTTAAATCATGAAATTTGAAATTTAAACTGCAATTTATTTTTATTTTTATTTAATTATCCACAAAAACATGCAAACAACCATTAATCCCTTTCTTTATTTCCTGGATTTATTTCACATACATAAAAGGGTAAAATAAATTTAGTTGCTTTCCCACATTATTAATATAATCAACAATAATTAAATTCAGAAAAAAAACTTTAGGAAACTATTCCAGAATTATTCTCTTCATCTTTTGCAATATAAAAAATAACTATTACATTTCTAGGATTTACTTTCAAAGATGCTATAGCCATTTTACAAATAGGTCACTCAACTATTATAATGAGGACAAAATAGCAACATATTTCCAAATGGATTCTGCAACAAATAACTTCATCGAGTTTTCCACTCATTCCTAATCTCTTTCTTCCAACAACCTGCAAATAAGATCAAACATATGACCATGGAGTGCTCACCTCCCAGCCTAGGCTAACTGGTAGCCACCCCTGAGCTTGGAGAACCAAGCCCTAAACAGGTAAAAAACATGCAAACACAAAGATAGAATACACATGAACTCAAAACACACTCCCAAACCCGGGCTACACTGCACCACACATTGGTGCTATCTTTTCAAGGGTGGTAGTGGACCAAGTACCCTGAGGAGACTGCAAGTATGGCAAAACAAATAGCCACCTCATGGCAAACCAAATTCAACCCTTTATTCCTTATGCCCCCCAAGGCATTCAGGCCTTATTTCCCTCCTTATGACCCCCAATGCATAAACAAGCCATGCAGCAAGGGTCACATAGATTCCCTTGTGATCACTCTCATAATGAGAGTCTCTCACCCGAGGGCTGTCACTTCTACCACCAACAAGATCCTCCTCTCTCCCAAGAGTAGGAGATCTTGATTACTCCCAAACACACATACAAGGTATAAAACAAAATACCAAATAAATTTCCAAGAGAACATGCACGAAAACAAATCTTTTTCACAAACATTACTTACGAACACATGCAATAAGAAATCCATTATATGATGAATACGACCAACCTTAATCTGCCCAAAGGTAGGTTAGTTTTGTTGAGGATGAGCAGCCCAATTCCACCATTCTTCCCTTTCAACCCTTAGCTAAAATTCTCAAACCAAAATTCCATCTGTTTCTTTACAAAATACTTTTTGTCTCCCAAAAATGGAGAGTGGGTGATTACCCTTAAATTTTAAAATTTTGCTTAAGAAGCTCATTCTCTCAGTTCTCACAAGTTTCTAAAAACTAAAGAGGAAGGTAAGTCAGAATGGGAAAGAGAATTCTCATTCCGAAAAGGAAAGTTTACAACTAGGTCCAATCTTCTAATTTCAATTTTCGCACAACTCAAAAAAGTCAAATTTTAGGGTGTCTAAAAGGTCACTTAGGAGTAGAAACTTGCCTAAAATTACCCCTAACCCTTAGTTATACCTTATGGGCTTTAGGAAACCCTGTTAGACTACCCCTAGGTGTTCATTTATCCCATTTTAAACCCCTCTGAAGTTTATTTTCGGGTCAAACCTATGTTGACCACCCCAAAGATTCTTTACCCAAGGTATTTATGACATCACATTAGATTAATTGAAAAAGCTATAGTTGAACACTTTCCCACCAAGAGACAAAATAAAAATTTAAACTTAAATCCACACATGTGTCAAGTGACACAAAGAAAACACTTTTAAAATTTAATACATGAAATCGTCTCTTGTGGATTTTACACAAATCAATTAAATAACACTTAACACACATGCAACATATACTGTTATGAATAAAATACAACACAAACAGGGTGTTGTCTCTCCAAATAGACAACCCCTGGCTTACGAACATACATAGGTCTAGGTTTGTTTCTCCGTAATATTTCCATGGTCACATGGATAATTCCTGCACAACTCGATTTACACATTAGTACTTTCAAATAATCTCATATAATATAGAACACACACTTCAAACACTCTGCATACAATGTACATTTATCAATCAATACATCTTTCATCCAAATATCTCCACATAACAATTATCGTAATTCACATAATCTCGATCCATACATTAAAACATGCATTCCTATTTCTATCATCATAATAAAGTCTTGCACATCCAATAATGACATACCTCCTCTCCAATTTATCCTATTCTAGAATCATATAGAGTTATGTATCTATAAAGCATATAAATGAAGAATCAACATTCACCAGTGTTACCCAATCACAGAATTATATAAGTTCTACATCCAGACATAGCCGACATACGTTAAATCAAGATTATCCAATAAATGGATCTTTTAGGATTTCAAATTCATAACACATCAAAATGTACACCACCAGGTGCAATAACTCTATAACTTGGTTCAATTACTTTTCTCACCAATCTATCTGTCTAACACAGTCTATTCTATTTAATTATAAAGCATTTATTAATAGGGTCAAACATGGTCAACTAAGTTAATCAAAGCTTTGTTTGGGGAAGGCCTTACATAATAGACATATTTCTCAACTCTAGAACAAACCCAACCATGGGAAAAAGTCAATATCTATAGTTAGAAGTGTCATATTGGAAACTATGATATCATTGCCCTTATTTCAATCATTTGTTGTTCATTTTATTGATAGACCTACTCATTGATAGAGAGTTTTTTAGTGGCGAATCCTCACCAATTGGCAAATTTTGTGTATTTTTTTTGAGGAAATGGTGAATAGTCTATACACTGTATCTGGCTTTGCCATTGACCACACACCGTTCAACATGCATGGCCATAATATTCATCTGGAATCACTCGGACATGGGTATTAGATCACCTCTGTTATTTTCCAGAAATAGTAAAACGACCATGTACCCAGGACCTAATTCACCAATGGTAAATTAAATGTTCATTGCACGTGTCGGCCAAATTCAGCAATATCAATTCAAATATTATAAGCATTCGGGACCCATTTCACCCCGCTTAAATCATGATGCATTTTGAAATGCTCGCACAATCTACCAAAAATGCAATCATGGATTGATATAAATATAGTCTTTCTTACAATTTGTTCATGTTTGATTAGGAATTTTGGGAGATCTTGATTCACATTCTGCAATATGAGTTGGAACGTCGAAGTTCATTGTAGGGCGGAGGGCCAGAGTTACAATCTTGCAACACAGGCCTAGACATTCCTAATTCAGAGAAATTGAGAAGGCATAAAGGTGAGTAATCATTTCTTCATACTTGATAGTATTAGTTTTAACTTTTAATTCGTAGTGAGAGGTCAAGACTCAAGATGTCACAGTCAAACATGGGTGAGACTCGTCAGAGTGGTGAAGGGATTGAGATGTCAGAAAAGGGTGAGACTGAGACTCCTCAAGGTGGTGAAGGGATTGGGATGTAGGACAAGGGTAAGACTCCTCAGGGTGGTGAAACTGAAGGGATTGGGAGGCCATCAAAATGCCCAAAACTTGAACTTAAAGATACTACCATAAACTCTTTCTTTGGAATTGGCAAAGTTTCTAGTCCATCAACTTCTACAGTCCCAGAAGCCATTCATAGTAGCTCAACACCACCACAAGGTGGCATTGTCATTAAGTTAAATGCTTCAAATGAGGATGACAATACTGACATGACATAAGATGTTCTAAGGGATACACAATGAGATAATTCACTCAGATGCAAATTCTAGTACTAAAGATGATGTTGGTAGGAAGAAAAGAAAAAGGAAAGTAAAACTGGGGCAAGAGTGGGAGATGACAAGGAGTTTTAAGATTGATTGGGTAGCAAAGTACCCATTCATTGAACCAATCCAAAACAATGATGAACAACCAACATAATGCAGGTGTAAGCTTTGTAATTGGAACTAAAAGAGAGAAGAAGATGTAGCTAAAGCTTGACACCATAGAAAAGCATATTTGTAAGGTTTATGAAAAATAGATCATAGATGGAAAGGAAACACCAGTAGTAAGATGGAAATCAAAGGAAGAATGTCTTCATGTTAAGTATGCCACCGAATATGAAGAGCATAACCACAAAATGACACTGATTGGTAATAGTGGATTTGGAAATACAATCAAGGTTGGGCTTCAACATGCAATGAAAGATGCAAACCTAGCAAAGACTATTTAGATGAGTTTTATTTTTCATATTCTGTCAAGAGGGCATCCTATGAAAGATTCCCTAGAATATGGTAATTTATTATCTTTTTTGAATGTTCCTCACTATCCTATGTCACATTGGTCAATAAACGCTGGATGGGAAATGACAAACTGTCTCATTGAGGTGGAAAAGAAAAATTTACAAGAGAGTGTAAAAGAGTCAAATTTCATTTTATTATCCATAGATGAAGTTACTGTGGTAGATAACACTGCTTGGGTTTGTATGCATGTGTATACTGTAAAAGAACACGTCCGCCAAGATCATCTAATTTGTGTTCATAAAATGAGGGGCAATTCAACAACAAAAAAATTATATTTGGAAGTTAAGAAAGATTTGAATGAAATTGCTGGCATGGATGACTTTACAATTGCCAAGAAGTTGGTGTGTGTTGGAGCTGATGGAACTACAACAATGCAAGGTCAAAGGACCGGTCTTTGCACAAGATTACAAACTAGTATTGAACCATACATGGTTGGCATTCACTATATGTCCCATTGAATGAATTTAGCATATATAATTGTAAGCAATTTACCTACAGTGTCAAAATTTTAAGACTTGGTCCACAAGCTCCGCTCATACTTCTGCCCAAAAGTCCTAAACGTTTTGCAGAATTTCAGATTTTTGCCGAGGGAGTAACAACAGGAAACAAGCTTCTCAGGGATGTTAAGACTAGATGGATCTCCTTGAATGGACCAGCGGAACGAGTTCTAACATAATATCAATCGTTGATCGGACTAATGTATGAGCAATGCCTTACAGTAGACAAAGATCTTGATCTCTTACATAAGTTAAGTGATATAGAGACTCTGTTAACTTTAGCTAGTCTTCTCCCCATGTTGGATTCAATGTAAAAACTTGTTAAGAAAGCCCAAGATAGAACTATGTATATCAATGAGTATATCACTCTACATAAAATGACATGCTTGAACCTGGATGGTCTATATTAAGATCTAAGAGGGTGAAGCCCAAATTTTTTTAGGTGGCAGATAATTATAGATTTGAATCATGCTGAATTTGTTTTACATTTTGTAAAGCGGAAAAATCGAACCCTAGTCGTTCTCCCCTCCCCAACTCTGAGGAGAGAGAAGGGAGGGTCACTATACCAAAAATTTTCAAGGCAAAGCTGAGTTCTCCAAGAAATTTTCATGTATCCTGAAGGGATAGACAGGGTGTATGCCCCCCTACGTTAAAGCGATCGCACACGCCTCAAGGGGGGTGATTGTTTTAACGTAGTGATACACATAAGAAATGAGAAAGGAAAGGAGCACGTTATTGCAAGGATTTAGCCCCCAAGTGTGAGATAAACCCAAGGATAATAGACACAAAACACAAAGCACAAGGTAACTTCGCTTTCCTCGGGGTCAGTATGTTGTATGATAATTCATGTATATCATATGTATATATGCATAATTGTTCTTCATTCCCCAATCAAGGAAGGTCACCTAGAAGAAGGGAACACATGTGTCTTTTGAGTCAACATGAGAGAGACCAAAAGAGATCTCAATGCTTTGCATCGTCCTCAAGTAGAAAACACTAAGGACAACAAATAGAAGAATGAGAATAACATATAGAAGAATTAACACAAGAGAGGAGGAGAGAATCTGCTATGCTAATGTAACTAGTCTAGCACGTCATCTACCCCCCGATCTTGCTGATCAATGTTTCGGGAAGGCAGGGAACACGCTAGAGGAGGAAAATTCAACACAGCAGATGGAGCTATCACAAGATCCAAACAAGGGCTATGTTCATGTTCCAAGCCACGCTGTTCTTGTCTAGGAGCTAGGATAAGTGCTTTAGAAAATTCGTTAGATAGATGGTTATCAATATCAACAAGTTCATATTCACTATCAGAATGAACAGGAGTAACATTTGCATCATGAATAACATTTTCATCTATATCATCATCAAGATTTATAAAAATAGGGTCTTTAACTCGCACAGGATTAAGACCATCGTGCATCTTATGTTTTGGAGATTTTGGAGAAAATGGAATAATGCTTGTTGAAGGTGTTTTTGGAGATTGCAAAGTTTGAGAAGCAGCTGCTTGAGCTCTAAGATGACACTTTCGTCGGCGTTCACATGTAGAATGATTTCGTCTAGTCTTAGTAGGAAGTGAAGAAGATTGAGGAGGAGGAATGTTCTCATCCTTATCACTTGGGTGTTTAGGTTGTGGTCTCTTAGGCTGGATAATAGGAGAAGAAGAAGGTCTCTTCTCTCTATAAAAAGAAGGAGGAGGGACTGCTCCATACAAAGGAGGAATATTTGGTTTAGGAAGAAGACCAAGTCCATCATGACGAGGAGGTATAGGTCTACTCTTAGAAGGTTTATTAGGCATAGACATAATCACATCCATGAGAATGGGTTGGGAATCTTCTTGAGGAAAGACATTAGTTTTATCTTTCAAAGGAAGAACTTCCTTCTCAAGAATGATAGGAATATCAAGTTTAGGTGTTCTAGGTTCACTTAGAGATAGGATCATATCTGTTTTCCACTTTTGATAAGATTTGAAAAGATGATCACTTCGCAGAGGAAGAGATTGGAATTGTTTAGGCCAAAAGTAATCAATAGGAACGCTAGAAGTTCTTTCAGTTGGTTTAAAGAGACTATGATTGACAGTAACAACTTCACCATTATGGGGAAATTTCAAACACTTGTGAATAGGAGAAGCAATAGCTTTCATGGAAGATAGCCAAGGATGGCCAAGCTTCACACGAAATTGTTCAGATGAAGGAATAATAGCAAAGTTCACATCAAGGGATTTGTTATGGACCTCAATAGGCAATGTAATAGAACCAATTGCAGGAGAAGAAAATGCATCAAATAGTTTCACAATCACATCTGTTTTGTCATATATCACTTGATTCAATTGCAAAGTAAAAAGAAATTCTTCAGTAATAACATTAATCATGCACGAAGGATCAATAAGAACTCCATGGCAAGGTGTATTCTTGACTTTTGCAACTATGTATAAAGGACCATCAGGTGCCCTAATGGTTTCACTGGAATCAAATGTGATGGAAGGTTCTTTAGGGTTTTCTTGCTGCTCTACAAAGTTAATCACATTCGGAGTCATAGACACAAGACCATCAGATGAGAGAGAGGAATCATTAGCCTCAATTGCATTAGAGGTATGAGAAGGTAATGGATCAGTGAAAATCTGAAGATTTTGATTAGGAGGAGCTACAGATGTATTGCCTTTATCATTCACTCCAGAAACAGAAATAGTATTATTATCAATCAAATCTTGAATTTTACCCTTTAAAGAAAAACATTTTTCAGTATCATGCCTAGGCTGACGATGGAATTGACAAAAAGCTTTGTTATCAAAATAAGGTGAAATAATCTTTGCAGGATCAATTTGTCTTATAGGAGGAAGAGTAAGCACATTTTGTTCCAATAACTTATTCATAATACTATGCAATGATTCATTCAAAGGAGTATACTTTCTTTCTTTCTTGAAAAATTTAGAAATAGGAGGCACACCTGATGCTGCATTCACATTGTTGTTGATGATGTTTTCATTGAATTTGATGGAATCTCTGTTCGGTTTAAGCTTTCCAAATGGTTGTTGACTACTATCACCCTTATCACTCAGAGCCATAGGATTTGCTTGTTCCATTTGACTCACAGTCAGTTGATAATTGTGAAGAGTTGCACACAACTGTTGGAAAGAAGTAAACTCAGAAAACAGAAGTTTTTCTCTAATATCTTTTTGTAAATTAGAAATAAAGATTATTTGAATATCATTGTCAGGCACTGGAAAAGAAATTTGAGCATACAAATGCTTATATCTACCAATGAAATCAGTCACTTTTTCTTTAACACCTTGTTTACAATGCATTAAATCAATCAAAGTAACTTTCGGACTTATATTGTTTTGAAATTGTTGAATGAAAGCATTTGCAAGTTGTTCGAAAGAAGTAATAGAATAGGAAGGCAACGAGCAATACCATTGTAGGGCTTTGTCTCTTAATGTTCTAGTAAACAATTTTGCAAGCAACCTTTGGTCATAGGCAAAATTAGTATAGATTGTTTGAAAAGTCTTAACATGTGTTAGAGGATCACCTTTACCATTATAAAGCTCCAAATGTGGAATTTCAACATGTTTAGGGGGAATAGCTCGAACAATATCAAGAGAAAGTGGGCTCGCAACATCAAATGTGGGCACACTAAACTTAGATTGATTCATAGAGGCAATTTGTTGTTGTAAAGAAGAGACAGTTTGTGCAAGATTGTTAATGGTCGCTTCAGTCGAAGAATTCATATTAGATGTGTTAGATTGAGATGGAGGTGTTATGTTATTGAAAGAAGGTAAAGAGTAAGGTGGTGAGACTCTATGATAATTAGTCATAGGAGATGATTGGATGGGAGGAACACTACAAGGAGGAATGGAATGGTTAAATGAATTGCCCCCTTGCGTCGTGTTCATTTGTGGAGATATAATAGGAACACTCATTGAAGGAATGAATGAAGAAGTTGGATTGAATGAAGGAAGAGGGTTAATTGAAGAAGAGGGATTGCCCCCATGATTAGTGATCATAGGAGGAATGTCTTGTGTAGAAGTAGCCATTATGTTTGATGTAAAGGTAGGTATGCTAGCAATAGAAGTCATCAAAGGAATAGAATGACTGACTTGAGTAGGAGGTTGTGTATAACCCAAATTTTCAGCACAACTCTTCATAGGCATCACATTCGAATCCACAATGTGTGCAATACCATGCAAAATATCTATTCCATTCTTATCACTTTGAAGCATACGTTTTAGACCCTCAATTAAAGGAAGAGCTTGACTATCAGGGTATTCTTGAGACATCCATTGTCGAAAATCGTCAAATTGGTTATCCAATTTCGAAAGTTGTTCTTCAGAAACCTCATGGAGAGCTTCTTCATCATTAGGAGGATTAGAGGAATTACCCATGTCCTCATTAAAAAGGCTATTCAAATTAGGTTCCATCTCCTCAGTAGTTAAACCTCGGAAAGACTTAATTCTATAGCTTCGTCTAACGGGAATAGTGTAAGTAGGGCTTATTGTTGTAAAACTCATGCACTAGAGAGGGAGAGAAAAAAAATTGAATTTAGAGGTAGCAATTTTCAGTAAAATCAGCCAATCTTCTGGATTTAAGCTGTTAAATATAATCAGGACAATCTCCCAAAATTTCAGAAAAAATGTCAGGGACCGTGGCGCTTTGGAGTGCACACGGTCCCGACAACTTTTTTCGAAATTTGCAGGGATGAAAGTTATGATGATTTTAGAGCTAATCTGAAAAAATTGAGTGATTTTACAATCTGTAGATAGGCCAAATTAAAGTTGCAATCTCGAAATTGAACCCTACCAAGATTGTCGAAAAATGCAAAAATTTGAATTTTGAAAAAGAGAGGGAAAATTTCAAAAGTCACAGATTGCAAGAATTTGAATAAAGCACTGAAATTTCGAATGAATGATAACACACTTTTCAGATTTAGGACAGTAAGAACACAATTTTGACACAAAATTTCAATTTCAATGATTTTTGAATGATTAGGAGCATTAATCCAAGCAATCCCTAGACCAACTTTGACTTTAATTTTGAAAGTGTTATAATTGATAAAATCAGCCAAAATTCTGGATTTTAGCAGGAAAATACAGTAAGATCTCGTTCCCGAAATTTCGGAAAAAATGTCGGGGACGATGGCGCTCGGAGTGCACATGGTCCTCGCAACTTTTTTCCAAATTTTCAGGGATGAAAGATATTGTGATTTTATTGCGGAATCCAAAGTTACAGCTGATTTGGATATGTTTTGATCAGTGAAATTGTCGGACAAAGGTTGAATCAAGAGGATTTCAAAAATTAGGGTTTTAACCACTTAATTTTCAAAATTAAAGCACAAATATGAATTGATAATTTGTAATAGAAGGGCAGATCTGAAACAAGCATTAATAATTAAACATTTCACAAGTTTAATTACTTAAAAAGGAAATTTAGGGTTTTCATGCAATCAACCTCTAAAAATTTGCAAAAGATCAAACATGGAAATGTAATCAAGGAATCCAATTTTCAGATCTAACATTGAATAATCAGAAAGGATGTTCACGTCGGGTTCACCAAAATGTAAAGCGGAAAAATCGAACCCTAGTCGTTCTCCCCTCCCCAACTCCGAGGAGAGAGAAGGGAGGGTCACTAGGGTTGATGGTTTTCACTTAGGAGGGACTTTACATTCAAAAGAGGGGTTGAAACCCACAAGATCCAATCCCACACAATGCAAGATTGGATGCTAAATGTGTTTCAAGGGTGAAGAAAGCAAGGCTACCCTCTTTTGTAAAGAATGTTGATAGAAAAATTAAGCTAGGAATGCATAGAAAGTGAAAAAGATTCGCTTATAAAATGAGATAGGGATATAGGATGAAGCTGCGGACCTGGAATTAGCAGTAAAATGTCGATACGGTGCTGTCCTACAAATTTGAGCAAAATTTGTCAGGACGATGGCGCCCGAGCGCCACGGTCCTCCGAAAAATCTGCAAAACGAAGGGGGATCTGTTCGTCTCTGCACAAGGATTCCAGATCTTTAATTTCAGTCGCATACCTGCAACCTACACACAGAAAAGCAAAGATGATTGGGGGGTTAGGGATTAGGGGTTTGCCTTTAGGTCAAACCCTGGTTTTGGAATTAACCAAGAAATGAGCAATGTTGTAAATGTAAATGTCTGTAATGTAAAACGAGTACTAATACCTTGTTGTAAGGATGTTTGTATCCTTATGTGCGAAGGTATAGATGTTGTATGTTGTATGTTGTAGTAGTATGTAGTAAGTGATCTCCTCTTCAATGGTTGAATCCTTGTCTTGAATGCAACACTTAGCCTTGAATGGAGACTTGAAATGATTAATTGCTTGAAGGAATGCTTGAATGCTTGAATGCTTGAGTATAATTTCCATGCTTTTTCTATCATGTCGAATGAAAGAGGAAAATGTAGTTTATATACTTGTCAATTAGGGCTGATAGACTGATTTTCCCGACCTTAGGCCAACCAGGAAAGATAATTTTCCCATTTGCAAACATAAAGACCCGAAGTCCAAAAGAGACTGGGCCCAAAATAGGACCCAGGGACCAGGGCGCTGGGCGCCCTGGTCCTGAAGGACCAAGGCGCTGGGCGCTCTGGTTCCACCTCCCGAGACAGCAGGGTGCAAAGGAGGTTCAGGCCAAGGTGCAAGAAAATGCAGTTTTTGGTGTCATGAGCAAGTTTCGGGGTCTCCATTCAAGTTGCGTGTTGCGTCGCCATCGTGAAGACCGAAATGCAGTCAAAATTGCAAGTGTCACAATTTTAGGACGCTACACATTTCAATGCAAAAAATGAGTTATGTGTCTTTGTAAAAGGATTTTGACAGGATTGTTAAATCTGATAGTGATAATTTGAAGTCTATTGCATATGAACTTTCAACTAAGATTCATGAAAGATTTCCTCAAGAAGAAATACTTGAAGCCATGGATTGTGTGTATCCTTAATTTTGGCATTCAATTGGACATAATCCAAATGATGCAAAGGTGTTTCATAAATTACTAGAGGAATTGATATTGACATTTTTCAAAAGATGCATATTGCAACGGACAACCAATAGAAGGAATTTTAAATTCAGATCATCTTAAAAAATAATGTTAACGCTTTGCATTGACTATGAATCCATTTGAACCTAGATCAATCACAAGGCTTTGGAAAATGATATTTCAAAGTGACGTATTGCGTATTGCAATACCAAAATATTTGAAACTTGTTGATTTATGTCAAACAATAATATTGAGGTCGGTGGAAGATGAGAGAGTTTTCAGTGCATTAGGGCTTTTGAAATCAAAGATCAGAAACAAATTAGACAAAAATTTGGAAACTTGCTTGAGGTTGTTTGTAACAGTATAATGTTAGAGATTTTCCATATGATAGAGCACTGGCAATCTGGAATTCAATGTGTGAAAGGTGAGGGTTGTGCAATACTTTAAAAGTTGGTGGTGCTAGTGCTAGTGCTAGTGCTAGTGCTGAGACAAATGATTGATCATAGACTCATAGTCAGCATGAAGACGAAGAAATTTTTCAATACCTGACTCAGAATGAAGATGAACTTGTTAGTACTAGTCAGTTTCTGGATCTTGAGTCCATTTGGGATATAGAAGCTTCAGACTGAGTCGTTGAAGTGAATTCACATTCAGTTTATAGGTATTTAAAATTATACTACAGTTCTTGAGTCATATTACAATTTCAATTTGCAATACTATAGTTGTCATTGATGATTTTTGATATTGTATTCCTTGAATTTGTCAATTAGAAGCGATACTTATTTCATATTTTTAATTGTGAATTTGAATTATTAGTAAACAATTAGAACTTTTTTTCTAAATTATTAGTAAATTGGTTCCACATTATGTTGAACATGAAATGCAGCAATTTGTGTCACAAGATCCATAAAATTATTCATATTGCATACCTGTTAGAACCTTTCTATTGTTCTACATTAAATGCTTAACATGATGTTCATGGCGATTAGGGTTTTGTGTTTGTTTTTTGTCTTAGTTGGCTAGTAAACCGAAGTTGTTGTGCATTGAAAATCTGAGTTGTCCTTTCTTTGTTTGTCCATGTCAATGTCAAGTGTGGTCAAATGGTTGGTTAGACAATGAGACATGTTTAATGTTTCATCTCTAACTTGTAGATAAATTTCATGTTTAACAATTTAAGTGGCGAGTTAGCAAGTGTTGGTTTGGGTTTAAATTGTGAGGTCTCTAGTTTTTTGGGTATTAGCATTTGATGTTAGTGAGCTAGAGATTGTTAATGAAATTGCTTTGGTCATAAGGTCTTGAATTGGTTTGATGCCATGCATTATAGCTGTGAGAGTTAGCGAGTAAGTCATTAATGGTCTGTGTGCCACTGCTCGCGCCTGTTTATGAAGGTAATTAACATAAAACATCAATTTTTGTTGGTACTCGCTGGGTCATTGCAGTCAAGAGATAAATAGTTTTGAGATTTTATGGTTATTGCTAGCTCGCAAGTCCTTTATCATCAAGTCAGCTTAACTCGCGAGCTTGCAAGTAATGGGAGATTTTAGTTGTCACTACCTCGCAAGATATTTTGCACTTGACCATTTTATGTTGCGAGGTTGCGACTAAGTGTGATTTTATGTTATCGCAAGGTCACGAGGTGTTCGTAGTTAAGTAATTTTAATTTGCGATCATGAGATGTGGTTGGTATCGTAGCTTAGTTGGTTTCATTGCTTGCTCGCAGGTTTTGAAGTTGTTTATCATTTTATGTTGCGATCTGGTGACAGGTAAGTTTTGGTCTGATTTTGTTGTCATCGCATGCTCGCGGGTTTGTAAGTCTTAAGTCAAAAAGTGTTGCGAGCATGCGATGGCAGTTAAGTGTCTTGTTGTCGCGGGATCACAAGGGTTTACGTCAAGTAAAGTTTCAAGTTGCGAGCTTGCGATGAAATAAGTTGTTTTGTTAGATTTGCAGTGGTCGCCAGCTCGCAGGTTAAGAAAGAATATTACAAAAGTTGTTGCGAGGTTGCGACTGAAGGGCTTTATGAAGATCAACGGCTATCGCTCACTCGCGAGATTCTTTGAGGATTCGTAAAAGGGGTTGCGAGCTTGCAATTAAGAGGATTTGGTAGCATTGTCGCTAACTCACTGGTTACTTTCCAAATTATTATAACCGGTTGCGAGTGTACGATTAAAGATGGGGATTGACATGTGGACTTGTTTGTCGGGTTTTGTAAAATTTTTGAATGGAAATCACCAATCAAATAGAAGGGAATGAATTCAAATTTTTCTCAAGTACTTGAGCCATTTTGTCAGATGTCGTTGGTCCCATGACTTCTGCCATTTTTTGGGCACGTCACCATACTCGTGTCACTTTTTGGGACTATTTTTTAAGTCTGTTTAATTTCAACTTCCACCCAAAAAAAAACTTTATAGACTTAATTATATTTAATTAAATTTAAAAAGTTCAATTTCGGGTGAAGTTCTCACAAATGTGTTCACTTCCCACATTCGGGCCGAAATCCACCCTAAGCCATTGATCTTTGATCATCCAACGGATGATGGTACCTATTGTCAGTTGTCATGGGTCCCCTGAATACTACCATTTTTTTGGGCACATCACCAATGACCATACTTGTGTCACTTTTTGGATCTTTTTTTGTTTATTTAATCATTTTAAACTTCTGCCTGAAAAAGAGCTTTATAGACTTAATTATATTTAATTAAATTTAAAATGTTTAATTCTGAGCTTGCTGGAGAGGTAACTTGTCTAAAGACGTGATCAAGATGAGAGCTGGCGACAACTTGGTTTGGGTTTACATCATGAGGTCTCTAGCTTTCTAGGTGTTCATGTTTTATGTTAGCAAGTTGGAGATTGTTAATGAAATTGCTTTGGTCGCGAGGTCTCAAGTTGGTCTGATGTCATACATTATAGCCATGAGAATTAGAGAGTAACTCATTTCACACAGTTGTCACTAGCTCTCATGTTTGGTTAATGTTAGCATTTTTAGGTTGCAAGCTAGTGACTAGAGAGTTTGTGGTTAAGTTTTATGGTTATCGCTGTCTCGCGAAGTTAAATATCTGAAGACTTGATCAAGACATGAGCTTGCGAGTGAAGTTCTAGCAGTTAAGAGATAAACAATTTTATGTTGGTGAGTACACAACAAGGGTTAAAGTTACCACTATCTCCAAATCGCTATGGTGACAAGGAATTAACATTTTGTGGTCGAGAATTGGTGAGTGGCAGTTCAGTTTCCCTCAGTTGCTAGATCTTGAGGTTATGAAGGCTTAGTATTTTCAGCTTGTGAGTTGGAGATAGAGTCTTAAGGTATTGTCGCTAGGTCGCGAGATTTTGTAATGGGTAGTCTTTCAGGCAGAGAGTTGACAACTATGTGCCATGTGTTTTAATGACTTGATAGGGACTGTTGAGGTGCCAATATATTTCTTTTTTACATTTTGGAAAAAAGTTGAATCACCAATATATTTTTTTAATTGTTTGAAAATATCTTGAAATTGCCAATATATTTTTTTTATGGTTTTGAAATAGGTTGAAATTGCCAATATTTTTTATTATGGTTTGAAAATAGGTTGAAATCACCAATGCAAATATTTTTTTTGGTTTTAAAATCATTACAATTCACCCATACAAATGTTTTTTTGGTTTTAAAAACACTACAATTCACCTGGATTTTTCACAAACTTTGAGCGATCATGAATGATTCGTCAATGGGGATTATCATTTTTTCTCTGTAAACTGCAAAATTTCGCCAATAAAATTAAAATTTTCCTATGCAATTATATGCCTTTCGCTAGGTTTTTACACCTTGTCCGAGGGGACGGTTTTTTAAAATTTTGTGTGCTCATTGATTGACACAAATTGTCATTAAGTCTTTTGATTGTATTTTGTGTTCAATACGTGTTTCTCTTTGCTTCATGATTGTTCTATGTATCTACTCTCGGTTCTAGGTGTTGTATTGATTGCATTTGACTGCATTCTATGCCATTTGTCGATCCTTGATCTACATGTCTATCATGGTTTCCCTCAAAATGACTGTCTTCATAGCTTTGTGCAGCTAGCTACTTTGTATTGGTGTGTACTTGGTCTTCTATCCCTTGACTGGGATGACTATGTTTTCTCAAATCTTTGGACTATTGTCTTCTATGACTACATCTTGTTGCCTTTCTTATTATTTTGGGGTCTCAAGTTGTCATTATTCAGGACTATCTTTTTGTCTGCTAAAGGGCCTGCAACATTCATCTTGCTATCATGTACATTGGCCACTACATGTGATGATGAGAGTGACTTGTGTCTTGAAGACATTATCATTGTACTTGAGGTTTTCTATTACATACTGATGAGCCGACTGCTCTGTACTTTTATTGGAACTGTGGGAATGTATTTTGTTGAGTACAATAATGGCCTCCATCAAAAGTGATGCTATTTCATGATTACTACATTTAATATTTCCAAAGTGGCTACTTATTTATTCACTATCATCAATTCATCTTCCATGAGACTCACTGTCACTATGATTCCTCTACTATTCCATGTTTGGTAGGGACAAGTTCTTATACTACTACTTCTAATATCATACCTCCATTTTTATCCTCTTCTTTGATTTGGGAATGAAAAGCTCCTCTAGCCATTTCATTGTTCTCCTTGTGTTATGCTCTGTGCTTGAAATAATTTGATGGTGCCTATCCCTATCAAATTACTTCTCATGACAAACTTCTAGGAATGCAATATTTTGATGACTAAAACCTTGACGCTTACTGACTTTAAGTGATGGAAGCTCCATGACATGTATTCTATTGTGGTGAATGAATACTTATCTAAATCTACAACACCATGACTTGGACAACAAAACCGCCCTTGATCTGACCTTGAAATCGTATTTTCTTAGGGTCTTGAGAAGGTTTTTGTAAATAATTTATTTTTATTCAAACTCTTCTTATTTTAGCTTTCAAAAGATAATATATAAAAGAAATGCACCGCTCAAAACAAGAAAACTATCACAAGGCACATTCAACTCCATTTTCAGCAAGATATCACTATTTATGAGCAAACTTTTCAAATAAGTGAATGATGGGCATCAAATCTCTCTTATGCATGGAGTCTGAAATGCCCTTGAATATTGCTCAATACATTGGATTTAACTGCTAGAGCTTCTTTACATCAAAATTTGTTGTTGACTCCTTGTAATCTGCTCTCTAACTGTAACATTTCATTCTTTGGCAGCCATGAAGAACAATGCTCATGAAATTTGGGCTATTAATCCCTTGATACATTTTCTGCACTCTCAACTAGATTGAGAACCTCCTTTTTATTACAAGTTAACATTGAGTTTGGAGTTCCCTCCCAAAATATTTGACAACAAAACTAAAAGATTTTCAACTTATGCTCTATAAGGCCACGTGAGTTTCTATGAGCACTTGACACTTAAAGAATTTTCACTAAATGATTATTAAAAAGAAAGATTTGACATCTTAGAAAAATAGTGAAAACCACCTTTGTCATAATAAAATTTTCAAGGTTCCCAAAGAAAAATGAAATTGTTGTGATTGCACTCATGAGTACTTATCCTTATTAAAAAAATGGACTATAACTGAGAGAAGAACTACCTTGAAACCCAGTCCAAGCTAAATCAGACAAGAAATAGGACTTTTAAATAAAGATTTGACCAAAAGACTAAATTGGACAACAAGCATAGTCTCTTTTGTGTAACGAAAATAGTTACCATGTTAACACGAACATTACATCCTGGTTCTTGGTGTCTCTTTCAGACCTTTGAGGAGACAAGGTGGATATGTTGATGTTGTTAAAGTGTTTAAAGAAGACTTCCTTGGAGACAACGTTAGTGTTGTTGTCCTTGCAGAAGTAGGGGTGGGGATTCCTTGGGTGAGTGAATTAACCAAGCTTCTCCTCCCTAACCAAACACTACCAATGGCCAAGAAACCATTTCTTTTGAACCTCAATGAGGAGGAGTTCACATGTCATAGGAAATGGGCGTGGATCGATAGGGACTTTCTCTAGAAATGGTTCCTCCTAGATGACTTTCCAAACTACATTTGGTTTGAATAATTATCTCTGCTTATAATGTATGAATAATTCTACATGGAGGGAGGGTAAGATTCTTAGGGTAAACCATCCACTACCTGTGCCCTATCCCCAACCCCCTAGTAGTTTTGTATTTTTGGCTATGTTCTCGTAACCTCACAGGCTTAGTGCCTCACTCATTTTGGCTTTAAAGTTTTTGAGGGACTCAAGTCTCAGACATGTAAACATTGTAAATTTTCGAAACATAAATATTAATGATAATTTTGCAAATTCCAGTTCGTTTCAGTTTGCCTCTAATGGATATAAAAATGCTTTCTATTTCATTTTATTAATGATATTTTTTCAAATGATTTTTTCTATGAGCTATGTTATTTAAATATTTTGTTACACAATGGAAATAAATTTAATACTATGATATTTTTTATGTAATGCTTCTTCCTCTATATTTAATATATATAAAAAATCCTAGTTCATTCCATTAATTATTTGTACATTGATTATGGTTGATTATAATTTTATAAATATAAAAAAACAAGATGTTTATCTCACGAAAAACAAGTGAATTAAAAGTCCAACTTACTTCTTGTTTAAGTTTTGAACTAGTGCATGTGTGAGTTGGTACATGCTATGATTTATAGTTATGATTTTGTCACTATGAAGAAATTTAAGACATTTATGAATGGTCGATGGGATCATTTTCACGAAAGAGAACCAAGGATGTCCCAACTTCACACAAAATTGATTTGATGTAAGAATGATAAAAAAAATTACATCTAAGAACTTAGTACCAACCTTAATGGGAAGAGTAATAGAACCTATAGTAGGACAATAGAAACCATCAAATATCTTAACCACTAAATCAAATTTATCATATGTTACTTCGTGCAATTGTAAAGTATAAAGATATTCTTAAGTTATTACATTCACCATACATGTTGGATCAATCAGCAATGAGAACCCCTCATGAGAGTACATCTTTAATCTTTGCAATGATATATAGTGGGCCATCAGGTGTTTCAATAGTCTTACTAGGATCAAAGGTAATGCATATTGCATAGGTCCTTAGGAGGTGCATGTTTATCAATAAGATTTACCACATTATTAGACTCAAGGCCAAGGTCAGTAGAAGAAAATTCCAGATTCTCGGATTCAATTAGAGAGCATGATTAGACTCAATTAGATCAATGGCTTAGGGTGGATTTCGGCTCAAATGTGGGAAGTAAACACTTTTGTGAGAACTTCAAAAAGCCTTCAAAAACAACCCGAAAAAAGTGACTCAAGTCTGGTGACGTGTCCAAAAAATGTCAAAAGTCATGGGACCCATGACAACTAACAATAGATACCATCATCCGTTGGATGAGCACAGATCAACAACTTAGGGTAGATTTCAGCCCAAATGTGGGAAGTAAAAATATTTGTGAGAACTTCACCTGGAATTGAACATTTTACATTTAATTAAATATAATAAAGTCTATAAAGCTCTATTGCAAGTGGAAGTTGAAAAGGATTAAAAAGACTTAAAAACCAGTCCGAAAAAGACACTCGAGTGTGGTGACGTGCCTGAAAATGGCAAAATTCATGGGACCCATGACAACTGACAATAGTTACCATCATCCATTGGATGAGCACAGATCAATGGCTTAGGGTGGATTTCAGCCCAAATGTGGGAAGTAAACACATTTGTGAGAACTTCACCCAGAATTGAATGTTTTACATTTAATTAAATATAATTAAGTCTATAGAGCTCTATTTCAAGTGAAAGTTGAAGGATTAAAAAGACTTAAAAAATAGTCCAAAAAAGTTACTCGAATGTGGCGACATGCCCAAAAAATGGTAAAATTCATGGGACCCACAACAACCAACAACAAATACCATCGTTCTTTGGATGAACAGACATCAATGACTTAGGGTGGGTTTTGGCCTAAATGTGGAAAGTGAACACATTTGTGAGAACTTCGCCTGGAATTGAATGTTTTGCATTTAATATCCTCAGAATTTAGAATGAAGAAATGAATGTTTTGACCTTCGGCGACGAATAGATATTAATAACTAATAAAAAAACAACATGATTCTAGATGTTTTGCCCTTTAGGTATTACTTTTGTACTTTTTAGTGTTTTCAAAATAATTGACTCATAAATCATAATTGTATTTCATTTCATGGACAAACTGATAAATTGAGGGAGATTCATAAACATATACTATATTGAGGAATGGAAGTTGCATCAGAGTCTATTTGTGCCAATCTAGTGAAATAGAAATTTGTGGTAAAATCTAGAACACCTACATCCCGTATTTTTTACTTTTTTAATCTTGTGGTTCAATTTGAGGGTTAGCATTTTTGGGCTTGTATCTAGCATTATATTTAATTATTTACAATAATAGCAATGGGGAAAATGGGAAGCACTAGTTCAATAGGAAGCCAAGTGAAAAAAAATGCACCTAACTGAACTGGTTAAAACACTAGGTTTCATTGATGAATACCATGATATTTATGACCCTACTATCCATGGTGAAAAACATATCATAAATATTAGATATGCATTATCTAATAAGGTGGCAGATCCAAGCAAGGAAAAAATTATTGTTTTCAACACAATGTTAAAATAAAGAACAAATAAAATCACATCATCGGATGCTGGATTGGGAAGCATGGTGTTACCTAAAGTATTCCCTTGCCCTGATTTTGTCATGGTCTGCGTGAAAAATTATGATGAATATAAAAAAGAAATTATCAATAAAAATACAAAAGAAGAAATTATATCCATAAACATGGGAGAATTTGCCCGTTTGTTGAACCTAGGGTTTGAAGCACAAAACTCAAATGTCCACATTGACCTAGGAAAGTTGGCAGAGAATTATGAGAGTCTTGATCAAGGTCATAGAGATTCATTTATTAGAGCTCTAATAATGTGTGGTACTTTGTTGGATCCAAGTCATAAGCCTCCTTATGATTTTAACATTTTTGTTTCATGGGTTTGGGATACTATTTCCTTGCTGACATTTTTCCTGGGATTGGAAAATGATAGGGAAGTGGGTACTAGCCTTCTTGAAATGATTTTTAATATCCATTGTCTAACTCAACTAGTAAGATATAATTTTATTGAGCACATTGTTCAATCCATACAAAAACAATTACTAATGATAAAAAAAGGTTCCTGTAAGACATTTAGGTTCCTATCCTACTTGTGTTATCTCCTTCTATCCAAGTATCATGCAACATGTGAGACCAACAATCTTCACATTGTGAACTATTAGATTGATGAGAAGACTCAGAATAGAACAAAGTGTCTAATATAGGAATGGACACCAAAGATAAGGATGCATGATAATCGAAAGAACTAAAACTATTTTGTAGACTTGTTTTTGGCACCAATGTATAATGAAATCACAAGCACTCTAATGCCTAGATTGCCTCTATCTTGTAGATATTGCATTCAACTCAAATTCAAATACAATTGGTTGACTGGTTCTTCATGGAAGAATACACTGTGTTAAGGTTATATGGATCAACATTAAAACCCTACAGACTTCCAATACATGTGACACAAAGGGTATTTGCATTGGAATATGTATGAAAGTTGGAGAGCACAAATAGGAACTTCCATGCTCAACAGAATAAGAGCATATTTCCTTCCTTCCCTTTCTCATGTCGAGGGTTCACATTTGAGAGAAAAGCATTCAATTGTGGCACATAATTTTTTGATAGGTTTTAGTTTTGGTGATGAGGGTCTCTGGCAGTATGATCCAATCAGTGTAGTTCAAGAAAGGCTTAAGAAAAATGGGAACTCTTTAGCGTTATGTCAACATGAAAGTAAACCATTGATAGAAAAGCTTAGAAATATGGACTCCTTGGATGAGGTGAAAAAAGAGATGGAGAAAATTGTCGCTGACAATAACATTTCAACAGAAGAAATATCATCACAAATTATGAAATTTCACACACAGAAGACAACAGAGGAGGGTCAGGGCATCCAAAATAGGAGGTCCTACAATTCTACCAAAAATATGCTAATCCATCTAACAAATATACTCCCAAAATAATTTTGTAAGAATGTAAAGACAGTTATTGGACTCAAACTAAACTAAATGATTTTTGGACTATGAGGAAGAATCTCGGTGAACCAAAGGCAATTGCAAAATTTCAGTCTAATGACGAGGATGAAGAGTTTAGAAAATTGTGGAATATAGAGAATCCCACAATAGCATATGATAGGAGTGAAGATGAAAATGAGTATGAGGTTGAGCCCACTCCAACAACTACTATAGTCCCTAAAATATTAGGTGGAGTCAATGAGTCCATCAAAGAAAAATATGGCAAAGGGGAAAACATTGTGGAAAAAATGAGTTTTCAAGGTGGTGGTATAGGTCGCAGAGGAGAAGGCATTTGGTATCCACTAGAGGTATAACTTCGATCAAATTCAAAATCAAAAGATCTTGTGAAACTAGTCATTAGGCTTGATTCTTCAGATTCATCACGGAAAGGTCTACTCATTACCCTCAGGGTCTACCTGTATTTGTTTCAAGTTCAAATCCACATCCACCACCACATCATGGTATTCCTATTTGTAGTGAATCAAGTACCACTACCACTAGTGGGGAATCTGGGGATAATATTCCTATTAGTGTTCAATCAAGTGCCATTGTGATTGGTGGGGTTGGCATGGATACTACTACTAATACTAGTTGTCTTGGTGTTGTACAAGGGCAATAAAAAAATATCTCTCGCAAGAGGCCACTAGTGGTAGATACTCATACTATTCAGAATCCTATATCAAGTGCCACTGACACTACAAATCTATCATCTGCAGCTTCAGATCAGACCCCTAAAAAGACTATAAAAACTACACATGGAAGTGAAAGTGGGATAGGATCAGGAATGGTTATTCGTAATCCTCATAATGCATTAGTTAAAACCACATGCATAGGTGGAAGTGGAGTCTCTTCTATGTCACCTTTCAAAGATTAAATTTCTTCAACAAGCCTAGATTTTCAATTTCGTGATTACTATGAAAAGTTTGAACACACAACAAATGCAAATAAAGAAAAAAAATGAGAATTTCATAGGGTTGCCCTCACTAAAGCTTTAGATGAATAGCCTGCAAGGAACAAGGTATTTCCAGCATATGACCCACACAAAGATATGATGGAGTTCATAGTTTCTATGCCCCTAACTAAAGATAAAAATCCACCACACAGTCAAATAGATCCCTCTGAATTTCAATTTAGCACCCTCCAAATGGATTTTTCCAAAGTACATAATGTGGACAAAATTAGTGTGTCAAAAAGGACTAACGAAGTGGTCTACACTTGATTACTAAAGGTGGGGAGCGAAAAAAATAAACTGGAGAAACAAATAGAAAAGTTACAGGCAGACCTTGCAAACAAAAAATCAAAGAGGAAATCAACAAATAGCAAGTGCAATGATTTACAGAAAAGGACAAAAAATTTAGGCTCTGTAGTAGAAATTGCAGAGTAGGAAAAGATGGATGCAAAATTGAAGGACCTGAGAGAAAAACTAGTTAAAAGCAGTAAAAAAATTGATGAGGAAAGAGGCAGTTTTCAAAAATTATACAAAAGTTGAGTCTGTTGTTGCCAAAATAAGAAAAATATAGGACCTATTGGATCATGAGAAGGAAAAAGAAAAAAAATTGGAAGAGGAAGTAGAGGAAGAAAGAAAAAATGTGCTTAAATGAAAGAAGCCCTGCACAATGCAATTGATAAAAATAGAACTTCGGGGGATAGATTGAAAGGTAATATAAAAAATACAATGAAGTATATACAAGAAAACATTTGGGGGCAAATAATGCAGAGGAGTGACAAGTTGTGTGAATGGTTTGAATTGAATGAAAGTCTAAGATTAATTCATATGAAAATCAAAGAGCACATTAAGAAGAGCATACATGTTTATTCAAAAGAGGATATGGCAAAACAAATTTTACAAGTAGGCTACAGTACTAGTGACAACTATTTGGCATCCAAGGGAATTAAGAGATACATTGGTGCCACAGTTACGACATCATCTATCCTTTAAAAATACCAGAAACTAAGGGAAAAATTAGAAGTTATGGATAAATGTGGCAAAAATATATTGAAGCTACAAGAAAAGACAACTACTTTGATTAAACTTGGTTTGCCTAAGACCGTTGACCCATCAAATAAATTCATTGGAAAAGAAGATTACAAAAAAACATGGAGATAAAAATGAAGTGTGATTTAGACTTGCTTCCTAAGAACACAACTCCCCAAAGTTTTCTGGAATTCATCCAACCATTTAAAATTCTGAATGCAATATTGGGTGAAACAATGATGTCAAGTCACTCTTCTAAATATAGATTGTTGACAAAGTTACAGTTGACTTTCCATAGTTTAAAGAATATTGAACTTTCATCAAACGAAGAGTGGAGAACCCTACTAAAACTGACATTGAAGTCTTAAAAATCATAGTATGTATTGCACAGTTTTCTGCTATTACTCTCAATTTAAAGGTTTTATATTTTTTCTGTTTGGAATTTGGCATCACTTGAAAAAACTTTTTTTTATGAATAGGAAAAAACCCACACTCGCTATTGCTAGTCCAGCCTATGAATCTATGATGCACAGTGCAAACCTTTAGCTTGTAAATTTGTATTCTCAAATTCTCCCAAGTTTTAACATTTCTCCATTTCTCTATTTCTGATTACTAGGTTTTGGGCACTGCTACTATCTATATTTAATTTATCATGGCTTGAATTAATATTTAGTTTTGAACTCTATTTTTTTAACAAGAGACATCAGACATGTAGTAGTTGTTAAATTGCCAATCACACCTGTGATGGCCATGTAAATTTCTGTTGAGTTTGTGATTCTGATGTTAAGTCTTCACATGTTGCAAATCGACCGGAAGCTATTGTTGCTCCCTTGTTTGTATAAAAGGGAATTCAGGGTCATTTGCAAGGGGTTTTGAAACTTTGTATTGACTTTTGTATGGAGAATCACATAGAGTGGTGTATTGAATGAATTATATAATATGGCTATATTTTGAAAGAATTAATGAAAATATAAGTTCTCAACATGTCTAACTAAGTGTCTCTATATCAATAAACATATTATGGTCTTTTATTATGCTATTTTAAATCTGGAAAAAGAAAGTTGAAAAATACAATTACAAATGAATATTAAAGTCTAATTAAAAAAAGTTGACAGACTCATAAAATATCAAGTTATCAACCATAATTATATGATTTTATAATATGAGTGATGAGATAAAGTAATAAGATTAATAAATACCAATCTCTTACAGTTGCTATTCATCCCCATCAAATTCAGAGCTTTCTTGATTCTTGCCTATGTTTTCTTCACTCTGAGTCTGCATACCTTCATTGAATTGCATCTCAATGCTACCAGTAGGTCTAGTACATGAGTCAATAGTTTGACTATCACTTTGGTTTGAAGTGTTGCCCAAACCTCTTCTTTCACATTTGGACCTCCATATTTGCAGTACCTTATCATAAGGAAAAGTGTTGACATCATGCCTAGATGTATAGAGCCTCAAGCAATTTTCCAAATTTTTGTCTAGTTTGTTTCTTAGCTTTGATTTTAGGAACCCCAAAGTTGTAAGTTAGAAATCAACAAGCTTCAAATATTTTGGCATTGAATCATGCAACATTGTGTTCTCAGTTATATATTTCCAAAGCGTTGTTACTGATCCCTCTTAGCGAGGGTTCTCCATTATGCAATATTATTCCCTCATAGTGTATGCAAAATGAGATGATTTCTCTCTAAGATGAGTTTCGTCTAATATTCCATTTATAGTTACTCCATTCAACTCTTTGGATATGCAAAGTTATTTTATAAAAGTTAGTAGCTTACTTAAAAAATCAGTTGCGATGTTGAGGCTCCAATATTGAGGAAACACAATAGACATGGCTTTGAGTAGGTTGTCAGGAGGGAATCTACTTCTAATTTGTGAGGAAAGATCATAGGCAATTTTCTTCATAAAAGTAGTTACAGACTCATCAATCTTGTTTAAATCCTCCCTTGTAACTCTTTCTGGTTTCTTCTTGGGGAACTTTCCTCATTCCTCGGTGTTGATCGTGGCATAGAAGTGCATTGGTATCTCAACTCCTCATACATTAGCACATACCACCCCATTTGCATCGATTTGTAAAAACTTATCAAGATTGTTCAAATCTGTGACTGTCTGCCACTTAACAAATTTTTCATCAGATAGTGTTGGTTGATTTCGATAGAGATTGTCGAGGGTCATGCATGTCATCTTAAATAGTGTAACATATTCTATAATATAAAAAGCTCTTTTTTTAGGCAGCCTTCATAATATTCCTCATTTCCTCTAGCAGGGGCAGAAGATCTATTAAAGTTAAGAGTGTCTCTATATTACTTAACCTCCAAAGAAGGTCAAAAAATTTCATTTTCTTTGATTCATTGCTGGTTGTGTGAAATTGTCCAATCAAGGATGGATATTCTAAAAAAACTCAGTGCCCTGGACCATCCAAAGAGATCCTTTCGGTATCATTATCCTTGAGAAGCTTGTTCCCATAAGTGATTCCATCAACAAAGTGGTGAAATTCCATAAATTGTTTGGGACTTTGATAGAAGTGTGAGTAGAGCTCTCTTATTAAAATTTCAATTTTTTTACCAAAGCATACTTGCTCACAATTCCAAAAGCTAGATTCATTCTGTGATCCATGCAGTGAATTGTAGTAATGTACAATGCAAATGAAGTTTCAATCTTTGTACAAAGACCATTTATGTGACCTTACATTATTGAAGCTCCATCTACTCCAACACACACCATTTTTTTTGGCAACCGTCATGTCATCCATACCTTCATATTCAATTAAACTTCTATTTACTATTTGAAATAATTTTTTCGTTGTCGCACTCTCCTTCACTTTAGAAATAAATAGTAGATGAGGTTGGTGGGCATGATTATATATAGTATAAACATGCATGCATACACATGAAGTATTGTCTATTGTCGTAACTTCGTCTATCTAAAAAAAATGCAATAAAGTTTGAATCTCTTATTTTTTCCTTTACATCTTCTTTTTCAACCTCAAGAAGACAACTAGCCCATTCCCATACACTGTTTACTGACCAGTGTCTACTACGATAGTTAGGAACTTTCAAAACATTTAATAAACCACTAATTGATGGGAAATCTGTCATAGAATGCCCTCTACTCAAAATATAAAAAACAACGCTTAACTGAACAACTTTTCCCAGTTGTTCTATTTGCATTACTTTTCTAAAACTAGCTTCAATAGAAACTTTACCTTCAACAAGCTTCGTCTGTATTTTCTCATGAAAATAATACTCTTCGACATTCCTCACATTCTTACATTCCTCCTTTGTTTTCCATCTTATCCCTAATTTTTCAATGCTATCTATCATTTGTTTTTCATAAACTTTACCCATATGCTTTTCTATGGTGTCAAATTTTAGTTGCAACATAATTTCCTTGTTATGTTTCCAAGTGCAAATCTTACACTTGCATTGTATTGGAGGTTCACCTTCAATTGGATTCTCCACTAGTACAATGAATGGATACTTTGATGCCCAATTAATTTCAAAATTCTTCACTGACATATCCCACTCCCGATCCTTTTTTGATCTGGCTTTTCTTTTCCCCTTTTTGTACATTATCATCAATGGCATTACCACCCTAGTCGTTTATATCCTCTTGGCTAACTTGGACATCTACCAGATAATCTTCTTCAAGATCATCGTGATCTAAGATATTAGGTTTGTCGTCATCTTCAACATGCATTGTAGGTTATGAATTTTGTACTTGTACTTGTGATGATGTACTTTCCTAATTTTCACCACAATCTTTTGCAAAGCCAAAGTACAACAACAACATTCTGATTTTTGTTGGCTTCTCCTGACCTTCTCTACATTTAGGTTCCCTTTCCTTCTTCCTGTTCAACATCTCCAATGAAATAAAGGCTACGAAAAAAATATCAATTTGTTCAAGAAGCAATAATAGACTATAAAGTATAATATGTTTCATTG
Organism: Cryptomeria japonica; assembly: GCF_030272615.1. Taxonomy (NCBI): domain Eukaryota; kingdom Viridiplantae; phylum Streptophyta; class Pinopsida; order Cupressales; family Cupressaceae; genus Cryptomeria; species Cryptomeria japonica. Next base: position 810,981,533 of record NC_081414.1, on the reverse strand, counting down.
GCCCTATGACCTACAATCTAGATGTATGAGGTCTGAATCTCCTTACTGACCACTTGGCACTGTCGAGTCCCCACTGAATAAGAATGAACTCAACAGTGCAAAAAAATATAGATAAATTTAGAATAATATTATAACACTTCAAAATATGATCACTCACCTTTAGGTCACTAATAGTTGCCAATGCAGTCAAGACCAATTTTTTTCCTTCATCTGAAACTTCACTATTGATCAGAATTCAGACCCTTGAACCCACCAGATTGTGTAGAGATATATCTGATATTTTCATATATTTATACCAATATTTATATGGAAAATTCCACGAGAATTTTATATGGTATACAAATATTTGGCGAATCCTGCGTAACTATAAGACATGTAATTTTCAAGGCGATTATGGGTCATCCAAATAATTGGCAAATACAATATAGTTGGAGAAAGTTGGGGTGAATGGAGATAGCCATCGACAAAATGTCAGGCAAATTGGGTCCCCCTGGCTAAAAAATCTTCATATGCCTATAGGCAAATTATGGTTGTCTATTAAGGCAACCTCGGAGAGTGTTTTAGGCTAAAAAATTAAATTTACCGTGTGTCCATCGTATATTGTATTGGTAAAATCCTTGCATAGAAACATTTAATTACATAAAACATATGGTGATCGGGCCATGAATTTTATGTAAATTGATAATATTCTGGTGACATTGCCACCCCCAGTAGGTACAAAATATTCTGCATTTCCCAGGTCATCGACATGAAAAATTTGCCATTGGCGAATATTATTCATTAAAGTAATCTCTGGGTTGAATACATTGATTTTATTTGTAATCCCAACCCTCATCCAATCTATTAGTTACCTATATCCATTGATACTAAATCCCCAATCAACTAGAAAATGTTGAGCTAGATTTAGAGAAGCAAAATGATAACTGAGATGTTTCTAGAATGGTTCAAAGGAATAATCCAGGAAGGTACAGACAATATAAAAGATTTCAGTCAAGTGTATGATGATGTTGTGGTAATAATTAAATAAGTGGAAACAAATATTTCTTTGTGGTAGAAAGAGGAAACCAAACGGTTAACAATGGTCACTGAGATGAGTGAAGTCCAAAAATATGGCATAAAGAGATTTCTAGCAGAGAAGGCAGTGCCTGGGTTGGATAAAAATGTGTTGTATGTGTGTAGAAAGAACATAGAATGGTAGAATTCTATTGTGAGATAGGGGTGTGAAGAATATACTATGTTGCTAAAGGAGTTAAAGGAGCTCATTATATTGATGCAGAATGATCTTAAATGTATTGGTGTTAAATGCTTAAAGGATGATGATAAATCCTTAGAAGATACAGATAATATAATTTAGTCTTTCAAAGAAAAGATTGATTATATAACAGAGGTAAAAATATTAACAATGGAAGATTTCTTCACGACAACAAAAGCAAAATATTTGTTAACCCTTTGCATTGACCACTACGATAATCGTGCAAATAAAATGATGCAAGTTAGCTGGGATAGGGAGGTTTGAAGACAATAGATTACCCACATTGCACTTCCTAACTTTGTAGTTATTAAAAGATTTTGCACAACCTATGTGGAATGGAAACATGTCCTTGCTACAACATAGAGCTAGTCTAGAGATTTCACATCACAACATTAACCCTGACTATGCTAGAAAATTTCAGCCACTGTTTCAGTTTCATTGATTTTGTTTTTGAATAATTTTAAGCTATGCCAAAAACTGATTATTACTTTAAGGTAGAGTTAAGTAACTCTATGTTTCAAAGATAGTTATCTTTTGTTGGCTATTTATATGTTTTAAAATGACTTTGAAAAGGTCTGAGAATTTTATGGGATTATAAAATTAGAAGTAATATTTTGGTATATGGTATTTTGAAAAAGACCTTTTATCTATGAATAGAATGAATGGATGGTTATTACAGGCCTAAATCTTTGTTTGATTTCATGAGAATAAATTTATGTGTGAATTTATTTTTTAGCGTAATAATTATTCATTGCTTTGAGATTCATCATATATCCTAGTTGAATTGATTGGTTTATGAGCTCATTTCTAATTAATTTTATCAGAAGTTAAATAGAATTTGTGTGCTTTGTTCATTGTGATCAATTTCATAAAAATCAAATTCGTGACTTGTTTATGTGTGAATAAAAGTTTGCCTTTGGTACTTTCTGTTTAAAAGTATGTTCATAAGTTTATTTTCAGTTTAATTAGTTCATTGAATATCATAAAGGGATTTTTAACTCAATTCAGAGGGAAACTGTTTGTAGTTTACCCAACTGATTGGTTACCAATTTTATCCTTAAAAAAAGGGTTGCAGAGTCACATATACAAATCACTATTGAGGACAAATCTGTTAACCAACATATTTTTGGCAACTCTGTTGGTGAAGAGTCACATCAAATTTAATTTTCTAAACATGGGAAAATTGGGGCTATGCCATGAAGTTATCTTTCTTGTTGTGTAACCTATTTTTGAATACTAAAACAAATAGGAAGATATACTTGTCTTTTACATGGAAGCAGATCAGAGTCTAGAAGGTACACTAGATCTTTGAAGAGAGAAGGAGTCACTGATCCTATTATTGAAGAATTACAAAATCTGTTAACCAAGAAGTAGGCCTCCCTCCCCTCCCACAACCTCTATGTCTATTATTTTTCAAGTCCTAATTTTACATGGTATTGTCTAGCCCATTGTCGGAAATCTCACACCTTTTACTTTTCCAATGGCCCAACCACAGGGAGATATTGTAGGACCCTTGAATCTTGGAGCTAATTTAAATGCCTTACCTCAAGGAGAGAGGGATAATTTACCTAAATTTAATGGTGATGGGAAAATGTTCCTAGATGAGCATCTGAATTCATTCAATGTAGCATGTGGTGTATTAGGTATTCAGCATGAAGATGTCCCAATGAGACTCTTTGTATAATATTTGACTGATGCTACAATAGAATGGTTATATCATTTACCCAATGGTTCAATCACTAATTGAAATGATATAAAAACAAGATTTGAAGCCAGGTTCAAAAGTGCAGAAGATGAGCACTCTCTTCTTGCTCAACTAACTCAATTAAAAAAACAAATACATGAAGGTTCCTATGAGGGAGTTCGTGTCCAAATATAACAAGATTATTAATAAGATGCCACCAAACAAAAGGTCTTTTGATGATAATAAAAAATGTTTCTTTCTCAACTCTATTCCTCCTAATATAGGCTTGCATCTTAGAAGACAAACGGTAGTAGATTTGGCGGCGACTCAAACATTAGCTATTAAATTGGAAGATGATCTAATCACAGCTAGCAAATGGAAGAAATAAGATCAAATACCAAATGCTCAACCCTCATCTTCTTCTGATTCAATGCTTCAAAGGTTAGTCAATGATGTTATTGCATTGAAAAGATAATTTCCAAAGGGTAATCCACCATTTTAGTATCCTTATCAAGATATCTCTAGAAGAAACCCTAATCAACCAACAAATACAAGTAATAAAGTATTACAACTCCCACCTGCACATAGAAGGCTTGCAATTGAACCTCCTCCTAGGAAAGGCAACTTGTGTGTCTTTCATTTGACTAATGACCATGATAGAAGCTTTTATTTGGAGATGGTGCATTATATGTAGATGGCTAACACAAGAGAAATGGTGTAAGAGATTGTAAAATATGAAGAGGTTCCTAGACATCCTAGTAACTCAGTAATTCAATTTTTGGAGTATGAATTAGATTCAGAAAGAGGAGGTGATATATTGGTTACCTTGGAAGATCCTTCATGCATCTTTTTGATTAGAAATCAATATAATCTCAAATCCCCAAGCAATGAAGCTTCTCCGAAAGCATCAATCAAAGGTAAGGAACTTCTTTATCTACCCTTAGTTGGTAGTTCAAAGGTTCAAGAGGTTCAATTGTTAAAAAGAGTTGACCTTGATTCCTTATTTGATATTGATGAGTTTTATAAATCTTCAAGGATTCAAATATCCATTATTGAATACCTTAAGTTCAACCCCAAAGAATTAGATAAATTATTAAAAGTACATCAAAGGTGACGACCCTCAAGTTTAATTTAGAAATCAACTGTCCATTAAAGTTGAGTCTTCCAATGTTAAATTTTTTGCTTCTTTGTTGGATTCATTTGAGTCTGCTCTACAAATAATTGAAAATGAATATAATGATTCCCCTTAGTCTTTTGACCCAAAGCCTAATCCATTCTGTGTGTCCCTATTTATAAATGGTCTTAAGCTTAATAATTGTGTTAGACTCTAGTGCACTAGATAATATCATACCCTCTTCAGTAGGTAAATCCTTGGGTTTATCCCTTATTAAAATATTTGATAGATGCTACTCCATGGACTCAAAACAAATTACTTTGATTGGTCAAGTTAAAGGTGCACAAGTTGCTCTTGTAGCCTATCTTAATAAAAGAGTAAAGTTGACTATTCTAGTGGTCGACATACTAGCCAGTTATGGTATGTTATTTAGTAGAACCTTTTGCCAAGATTTGGGTGGGGAGATCAAAATGGAATGGTCACAAGAAACTATCCCTATAGGAAAAAAAAGGCAGTGTTGTAGCTTGAAGAAAAATCTAAGGTAAGTGTATTCCTTTTTTATTATCCTAAGTCCCAGATACTATATCAGGAGTCTGATTTTGGTAATTACATGATTTTCTCTGGAGATCCAGAAGAAAAACCAGTACATGACTCTGATGGTTCTGATAGTCTCTGGGTTATGAAGTTTGATGGTAGTTGTTCATCGACAAGTTCTAGAGCTCGGGTAGTTCCAATTTCTAATAAAGGTGAGAAGTTCCCTTTTTCCTTCAAATTGGAATTTTAGAACACTAATAAAACAACAGAGTATGAAGTGATGTTATTAGGATTGGATGATGCTAAGAAAAAAGGAATAAAAATGCTCAAAGTGAAGGGGCGTGCTGAATTAATTGTGAAGAAGGCAAGAAATATTTTTACTATGGGGAATGAAAGGTTAAAGAATTATAGAAATAGGGTCTGGCATCAAATAGAAAGTTTTGATGTATTTTCAATTTAAGAAATCCCTAGAGATTAGAATACCAAGGCTAACTCATTCGATGTATCAATTTGCCTTTTGTTTCCTCATCCTAATTTTCAAGAAGAGTCACACAAGATTGAAATTGTTTATCATCCTAATGTTAGAGATAATTTTGAGTTTTGGTAGGTATTTGAAAATGACAAGTAGATCAATAAATTTCTACAAAAAGCAGAAATGTTCATGTCAACCTTCTTTGAAGGTTCTGAATCGAAATGCAGTATATTTTCCTTGATTCAAGGAATGACCCAGATAAAAATATCACTCAACTAAAAGGAAACAAAATCCAAAAAGTTCTGGTATCCCTTGAAAATTTATTTGATCTCCATGATAGATATGTTGGAAATAAGTGTACCTCAAATAGTAATAGTTTGGGAGATTATGAAAGGGTAAATATTAGGGATGAGGCTGATCCAAAGTTTCTTAATCTGGGAAAATGTTGTACACCTGAAGAGAAGCGTAGATTTGTGGAACTCTTTCTAAAATATAAGGATGTCTTTTCCTAGTCCTACAATGACTTAATGAATTTCGGACAAGGACAATTTTAATTTCATATTCCTTTGAAACCAAGAGTGACCCGTTTCTGGCAAAAGTTAAGAAATTATAATCCTACGGTTGTAGATGCCATCTTTACAGAAGTGGATAAAATGTTCAAGGCCATGATCATATATCTAATTCATCATTCAACCTAGGTGGCAAATATTGTCCCTGTGCAAAAAAAGAATGGAGAAGTCTGGATTGTTGTGGACTTTAGAAACTTGAATCAGGCAAGTTTGAAAGATAATTACCCTTTGCTGGTTATGGATCATATCTTTCATATATTTTCTAGATAAAAAATGATGTCTATGTTAAATGGGTTTTTTAGGTTAGAACCAGATAAGCATAGCTGAAGAGTACCAGCACAAAACTTCCTTCATAAACGTATGGGGAACCTTTGCATATAATCACATATCATTTGGCCTAGTAAATGATGGTGCAACTTTCCAAAGAGAAATGAATATATCTTTTGGTCATTTGATAGATAAAATAATTGTTATTTATTTGGATGATCTTACTATTTTTTCTAGGAGAAGAAAACATCATTTGAGGATTTTGAAAACTGTATTGTAGAGATATAGAGATCATGAAATATCCTTGAATCTAAAGAAGTCTATTTTTTGTGTGATGGAAGGGAAGTTATTGAGACATATTGTCTGTAAAGACGACATCAAAATTGATCGACATAGTAAGGGCTATTCAACAGTTGAGTATCCCATCTAATAGAAGTTGTGTTAAATCCTTCTTTGGCGAGGTAAATTTTCTCAGGAGGTTTGTGTAAGAATTCACTAAGATTACAAAGCATATAGTGGGGATGATGAGTGAAAAGAAAATATTTAAGTAGAATGAAGTATAAAAAAAGGCCTTTGAAGTTGTGAAAGAAGAAATTACACAAGCTACCACTTTCATATATCCTAACTTCCACAAGGAGTTTATCATTTATTGATATGCCTTTGAGCACACAATGTCGGGTATTTTGTTGCAAACAAATGAATAAAATATGGATGTTCTTATTGCCTTTATGAGTGTGTTGCTTAAAAAGCATGAAATGAAATATTCATTGATAGAAAAACAAGCATTTGTTGTGGTCAAGGCTGTTAAACAATTCTAATATTATATCTTACATTCTCATTCAATTTTTTCATACCTAACCCAATTGTTAAAAGTATTTTGACTCATCAAGATGTGGGAATGGATAATTGAGCTACCTAGGTTTCTAAAATACAATAATTCGATCTAGACATTAAGCCAACAAAGCTATTTCGAGGCCAAGGCTTATGTCAATTAATGATAGAAAAGAGAGATGGAAGTGGAGAATTACCAACAGTCTTATTGGTTGGCATGCAGGATCTGTGGTTCATGGATGTAGCTCATTACTTGACATATGGAGAATATCTCAATTATTTAAATCCAAGAGAGAAAAGGAACCTAATATTGAAAGCAGATAAATATGTAATTTTTTATGATGTATTGTACAAAAAGCGCGTAGATGGAACCTTTTTGAGGTGTGTGGACAACAAACAATAAGAAAATCTTTTGAGGGAATTTCATGATGAGGTATGTGGTGGTCACTTCTCATCCACAATCACAACTTTCAAAATTGTCAGAAATTATTAGTACTAGCCAAGTATGTTCAGAGATGCATACAATTGGGTACCCAGTTATGAGAAGTGTAAATTGTTCTATGGAAAGCCATAGTTAGCAGTGTTACCACTAAGGCTCGTTGTTATAGAAGAACCCTTTAAGGAATGGGTTTAGATTTTATTGGACCTCTCATGCCACCTTCCAGTGTCGGTGACACCCATATTTTGATAGCCACTGATTATTTTACCAAGTGAGTGGAGGTAATTCTAGTAAAGAAAACCACTTCTGAGGTCATTTGCAATTTACTCAAAGAAAACTTATTGGTACATTTTGGTGTTCCTCAAAAAAGTGTAAAAAATAATGCCTCCAATTTCTCTTCAATAGAGTTGGCTATGTTCTATTATGACCATGGTATCTCACTTTCTCATTCATCATATTATTATCCTCAAGGGATTGGACAAGCAAAGTCTAGCAATAAGAATTTGGTAAGTATCATGAGGAAACTAGTGAGTGACAATCCTAAGGATTGGCATAAAAAACTTTATGACGTACTTTGGGTCGACAAAACATCACCTAAAAGGGAAATAGGAATGACACCTTTTGAACTGGTATATGGGATAGGAGCTCAGGTATCACTTCATTTGGATTCATCAATAGCTAAGTTGCAAAAGGTGATTGAAGATCAATATTTTGAAGATTCCTTGGAAAAGAGGATAATGTACCTGACCAAAATAGACAAAGAAAGAAGTAAGTTGATAGATCACATCACAAATCATCAAGCTCATGTTAAAAATTTTTTTGATCAGAAATCCAGACCAAAAAAGTTCATGCAATGAGACCAGGTGTTGCTATGGGACAAGAGGAGACAACCCAAAGGAGCTCATAGTAAATTTGACTATCTCTAGAAATGACCATTTAGAATCCATCAGGTATTGGGACCTAACTCTTTTAAATTATAATATTCAGATGGAACAGTTATGCCCCTATCCTATAATGGATAGGATCTAGAGCTCTATCCATTATAAAATAGGAATTCCCTATTCTTGTACATATTCTTTTTTTTAGTCATCTTGTAATTGTAAGTTTTAGCTATGTGATTTTGGTTTTTCTCGGTCCTTCTCTTTGTGTTTCTAAGTTTTTGCATAACCAGAGATTCTAAGTTTGTCTCCTTGTCCTTTACTATCCCAGTCCCTAGTCAGAGCCAATTATTACCAATATATGTGCACATGTTAAATCTTCTCATAAATTCCATTAATGTAAAAATACAGTATATTAATTGCAATCCCATCGATAATTTCTTGAGTCATTATTATTTTATTATATATTCTCCCTGTTTTGACCTTTATATCTCAAAGAGTTCTTTTTGAACTCTTCGCTTGAACCTATATGTTAGTTCATTAGTTCACTGGTTCAAGGTTCATCTTGTATATGTATATATCGAGTCTTTGTTAAATGAAGTTTGAAGTTTGCAGGATAAATCTCAATTACTAGCGAGCTTGAACGGTTGAACCCTTCATCTCAATTCAAATTTTTGCAAGTGTAAAAGTGCATGGAGCAAATAAACAAATGTTAAGCAACAAATGGAGGGAAAAGGTCAAGGAAAAGGGAAATATTTTGGGAATCTTGGGAACTTCAATTTTTCAATAAAAGGTTTCCATAGCTAGAAGAAATCATTATATGGTAAGCATCTAAAGTTGAGTGATTAGTAATTAATGCAAGTGTCATAATTATGTCAGTTTGACATTAACCCAGCATGAGTGGATTTGATTTTCAAAGCATGGCAGTTGTGTAGCCATATGCTTAAGCCTTTTATAGACTTCAAATGATTTGTTTCATCAATAAGAAGCTAAATTTAGAAAGATAAGAGTTTGGCGCTAAAGGTAATTAGCTCTATTCTTTAGGATTAGCATGAATTTGATTGTATCAAAGACGAGTTTTAAAATTTCTTTCTGTCTCTATAATATTTTTGCCTCAGAAGAAAATTGGTTGAATTTCTTAGATTTTCTCTAGTATGGTATATCAGTTAAATTTGTGTTTGGGAAAATCACTGCAATGAGGCCTATGTTCCCTAAATTAGGGCTAAGCTTTTGTCTTATATGTTCCCTACCTAAATTTTAGGATACTTCATTAGCATAGGCTAGTCTAGAAGATTTCCTTGAAAGAGCTAAAAATCCAAAAGATACCCCAATGATGAAGAAAATTGTAAATAGTGGGCTTATAGAAGCTGTTGTTTTTCCTACAACTATGCAATTTCCCAAATTGGTGCAAGAATGTATGAATAGATATGACCCAGAACACAGGTGTATTAGGTCTATAAATGGGGGTGTGTTATTGAATATCAATAAGGAAACTATAATGGTTGTAATGAAAATTCCCCTAAAAGAACCCTATGAAGACAGGGCAATAGCCTCATCCTATGGCTTCTTCTCTCAGAAAAAGGCCATATATAGAAGTGTGATAGCTAGAAATTGTTTGTTGAAATTTCAAAAAGGAGGTTCAAGGTTTCCTAATCCATTAACAAGAGAACACTTGATTAGAGAATTCAGGGATATTGTAATTCTGTTGCATAAGGCAAACAGTAGTCAACAAGCATTTTTCTATGAATATTGGGTGTATTTCTTCATTCAAGTGATTTTAGAAGGTGAACATTATTTATTCTGGGAAAAACTTATTGTAGAAAAACTTCATGAAGGTCCAAGAAATTTACTTGGAAATAAAACCTTTTATATGTCTTCATATCTATTTTATTGTTTGGCTTGCATTAGACCCTAGCGAGGACTATATCATGAACCATGGTTAGAAGGAATGGAGATTTATGACTAACATTCTCACTTATAGTTGCAAAGATGCCATGAGAACTTTAGGAGGGTGAATGATGTGTTTACAAGTATATTGGTTCATGAGTTGCAAGGAAATGTAAACAAAAGGTTGTCAGACAAAGTGATGTAGCTGATAAGTACCTATGATAGTTATTTTAGTTAATTTCCTTATTTTATATATATAAGAATGGGAGGATTTGAAGGTGAACCATTCAGATTGCCATGGTATGCATTGCACCACTTTGTGTTAATAGAAATTTGTAGGCAATTAAGCCACATTGATAAGAGGATAATAACAAAGTAGGATTCAAAACTTTCTTTCCCTGTTGAGTTAGGGCATTATATTTGTAAATCAGTTTCTGATGGGTTGAACCTAGAAGTGGATTTCAAAAAACTCAACCTACAATATTATGTATCTTGCACAAAGTTTGATAATAAAGGGTATGCATAGACTCATTTAAGACTTAGGCTTGGTTTATCACATATTCCTCAGTTAGAATATTTTTGGTAAGATTTCTATGATGAGTTTGAGGTTAGAAAAAGAATCTGATCTAGGTTCACGATGAACCAGATTGTTACTGTGCAGTTAGAAATTAATGTGTCTAAGATTAGATAAGAAAGAGAGGGTGATGTAATAGACCCGCAATATGCTGAAAAGGTTCAAGGTCATCCTATCCTAGAGATAGATAGGGAAAAAGATGATGAGGATCAACTCTGACAAAAGACATTTCCTGTAATCTGAAGGAATGAAAAATGGTTGAGGGAACAAATGATTGGGAAGAATATTATCGAAGATCCTCCTTCCTAGCCCCTAATTATTTCATCTAATGAATCTATTCAATATTATGGTTCAGGTGTTGTTAGAATTAAAATTGAAGGTGTAGCTACCAAGAAATTAAAAAATCCCTTGTAAGCCAATTACCTATTTGTGCCACTCAGTCCAAGACTAGGAGTAAAAGCAAAGGAAATCAAGACAATACTGATATGGTTGATTTACAGGCATCTCAAGAGGTTTAAGACACAATGGCAGAGTTAAAGGAGGGACTCCTAGATGTGGAGATTATTGATATAGAAAAGCCACTTGAGGAGGTTACAGACCTACAAACATAATGGTGGTAATTAATGTGATACATAACTAGGTTCCTATAGATAGAAGTGAAACAACTAGTGCTCCTTAATGGCTGGAAATGTCTTTCAGCAACAAAAAGAGGAATGTAGTACCAACCTCAATGCCAATTGAATATATGGTGAGCAAGTGTCTAGGAAGGACTCGTAACTCCAATAAATTGAAGACTATTTTAAGGATGGACTTTGATTCAGATACAAAAAATTGGATAGCAGAGGTATCTCACCCTCTACCAAATGAAGAAGTCGATAAACCTATAGACAAATATTTTACTATTGAAAAGATAAATATTTGGATTGCTTCAAGGGCCACAGATGCACATCACTTGGGAGCTTCCCCCAAGAAGATCATTACAAAAACCTTAAAAGATGAAAAGGATAAATAGGAATTGAAGTAGCCATTAAAGTTGATGGCCAAATATATTGATGTTATTCATAATCGTATCCCTCGGCCAATCTCACAGTTACCTATATCCTTTCATCCTAAATCCGTAATCAACCGGAAAATGTTGAGCCAAATTTAGAGAAGCAAAATGATAATTGAGGTGTTTTTAGAATGGTTGGAAGCAATAATCTAGGAGCATACAAGCTCTATCATAGATTTGAGTAAAGTGTATGATGATATTCTAGTGGTAATTAAAGAAGTGGAAACAAAGTAGGCCTCACAGAAGAAAGAGGAAGCCAAATGGTTAACAATGGTTGCTTAGATGAGTGAAGTCCAAAATGCGGTATAATGAGATTTCTAGCAGAGAAGGAAGTGTCTGGCTTGGATGATAATGTGTTGTATATGAGTAGAAAGAACATAGAATGGCAAAACTCGATTGTGACATAGGGGTATGTAGAATCTGCTAAGTTGTTGAAGGAGTTAAAGGAGCTCTTTTTATCGATGCAGAATGATCTTAAATGTATTGGTGTTAAATGCTTAAAGGATGATGATAAATCCATAGAGGATACAAATAATATAATTCAGTGTTTCAAAAAAAAAAATTGATTATATAAAAGAGGCAAAAGCGTTAACAATAGAAAATTTCTCTGGGAGAGCGAAAAAAAATCTTTGTTAACCCTTTGCATTGGGAACCTGGATAATCATGTGAGTAAAGTGATGCAAGTTAGGCAGAATAAGGAGGTTTGGACACAATGGATTACCCACATTACACTTCCTAACTTTTAGATTATTCAAAGCTTTTGTACAACCTATGTGGAATGGAAATGTGTCCTTGCTACAAAATAGAGCTTGTCTAGAGATTCTGCATCGTAACATCAACCCTAATTATGCCAACAAATTTTGACCACTATTCTAGTTTATTTGATTTGGTTTTTGAATAGTTTTTAGCTATGCCAAAAACTAATTTTTACTTTCAAGTAGAGTTAAGTAACTCTTTATTTCAAAGACATTTAACCTTTGTTGGCTATTTATATGTTTTAAAACGACTTTGAAAAGTTTCAAGTATTTTTGGGGATCATAGACTTAGCCGTAATATTTTGATATATGGTGTTTTGAAAAAGACCTTTCATCTGTGAATAGAATGAATGGATGGTTATTAGAGGCTTAAATTTGTGTGTTTGAGTTTGTGAGAATAAAATTTTATGTGCATTTATTTTTCAGCATAATAATTGTTCATTTCTTTAAGATTCATCATATATCCTAGTGGAATTGATTGGTTTATAAACTCATTTATAATTAATTTTATTAGAAGTTAAACAGAGTCTATTTACTTTTTTCATTGTGATCAATTTTATAAAAATCACACTCATGACATTTTTGTGTGAATGGTTGTTTGCCTTTGGTACTTTCTGGTTAAAGGTATGTTCATAAGTTTATTTTTTGTTTAATTCATTCATTGAATATCATAAAGGGAGTTGTTCCTCAATTCAGAGGGAAACTATTTATAGTTTACCCAACTGATTGGTTACTGATTTGATCTTTAAATAAAGGGTTATAGAGTCACATACACAAATCATTGTTGAGGAAAAATTTGTTAACCAACAATATTAAAATAATAAAATGACTTTAATACACTTATCAATTAATTAATAAATTATTCAATTATAATATTTAATTTAATAATTAAATATTGTCGAAAATAAATACTTATATACCTATGACAATTTCAAGAGCTTTCTTGCTAATAGAGGTCCTTTGGTGGCTTTCTTTGTGTTGTGAAATTATATATCTTTTCTAAAATCTATTGTATCTCGAGGTATTAAATGGTCTCTTGGGGATGAGAGGAAGATTTTGTTCTAGGATGACTAGTGGATTGGTAATTATCTCTTTAGTTTTTCTAGTTGGGCGAGTTATTTTAAGGGGACTTGCTTTTGTAGGTTGGGATATTGGGTGGTGGATTATATCCTTAAATCTAATTGGGTTAACTTGTTGATCATTGATCCTAAGTTGCCCCCCTGTAGGAGCTTCTCTCCTTGACTCATATTCCTGATGTGTTTGTTAAGAACTCTTTTGTGTGGGCATTCTCTCTTGATGGTTCTTTCTTGCTTTCCAAGAATTTCAATTTGTAGGTCTTGTCCTTTTATCCTCGTCGCTTGTGGTCTTTGGTGTGGAACCCTATTGTTGTTCCTAAAGTAATTTTTTTTTCTAGCTTCAATTTTATAAAAAAATTCTCACCATCAATAATTTGTGCAAGAGGGTGTTGGATTTACCTAATAGATGTTTCCTTTGTCTGGAGGATGCAGAAGATCCATTTCATATTCTCATTAAGTGTTCCTTTTACAAAGAGGTTTGGGCTTATTTTTTTAACTTATGGTTGGTCTCATGGGTCTTCTTGGATTATTTTTTTGTGTGATATATTCAATGGGTTTCCCCTTCTGATAATCCCTCACTTTTGCTTCTATGGTCTTTAACCATGCCTTATGTGGCTAGCGGGATTCACAAAGAATGTAATAACTATGTTTTTTAAGATTTTGTTTGCCCTCCTAATGTGATAGCATTGAAGATAAAGTTGTATATTAAAGACAATTTTATGGTAGCTTGTAACAATATCAATGCTCATGGCCTCCTAATGACTCCTCAATATGAACTATATCTGGATCAATGCTATAATATTATGTGGGTTATTTCTAATCCTTTGACTAAGCAGAAGATGGTTAGAGATGGTGTGGTTTGGAAAGCACCTTTGGAAGCATGGACTAAAATTAACACTGATTTGGGGTAGAGAAAGGGAATCCTAGACCTATTGGTTGTGGAGGAGTGGCTCATGATGACAATGATAGATTTTTCTCAGTTGTTGTGCCCCCTTTGGATTCTTAGATAAACCACCATGTCAATACTTTTACATCCTACATTGGTCTGAAGGTAGCAATCTCTAGTGGCTTCTCCATTGTATGGCTTGAAAGGGATTCCATAAATATTGTTAATTATTTAAGAGGGATTCAAGCCACTCATTGGGCCATTAAGACTTTGATTATTTATTGTGTAGTGTCATAAATTGTACACCTTTGCTAGGGTGGTATAATTTCACACTTAGGCTAGCATCCACCTTAATGTGTCTTGCATTTTGCATTTATAATTTCTCTTTCAGCATTTAGTTAATTGAATTAATTAAATCTGAAATCACGTTTCATCACTTTACATGCTATGAAGTTAGGACCTTTACCCTGATCATGCCTCTTTTCATCTTATTCCTTCAATAAATCATTTAATCATAAATCCTAATTATGTCTTATTTCAACCTTTAAGGCCTCATTTCACATATCAAAACATCTCCAAATCAGCTATAAGTTTGGGATTCTCTCTAAAATCATCATATCTAACGACCCCAAAAATTTGGTGAAAAGTTGGTCAGACCATGACGGGAATGCACATGGTCCTTGACTTTTTTCCCGAAATTTTGGGAGCATAATCCTATGATATAATAATTCTTAACCCCAAAATATTGGCGGTAAATTAAAATACTAGGTCAGCCTAAACATAAAATTAATATCTAGGGTTTCATACTTAAGATCTCTCTTTCTTCATTTGAAGGGGTCTTCTTCTAAGAATCTAAGAGCACATTTTTGGAGCATAAAGAGCCTTCTTTGTAGCGAAGGAGTAGATCTTTGAATTCTTCAAAAATATTCAACATTCATCCCTCAAACATCCATCAAGCAATATTTTATCAATTGGGGGCTTTTGGAGATATAGTAGAACAATACGAGATCACCGACTGATTATTGGCTTGTACCTGTCCATTGGGTTTGGATATGGTTTAATGTTGTTTTCATGTCTTTGAATAATATTAATTTTGATTCATATTCATGATTTATATCACTTTGCATCATGGATTTAGAGAATTTACTTTGTCAATTATAATCAATTAGGGTTTACTCCTCAGGGTTGCTCTAGATTGTTTGCTTTCATTTTAGCATCTTGCACACACACAAGGTTCGTGCACACATATTTTTAGTACATTATTGGCTATTCATAGAGGTGGAAATCACTAACATAGGGGTTTGACTAAGCCAAAACCCTATATAGCCACCCAACACCCTATTTTGCAGCTTCAAGTATAGGTTCGGATCCGAGCGTCGTTGGAAGTTTCTCGATTGTAGGAGCGCACAAACATAGTTTTTGGGTGCACATTTTATCAAAAACCCTAAGGATAGGGGTGTGGCACCTTGGTCCCACCCTCTATCAGCATGATTTGGTAGAATAGTGTCTTGCATGCTTTAGAACCTATCTTGTTAGTTGCAGCTCTAGACTTGTAGAATCAGGAGAGTAGCGTGGCACCCTGGTCCTAGACATTTATGCTTAGATACAAGTGTACCTTTGATTTTGCCACCTAATATTTACTTTTGAGTAGAATATTAGTAGTCCTTTGATCTACATTTCCAGATTAGAGTTTGCTTGCTTGCTTACTTACATCCTAGGTTAGATTGCATTTTGAATCATTCATCTCTCTCATTTACAAAAAAGGAATAGAAAATCTAAGAGTTGATCCTTGTCTCTCTCTTCCACACAAGAAGTAGCCTGATGTGTGTCACCAACCTAGGCTCTTTCATATTCCGTGAGTGTGTATGAGAGTGGGATTACAATTTCCATACTTAGTCTCACTTTGTCCCCTACACATCTTTGGTGAACTGGATGTGAAACCAATTGCATTTTTATTACATTGCATTATTATATCTAGATTTGGTATCTTTTCATTTTTCTTTATAAACGTAAGAAAAAGTGAAAAAATTCAAGAAAAGAAAAAACAGAGTGATTTTATTTGCTTGCATTGTGTGTTTATATTTCATTTCAATTCTCATTTCAAAATGTTAGATTTTTATTTGCAAGATGTTCATGCTTTTCATGGTGTATGAAAGTTTTTTGATTATGAGTTTAGTAAGAATGAATTAGATGAATCTCTAGATGAGTTTTTGAACCCTAAGCCTTCTAAACCCTCATTTTTCTATAAACTAATCAACCCTATTACTATGCCATTTTTCTAAAAACTAATCAACTCATCCAATAAATAAAATGACATGGTTGACCTTCATAATTCACTTTACGAGGTTATGTCTCCTTTTGAGTCCAAATATAAGCCTTTAAATCATTATGATCATGCTTTATTGGATGATGCCCTTGATGACTTTATGTCTTTGCCTAAACCTTCAAATAAGAATAATGCATCCAAAAGGTTAATAAATATGATCAATATGAATGAACATAGCAAACCTCTTTTTGTAGCCCAAGGTTCTTATCATCCTCCAACTTCACCTCTTCCTTATAAATTTCTTTTTACAGTTCAAGGTGCATATAGTAATGATTTATTTAGTACTCCAAAAAAACCCATCATTGCAGCTCAATGAAGGAATCCCACTAAGATTCCTTATAGCTACACTAAACAATTAACTAAAGAGAGTTATAATGCAGTTTCCCATACCTATAATATGAGAAACAATAGGAAACCTAATTCTTGTCTAGTTATTAAAACTTCTCTTATTGATGCTCAACCTATTTCTCCTCAAGTGCCTCACATTTCAAAAACTCCTAGTAAGGACTATGACCCAATTTAACAACTTAAAGTTACTCCTGCCAAGATTTGCCTCTGGGATCTGACTCAAACTTCTTAAACTCATCATGGAATGCTACAAGATGCATTGAAAAAATGTCCCACGTGCAGTGACATCTAATAATATGGATTCCTTGATTAATTCTATCACAACAACTAAGGCTTTGATTATATTTAGACAAGATGAGCTACCCTCTAGTGAAATTAAACAACAATATGATCCTTTGATGATTCGGGTTGTTATAAATGATACTACAATAAAGTGAACACTAGTGTACAATATTTCTTGCCTTAATGTTTTATAGCATTAACTTGTTGCATAAGATCAATGTTGATACATCTCTTATTAAGCCTGATTATCTTAGTATCCGAGGCTTTGACAAAGTTACTAAATATTCACTAGGTATCTTTACCTTGCCTATTAAGGTATTTCCTGTTACTTTACCCATGCCTATCCATGTCATGTATGGTGAATTGACATATAACTTGTTGCTAGGGTGACCTTGGATTCATAGCATGAAATTTTTCCCCTATACATTGCATATGCAAATTAAAGTCTTTCACAACAATAAAACATATACCTTTCTAGGTGACACAAGTCTCTAGGCTTGTCTACAAACATCAAGTTCTAAATCCTCTTAAATTTGTTCTTACCCAATTGTCTTAGATAATTCCTCTAAAGCTTCTACTCCTACTAATGTGACCACTTCATCAAACTTATCTCCAACATCCGAATTGATTCCCAATTCTTCCTCAAGTGAGCCTAAGATTCTTGAGAGAGAATCTTCTCAACCTGATTCTACTACTGAGAAAAACTTTTTTGTTGAGAAGGTTCTTGCAGAAGATGATTGGGGATCCCTTGATTTCAATCGTACTTTAATAGAGGAATACAAAATCCCCCCTAGAGAACCCAAGGTGCAATTTGCTTTTTCTGGGCCATTAAGTAATAACTTTGTGGCAGCTTCACAGATTTCGTCTCCCGTTTTTTACTCAGAGGACTTTAACCCTTCGCTTTATGAAAATCCTCCTTCTTCCATGGAAATGGCTAATCTTTATGGTACCAGTTTTCACATCCAAGCTAGATGCAGATATAATGGTAATAGATGTGGTGCTCAAGAATAGGGGATCAAGGTTCCCTTGGAAAACAACTTTTGTGATATGACATTTGGACTTGGTTATGATCCTTTTAAGTGTATTAAAGCCTATAAGAGATCATTTATTAGTGTTAATGTCAAGTTTTCTTCTCTTTCACTAAAATATCTAGACTATATTGACTATGACTCTTCCAATGTCTTAGCTTTGGATGTTTTCCCTAATGATGATTCCTTAGCCAAATTCATAGGATCTTATGACAACTTTCCTCGTTATCACCATAATCATGGCTTTCCCTATTGTCTAAATGTGGAATCTTACTTTGGGAAAGAAATAAATAATGATGATGTAGTTAAAGAGTTTCCTCAATTAAAAGATGCTTCTCAACAAAGCAATATCCTAATAAGTCACACAATTGATATTAGGATAAATCCTTATGTTGAAGATAAAATCATTAAGATACAGAAATGTCTTGACAAAGAAGAGAAAAACTAATATTCTAAGTTATTACTTGAATTTCCTAAAATCTTTGCTTAGATATACTCTGATATTCCTGACATAGATCCTAAGATTGTCACTCATAACATTTTCCTAATTCCTGATGCTAAATCTGTGAAGCAAAAGATTCAAAAGATTCACCCTAAAGTGGCATTACTTATTAAAGATGAGATTAAAAAATTGTTGGATGCTAGATTCATCTATCTTATCGATTATTCCCCATGAATTTCAAACATTGTGGTTGTGGCTAAGTCTGAAAAATAAGATTAGGATGTGTATAGACTTTTGTGATCTAACCAAAGCCTCTTTAAAAGATGATTTCCCCCTCCCAAGTATCAATATGATAGTAAATTCTATAGAAATTCATGCCTTATTATCCTTCATGTATGGTTTCTTTGGATATAATAAAATCTTCATTAATCCTCAAGATCAATAAAAAATTGCTTTCACCACCGCTTGGGGCATGTTTTGATGGGTTATGATGCCTTTTGGATTGAAAAACATAGGTGCAACCTATCACTATGCTATGTCTCTCATCTTTCCATGACTATATGCATAATACTTTATAAAATTATGTCAATGATATCTTAGCTAAATCTATTCTTCATATAGATCATGTTAAGATCCTTCGCCAAATCTTTGAGATAATTCATAAGTATAACATGCGCTTGAATCCTCGACAATGTGTTTGGTGTGGATTGCGGAAAACTATTAGGGCTCATGGTTTCACATCATGGAATTGAGGTGGATACGAAGAAAATAGATGCTACTGTTAACATGCCACCTCCTAAGAATGTCTCCCAACTAAAAAGTTTGCAGGGAAAGATCCAAGTTATTCGTAGGTTTGTTTCTCAACTTCTGGATCATACCTTTCCTTTTACTCAATTTCTTACAAATAATACCATTTTCCAATGGAATGAGGATTGGCGTCAAACATTTGAAGACCTAAAAACTTATTTGGCCAATCCTCCTATTCTTCAACCTATTGACCCTTCTAAACCCTTTCTTCTATACACAGTTGCTTCCCTTCATTCTCTTGTAGCTTTATTGGCACAACATGATAAGGATGGTAGAGAATGTCCGGTTTATTACATAAGCCGCACTCTACTCAATTAGGAAGCTCAATATTTTTTGATAGAAAGGAAGTGCCTTGCTTTTCTCTTTGCAACCCAAAAGTTAAGGAATTACCTTTTGAATGTTGAAGTTCATGGTATCATTAAATTTGATCCCATCGAGAATATTTTCTCTAAAATTGACCTTTTCGGACGCTTAGCTAAGTGGGTTATGATTTTGACCGAGTTTGAACTTATGTTTGTCTCACAAAAGGAAATAAAGGGTCAAGCATTGGCTAACCACTTAGTTGAGGCTCCTTCGCCCTTCTCCCTACCTAATATGGAGTCCTTTCCCGATGAATACATTTTCTCTATTGAGATTGATGAGACTTCAGAATTGTACTTTTATGGCTCTACATATCGTATAGGATCAGGTACAGAGGTGGTCTTAATTTCTCTTAAAAATAATCCTATCCCTTTATCATATCATCTCAATTTCTTATGTACCAGTAATATTGTTGAATATGAGGCTCCTATAACTTAAATTAAAGAGCCTTAACATTAAATATAAAACATCTACATATCTATGGAGATTCTCAACTAGTTATAAGACAAGTGACAGGAGTTTATCAAGTTAAGCAAGAAAAATTATCACAATATAGAGATCTAGCTATATCCTTATGTAAAGGTGGAAAAATGGTGAATGATAGATAAAGAGGAAAACTACCCTTTCCCTCAAAGAGAGATGAGACTCTCACTATTGATTACCTTTCAAACACTTTTCACCATGTTACATTAGGAAGAGGAGAGGATAATTCACTAGATTCAATCTCTCCACATGAGAATGGTAGATTGAATTTTGAATGAAATGGGAATGATAAGTTGATCCCCTCTTCTTTATTTGAAATGGAAAGGAATTGATTGTATTATGTAGTGCAAAAGTGACAAAGAACTGATTATAACATGAGATCAGAGTATGGGATGAAGTTGTGCACCTCGGTCTGGTAATAATATGTCGAGGCAAACTTGCCCTACAAATTTGAGGAAAAGTTGTCTAGATTGTGGAGGAAATGTACATGGTCCTTCGAAAAATCCATGAGACAAAAAGGGTTTTTCTGCCTCTGTAGATGGAGCTCAAATCTGAAAGTACAATTGCACACCTACAACCTACACATATAAAAGAGAGGAAAATGGGTTGGGATTAGGGGTTTTTTTTTTAGGTCAAACCCCAGTTTGGGAATTAATCAAGTAACAATTGGTTCAATTGTAAATCACCTTGAGGGAGGTTGTGATAGAAATGTTGATAGAAGTGCTTGTGTGGAATCGAATGTTGAAATCAATCTCCTCTTCAATGGTTGGATCCTTGACTTGAATGCAACACCTAGCCTTGAAGGGAGACTTGAGAATGCTTAATGTTGGTAAAGAATACTTGAATTCTTGAATACTCATGCAACTTGAATTTGTCCAACTTCGACCTCTCCAACTTGTTGAACTTATCCAAATGAGAGGACAAATCCCCTTAAAAACATATTAGTGGATTTGATTTTTGTCACAGGATGACATCAGGGGAGTTTCCCACTTGATGGACAACCAATAATGCAACCCTACAAAGAGTCCTACCCCAAAATAGGGTAGGGACAGGGGCACCATGCCCCTATCCTGGGAGGAAAAGGGTGCCATCCCCTTGTCCAAGGGGGAATAGTGGTAGCACTCCCTTCCCTACCCCTTTCTCCAGGGAAGAGTGTAGATGAGGTGATGCACAGGCCAAGGAAGAAGTTGTTTCTCAGGGTTGAGGAATCTCCGGTCTCTAATCAGGATAGAGGATTCAAACTCACGTGCATGAGGACCCTAATGCAGTAAAAAATTTCTAGGGTCACAATTTAATAACACTACATTTAGCCCCCACTTTAGTAGGAGTATAAGCATATTCCAATACTATCAGTAAAGTACAAGGAAATAATATTGAAATACTTTTACCACGTCAAGGAGCCAAGATGCACCAATCTCCCAATGGACTTAGGATCTTATGACTTTGATTGACAATGTAAAAGGGAAGATCAAGAAGGGGAGAACTATGACAACAAGTAGCAAAGTTCCCTTCACTATGAGTCATGAAAGCAAGGATACAAAAGATTACAAAGCAAAACAAAGTTCACTAAGTAATTCTAAGTATCACAAAAAGGAAAGTATAAGTGGAGTGTTTTCCCCCACATTAAAGAGAGAGTGCACACCTTATCAGCAGTGATTGATTTAAGGTAGGATACACCCAAGAGATAGAGAAGAAAGGGAGCATGTTATCACAAGGATTTATCCCCCAATCAAGGTATAAACTCAAGGATAATGAACACAAAACATGAGGTAGTGTCGCTTTCCTTGGGGTTAGTATGGTGTATGATAACTCATGTATATCATGTATGTATATGCATATAATAATCTCCATTCCCCAAAGAAGGACACTACCTTAGAAGAAAAGGAAGAGAGGATTTCTTTTGAGTCAACATGAAAGAGATCAAGAAAATACCTCAATGCTTTGCATCATCCCCAAGTAGACATTAAGGGAACAATAGAAGAACAAGGATACACATAGAAGAATGGTCACAAAAGAGAAAGATTTGTAGTGCTAATATTTCTAATCTAGCATGACATTCACCTTGTGTTTTTGCTGATAACTATTTTGGGAAGGCGAACAACTCACTAGAGGAGCGACATCAAGCATAGCATATGGAGCTATCACAAGATCCAAACAAGGACTATGCTCATGTTGTAAGTCACTTTGTTTGATTACAGGAGCTAGGATTAGGGTTTGTGAAAATTAGTTTGATAAATTCTTGTCCACATCAACATACTCATCCTCACTACCAGAAGCATTAGGAGCTGTATTACCATTATAATAACATCTTCACCCATTTCTTCATCAAAGTTTAGAGAAAGAGGAGAAAGAACACGAAGAAAAGTAAAACCATCACATGTTTCATGAAACTTATAATTTGGAGATATTGTTTGAAATCTTTCTTAGAAGAAAAGGGAATCATGTCAACTATCAGAGTCTGAGGAGATTGAGTATTTTGAGGGATAGCTTCATGAGCTCCAACATGGCATCTTCTTCAGCTTTCTCTTGCACAACAATTTTTTTGAGTCTTAGTGCAAGGCTGAGAAGGAAGAGGAACATTTCAATAATTAGGAATGCTTCTCTCCTTGATAGTTGGAGGTTTAGGTTGAGGTCTTTTTATTTGAACAATAGGAAAAGCAGGCCTCTTCTCTTGATAAGAGAAAGGAGGTGGAACTATGCCATAGAAAGGAGGAATATTAGGTGTAGAAAGGAGACCAGGTCCATCATGAGGAGGAGGTATAGGTCTAACCTTTCGAAGAATATTGTTTTTCTCCTTAAGAAAAGGTAAAATCAAATCCATAGGTATAAGTTGATGATCTTCCTTAGGAGGGAGATTAGTTCTATCCATGAGGGAAAGAACCTCATGTTAAAGAATAATAAGAATGCCAAGTGTTGGAGATCTAGGTTGACTTAAGGATAAAATAATATCATTCTTCTATTTTTTATAAGATTGAAAAAGAGCGTCCCTCCTTGATGGAAGAGATTGAAATTTTTTATTCCAAAAGACATCAATAGGAACACTAGGGCTTCTTTCAGATGGACAAAAGAAGATATGGTTCATGGTTATAATTTCTCCATTATGAGGAAAGTTAAGACACTTGTGCATTGGAGAAGCAATAGCCTTCATGGAAAATAGCCAAGCATATCCCAACTTCACACAGAATTGCTCAGAAGAAGGTATGATAACAAGATCAACATCCATGGATGTAGTATGAACTTCAACAATAAGAGTGATAGAGCAAATGGTAGGACAAGAGAAGCCATCAAATAACTTCACAACCACATTGGAAGCCTCATGTATTGGTTTATGCAATCGTAAAGTGAAAAGACACTCTTAACTTATGACATTAACCATGAGTAGGATCAACAAGGGCACCACGGCAAGGGATATCCTTAACATTCATAACTATGTATAAAGGATGACCAGGTGCTCTAACAGTATCTATAGGGTCAAATGTAATACAAGGATCCTTAGGCACATACCTTGTCTCTACCATATTAACCAATTTTGGAGCCATCGAAGTGAATTCTTCAGAAGAGAGAGAATTAGACACAATCTCAATAACGTTAGAGGTATGAGAATGCAAGGGATCAGTGAAAATCTTAAGATTTTGATTAGGAGGAGCTAGTGATTTATTCCCTTTATCATTAAAACCTGCCACAGATATAGTATTATTATTGATCAAGTATTTAATCTTATTCTTCAATGTAAAATATTTCTCAGTATCATGACCAGGTTGACAATGAAATTGGCAAAAAGAATTGTTATCAAAATAAGGGGATGCACCTTTCAAAGGATCAATTTATTGGCATTTTGATGATGTTGTGATTGCCATTGATGGACACACACTTGTTCTGAGATCACTTTTTTATGTATGATTTATGCTCAACTGGTATTTGTTCCAAATGGTATTATGTATTATAGTCTTTAGACTATTGGTGTTTTGCAGAAAGTGTTTACTGATCTCAAGCAATATGAAGACCCAAGTGGTATGAAGACCCGAAGCGGTATGGAAACCTCAAGCGATTTGAGGATATCAAGCAAAACAAAGGAATAAAGTGGTAGTTATCTTTTTTCCTAGTCTTCATTTTGATAAACCGGTAATTGGTGAAATGTATGAACTGGTATTACTCTATGATGAGTTACCAACCAGTATTTTTATGATGAGTTATCATCCACTGACACTTTCGCGGTGATTTTGTGTTGTGTTACCAAATGTGTCCATATGCACTGAACCTAGGAACTTGCAATATAATCCTATTGGACTGACATGAAATCAGATTCCTTTATAAGGACATCATGCCTAGGGTTTTACCAGGAGTTAGGTTTTTAGGTGGTTGATGAGGTTTTTGTATGTATGATAATAGAAGAGAAGATTAGGTCTGTGTGAAGAAATAGAGTGTGGAGATATTGAAGATTGAAGTAATGCTGAAATACATTAACAATGAGCTATCAAGGATCTAACCAAGCATATTGTGTTAGTATCTAGATCACTCTCTTGTTGATTAATCACATCTTCGACAAGTCTGAAACCCTTAACCAGGTAGGCCCAGAAAAGCCTTTGTAAATCCTCTAACAATGTGGTTCACAACTATGAATCTAAAATCCTCTCAAAAGGTAGTCTTTAATTGGACTTATCTCCTAATAGAGATCTTTATTCCTAACAGGATCTATTCTGGTGAAGAAATTTGTATGACCTTAACCAGTTTGGTTTCTATTCTGCAGATAATTACTTGTGAGTTTTCTCTCACCGTGGTTTTTCCCATTTGGGTTTCCACATCAAAACATCTTGTGTTATGGTGATTGTGCTCATGTGGGTGAATGCCTTATTTTCTGTTTGGTTTGCATTTATCTTAACCGATTTGTTAGTAAAACTGTTATACCGATTGATTGCTAAACTGTTTAAGTGTTTAAGTTCAGTATTTTTTGGTATACTAATTCACCCCTCCTCTTAGTATTCATCAATTGGTATCAAAGCCAACCTTTCTATAAGTTTAACCACTTGGAAGGAAATATGGGGGAATACACTATGAGGGAGCTTACTCATCATCTCACTTAGACTGAGAAAGCCTTTGATGAACTTAAAGTCAAATATAAAGCCTCTCTAGCAAAGAGAAGAGAGCATGCTGAAAAACTGATGGAGCTTACTGAAAATAGTTCTTCTGATGAAGTAGACATGGAAGCCCTAGTTGAAGAAGTTGAAAAACTGAATGAATCTAATGCCAACCTGAGAAGGGAACTGGAAGGATTGTCTATCAAAATGTGTCAAGAGCTTGAGAACTAGAGGAAAGTTGAAGACCTGGTAAAAGACAAAGATCATGAGATCTCCAAACTGAAACAAGAAATTAGTGCCCTTACCACTCATCTCCAAGAGCGTAAAGTGGAAAAAGAAGAAATGCAAGGTGAACTAAACATGGCTATTTTTGAGAATGCAACCTTGAAGGAATCTAATGTTTCTATTACCGACAAACTCACAGAGTCAAAGGAAATCCTTGCCAAATTCAATCAAAGTGTTGCTAAGCTAGAGCAAAAGCTTGAATCAGCTAAATCGGTAAAGAATACTAATGGACTTGGTTTCTCTGGATATGAGGAAGGTGAATCCTCTAGAGCAAAAGATGTGGCATCAAAGAAGAAACCAACATCAGAGGATAAAGGTAAGAAAAAATTCAAACATGTTTACTTTAATTGTCTCAAGGAGGGACATACTACTAATGTATGTAGAAATAAGGCTTACAACAATTTTCCTTATTTTCTAAACAATAAGCCTAGATCCAGTAGATTTAACAGAAATTGTTATGCATGTAACAAGTTTGGGCATAGAACATTTGAATGTAGGTCTGTTATGCACAACATTGGAAGATATCCTCAAAGGAGTCAAGGAGTTTTTCCTGAATCCTCTATGAACTGGAATCCAAACCAGTATAATGCCTAATCATTAGTCAAGTAGTGGTGGCTATCAAACTACAACTGGTTGGAGAGAAACCTATAGGATCTATCATGGTAGCAGTCACACTACTGCAATATGTAGAAAGAAGAATGGAAACATTAATAATGGACCATGGAGAGAACCTAGAATGGTATGTTATCATTGCAACAAATCGGGTCACACAACTAGAATCTACAGGATGAGAAAGAACATATCAGATGATATACTAGTCACTCCAAAAGGAAAGATTGATGTTGAAACTGTTCAAGTGGATATGAAGAAAACATGGAAGAATAAACTTGAAAAAGTATCACAAGAAGAATCGGTTTCTGCACCTAGTGTGGAAGTCGCTGAATCGGTAAACTAAGCTTTAGAAAAGCTTAGGGAGAACAAATTGGTGAAATGTTTCGAACTCCCAGTTTACACCAGTAAAAAGCCTTAACCGGTATGTGTTACCTATCAATCGATAGAAGACTAGAAATGGTAAAAGGAAAATTAGGGTTTATACCCTAATGGTGATGAATTTATTATGGTAAGTGAAGAATTCGTTTAAATGGGATTTTCTAGTCATTTTCACTTATCAGTTTATGAGAAAATAATTTTTCAAGAGAAGAGCGACAAAAGGCAATTCGACTTACGACTCATAGAGATTTCAAAAATTTGCAGTAGAATCCGGAGATAGTGAAAATCAATCAAGTGAAGAACACAAAGCAATATTCAAACAATTGAAGTGGTGAAGTGTGCACTGTATTGACAAACCCTAAATTTCAAAATTCTAAAGATATTTATCAAAATTCTTGTTTATCAGTTAATCATGGCTTCTACATCGCACTCCAGTTCTAGTGCACCTATTGATTAAGTAGATTTTATCGAACGGAAGATGAAATACAATGCCCAATCCCAGATACCCATTGGAGTTATAGTGGAAGGTGATATTTTAGGGTACATTGATTGTAAATTGGAAGACCTAGGATCTCTAGTGATCCATTCCTAGCTAGATCTATTCTGCGGGGATGAAAAAAAGATCAAACTAGAATACAACATCCTGGAGAGGAAGAAACTTCACAATACAGTGTACTTTCTTGAAGAATTTAAGAAAGATCACATCCGCATCATTTTGAGCAGAGTGCATGGAAACAAGATGTATCTCAAGAGGACACGTGATATTACGCCTGAAGCTATTCATGTCATCACTGGTTTCTGCAACACTGGTGAGGTGCCAGCCCTAAGAAAAGTCATCAAGACTAAAATGACTAAGCTCACTGGTTCTATGAGCGATCAATGAGGAATGACTGTGAACACCATCAAGGATGATTTGGTCAAGTATGCTTGCATGGTGATTGGATACCAGACGTTCTATACTAGCAGAATAAACTTTGTCTCTACTGCTGCAGTGAATGCCGCCTTCAAAATGATCATGGAAGATGCATCATTTGATCTATGCACTGGTATACAGAAACAACTTCTAATAAAGCTGAAGTCTATCAAATAGGACAGTGCCCTAAGATTCAAATTTGGACAACTTTTGGTAGGTCTGTTTTTCTACTTTCAAGGCTATTTTCTGGGAGTCGGTGATATTCAATGGTCTGCTGACCAACCGATTACCAAACAAATTAGAGAAAGTCTTCAAGTGGTGGGAACCGGATATCCTAAAGTCTTGAATAAATATTTTGATGAATTCAAGCCAAAGATGAGCCAGTGGATGAGGACATCTGGCGATATTGTTAAGAAGTATGAAGAGGACATCTACTTTACCATCAAAGTAGATGAGTGAATAATTGAGGCGATGGAGCCCAGAAAGGAAAAAGTTGAACCTATGGGATATGAGGTGATTAATGACATGCTAGATGGGTATGCCTCTACCCTACTTGCCTCACCTCTTGATCCAAAGAAGAAGAGATCTGACACCTACTTGGAAAGGATAAAACCAATTGAAGAACCTTCAGTAAAGAAGGGAAAGGAAGTGCCATCAGTATCAACACTGGTTACCTCAGCAAGTCCTAAAGTGACCAAGCTATCACCTACCAAGAAGAAATTGGAAGCTACACCTACCAAGGTTTTTGAAAGGAAGCATTAGACCAAGAGCAACTCACTGGATTCTGAGGATACAAAACCTGAAGTGTAGCCTAAGAAGACTAGGCAAACTAGGAAGAAGGAAAAGACAACTAGCAATGAACCGACATCGTCAGCACTGGTAAATATAGACATTTCCTCTTACAAAACATTGACACATTGTTAAAGGACTATCAAGAATGTTAGGAGAAAAGTGCGAAGTGATTTAATAGATCACTTTGATGATTTATTGATAATGAAAAGGAGGAAGTTGAATAGGAAGTCATTCAATATCTATGTATTAATGACTAATCGCCATAAGAAATTAGATCGGTGGCACCGGATTCTTTATACAATTCTTTAGATAATAAATGGTGCATTGCCATTGAAAAATAATAGGAAATAAGACAGGAAATCTGTGCACAATATTTTCCTGATGTGTCAAAATCTGAGCTCTATGAAGTCATGGATAAGAACAAAGGGCTCTTCTTCATAAGAAGAAGAAGACTCGGGCTGCTTGAAGGAAAAGCCTCTGAAGTATAGAGTGATATGCATCTGCATGCCAGAGCTGCTCTCTGGTTGCACCAAGTGTCTGAAGCCAACAAGAAGGCTAAAGAAGAAGCAGAAACCAAAAAACTAGATGAAGTATATGACAGTGAAGGAGAACCAGTTACTGAATAGATGGATACTATTGATGTTGAGGCTTTGGATGGTGAAGATGTCACTCTAGATGCAACAAAGGAAAAGGCTGATAAAGAAAAGGAAGACAAGGAAGAGCATGATAAAGAAAAACTAGAAAAGAAGAAGCTAGACAAAGAAAAGGCTGACAAAGAGAAAGCGGAAAAAGAAGATGAGAAAAGGAAAGAGGAAGAAAAGAGGAAACAAGATGAAGAGAAGAGGAAACAAGAAGAAGAGAAGAAAAGGAAAGAAGAGGAGAAGATGAAAGAAGAGGAGAAGAGGAAACTAAATGTAGAAAAGAAGAAGGAAGAAGAAAAGAAGAAGAAGAAAAGAAGAAGGAAGAAGAGAAGAAAAAGAAAGAAGAAGAGGAGCAAAAGAAGGTAGTAGAGGAAAAGCAAAGAGTGGAAGAGAAGGAAGCGACAAAGAGCACACAAGTGGAGATCCCAAAGGCAACCGGTGGTTAAGCCAAACCGGCTGATATCACTAGTCCTATTGACCTCCAATCTGCAAACAAATCAGAGCTTCTCCAAATCATTAAACTTGCACAAGAGTGACTGGAAGCATTAAGGAGGAAAAAGGAGCAAGACATTATTCAAACTATGGTGGACACTCTTACCAGTTTGATTCCTAGTACTAACCTCCCCAGTACTGATTCCTCTTTGGCCCAACTAAAACTTCTATGTACAGTTGTGGAGGACCAGGTACAATGCCTAGAAGAGGTTGCTGAAGCTAATGCATAGAAGAAGCATCAAAACACACAAAACACTGCCTTAGTGAAGAAACTGAATGAGCTCCATTCTGAACTTATGAAACAATAGTAGAACATAAGAGATGCTATGGATGAGGGAAAGCTACTGTTAAGCAAAATCAGTCAACCCAATCTATTTTGTGATGTTGTGCTTCCATAGAAGGAAAAACTGCAATCTGATTTGCAGGCATACATAAGCACCTTTAAGACGCCCTATGATTCTTTTACTACATATGGGCAAACTGTTCATCGGTTTTAGCTCTAGTCTACCAGGATAGAGTTGGAGATTAGCAACCAAACCAGAGATTTGCAGGAACTTCAACTAGTTTTATTACCCAGATTGCAAATACTTTAGAAGTTCTTTCTCAATCTAGAAGCTTTAACGATCACTCAAGAGATGAGTACAATTGATGCCATGGAAGAATAGGTATCTCAAATGTAGACGAAAAGTGAGGTTGCTACCTCATTAATTGATTCATGGTCTTTAGCCATGAAGACTTTTATGCAGGATTTTAAATCGGTTTTTGATAAGTTTCACTCATTATTAACATGAACATTTATTATTTTAATTATAATGAGAAACAGGGGTTATTCTACAGTATTTTGTCATTGTTGGCAAAGGGGGAGTAGTATTTAAAATTTTAATGAATGTTATGTATACTTTCATATTTATCTCTTTAAGGGAGTAGTATACATTGTAATTTATGCAAAAGGGATAGTGTATATAATTAAGGGGGGTAATTTTGATTATGGCATATTTTTGTTGTAAAACACTTAGAGGTCAAATTTTCCTAAGTGTTCCCATCAATGCCATGGGGGAGATTGTTGGCATTTTGATGATGTTGTGATTGTCATTGATGGACACACACTTTTTTTGAGATCACTATTTGTATGTATGAGTTATGCTCAACCAGTATTTGTTCCAACCAGTATTATGTATTATAGTCTTTAGACTATCAGTGTTTTGCAGAAAGTGTTTACCGATCTCAAGCAGTATGAAGACCCGAAGTGGTATGGAAACCTCAAGGAGTTCAAGGATCTCAAGCAGAACGAAGGAATAAAGCGGCAGTTATCATTTTTCCCATTCTTCATTTTGGCAAACCGGTAATTGGTAAAATGTATGAACCGGTATTACTCTATGATGAGTTACCAACCGGTATTTTTATGATGACTTATCATCCACTGACACTTTGGCGGTGATTTTGTGTTGTGTTACCAAATGTGTCCAGATGCACAGAACCTAGCAACTTGGAATGTAATCCTATTGGACTGACATGAAATCTTATTCCTTTATAAGGACATCATGTCTAGGGTTTTACCAGGAGTTAGGGTTTTAGGTGGTTGATGAGGTTTTTGCATGTGCGATCATAGAAGAGAAGATTAGGTCTGTGTGAAGAAACAAAGTGTGGAGATATTGAAGACTAAAGTAATGCTGAAATGCATTAACAATGAGCTATCAAGGATCTAACCAAGCATAGTGTGCTGGCATCTAGATCACTCACTTGTTGATTACTCACATCTTCGACAAGTTTGAAACCCTTAATCGGGTAGGCCCAAAAAATCCTTTTTAAATCCTCTAACAAGATGGTTCACAACTATGAATCTAAAATCCTCTCACAAGGTAGTCTTTAATTAGACTTATCTCCTAACAGAGATCTAGATTCCTAATAGGATTTGTTCTAGTGAAGAACTTTGTATGACCTTAATCGGTCTGACCTTAATTGGTCCAGTTTCTATTCTCCAGATAGTTACTTGTGATTTTTTTCTCACCGTGCTTTTTCCCATTTGGGTTTCCATGTCAAAACATCTTGTGTTATGGTGATTGTGCTCGTGTGGGTGAATGCCTTATTTGTTGTTTGGTTTGCATTTATCTTAACTGGTTTGTTAGTAAATATGTTATACCGGTTGATTGCTAAACTATTTAAGTGTTTAAGTTAAGTATTTTTTGGTATACTAATTCACCCCCCTCTTAGTATTCATCACAATTTATTTTATAGGAGGAAGTTTGATAACATTTTTTGGGCAACAACTGAGACATAATACTATGTAGAGAATCATTCAAGGAAGTAAATTGTCTTTTTCTTTGGAAAAGTTCAGAAATAGAAGGCACACCTATTATAGCATTCACATGGTTGTTGCTGACTGGATCATTGAACTTGATGAAACTTTTTGTTGGTTTGAAAATTTCAAATAGTTGTTGAACACTCTCCCCCTTATCACTTGGAGCCATAGGAGGGGATTTCTCCATTTGACTCACATTGAGTTGATAATTGTGGATTGTTGCATACAACTACAAGAAGAAAGTAAACTCAGACAAAAGAAGCATTTCCCTGATTTTTTTTTGTAAATTAGAAATAAAAATTCTTTAAATATCATTATCAAGTACATGAAAACAAATTTGAGCATACAAATGCTTACATCTACCAATAAAATCTCCTTAGTATCTCCTCTTGGTTTATCTCTGTAGTCTTTAGCCAAGTGTCCAACTTTGTGACAATGAAAACATGCCATTCCAGGATTTCTCCATGATCTCCGATTTTTCATTCCAAACCTTAACATACAATTTGCACTTATATGACCGTATCTTCGACAGCATTCACACCATATTCTTGTATTGTTATCCCATGGTAATGAAGTATATTTTTGATTGAGATTTGTGTGAGTTCGGTACCTTCTAGATTTTCCTCGGTGTGGAGTCCACATATAGTTTTTCTGCTTAAACCAACATTTCTCGGTATTGTGTCCATATCTATTGTAATTTTTGCAAAACCCCTTGTATTTTTCCTTCTGATAATTGTTAAAAAACTTTGTCCTACATTTCTTAGATGTGTGACCATACTTGTTGCAATTATAGCAATAACCATCAGACCTAGTAACATTCAGTTGCTTACCTTTTCTACTCCAGCAAACGTTGGTAGTATGTCCTTGTTTTCCATAGTAGTTGCAAATAGGGTTCTTTTCCTTCATGTTATCTTTGTTTCCAACTTTCTTTGATGATTCTACTTTCTCAATGGTGTTGATCCCTTTCTCAGTAGAGTTGTTTCCTTTGTAATCGAGTCCTGTAGTTTTGTTGGGTCTTCTCATATTTAGTTGCTCATCCAACATTCTTGACGCTTCATGGCTTTTCCTCAATGTTTCTTTTGACTTCTTTTCTGCTTCTAGTTAATTGGTCAATCTTGATAATTCAATTTTCAATACTTGGTTCTCATTTTCCTTTAGAGTAGCTTCTTGATGTGCATAATCCAATTGATCAGATAGATTATATTGAACTTCAGTCATCCTTGATATTTCATCATTCTTTTCAGACACCATTGCTTCTAGCTGTTGTTTTTCTCCTTTTATATTTTTCATATTATCTTAAGTTGTTCTCAATGCATTAAGATTTTCAGTCATCTGTGTGCTGAAATACTCATGTTCCCTTCTCATTTCTTTTAGTTGTTCATTAAGTGTTTTGTTCTTTTCTTTTAATTCTGTAATCATTTCTTCAGATTCTTCTGATATGCTATTCTTAGATGATGTCTCAATTTGTTCCACCAACTCTTGTGAATCCTGTAAATCATCAGAAAACCTTATTCTGACTTTTAGTGATCTTTGCATTTGCCTCTACATATTTGTATTCACTTGATTAGCATGATCCAATTCTTCTTGAAGATTCACAATTCTGCATGATTGTTTATAGCCTTCCATTGATAGGATCTTTCTCTTTAGGCTGTTAGTCCCTTTACCAAGAATTAAGCTCTGATACCAATTGTTAGGTTTGACTTGGAAAGCTAATGTACTGAGAGGAGAGGGGTGAATCAAAACTTCAAAACTTTTCTTGAGAAACAATTTTACTGATAAACACAAACTAAGTATTAATGATCTCATAAATATATAATACTGAAACATAATCATAGAAATAACATCCATCGAAATTTCACTCCATAACACAAAGATTTTTGATCACGCATAAACTCTTGGTTAGAGAGAAAAACTACGGTGGGGATGGCACCCACAACTTCACTACTACAGTAATCAAGATTGCTTGGTCGGAGCTACATATTTAGCTATTTTTGATAGCTTACCCTATTAGGAGTATAAATATCTTTAGATCTACCTTACTAAAGGATTTTACAAACTTCTACAAAATGTTGTACCTGGTTAAAGGCTTTACAATTTATGAAGCTCGAAGATGAATGAAGAAACTGCTCCATGAACGTCGAACCATGTTCCTCCCCTTAGGAAGAAACAAAACAAAATGTGGATCCAAAAAGTCTCCCCAACCATGAAAGGAAGATGTAGGAGAAATACTCATGATGAAAGGAATCTTTGAAAACTGCTCAAGTGTCCCCATGTTGATGCTAAAAGGTACCCCCTCCAAAGGTGGTAAACTGTGCCACACTACTGAAAAAGGCACTCCAAGATCTAGTGGAGATGAATGTAGAACAATATCCAAAGACTCTTAAGTCTCCTCAAAAGATAAAGAGACCTCCTCCAAGTGTTGTACAAAAGTATCCACAATCATGTCAACCTCTAAAGATTGATCATGTAGAGAATGCACAAGAGGGTCAGAGTGATCCCTCGCAACAATCAAAGAAGGATCATCTTCATCAAAGAGAAGATGAATGTCATCAATGGTGTCTCCCAAATCTGCAATGTGGGAGTCCACAAACAAATCTGCAATGTCTGTCAAGTAGGCATCCCAATCAACTGAAGCTGGAAGACATGAAATATCCTGCTGCACTGAATCATAAGAAGGCAAAACTATTGCACTATCTACATCATCAAGTGCAATAGGTGGTGTGATATCAATAGAAGGATATGAAATGCAAGGCTCAAGAATGGGGTATCCCCAAGTTCAAATGCCCAAAGTTCTCCTCAAAATTTGAATCATCAACATAGGAAGAACCAACCTTATCAATAGGACCAAAATCTGAAAAAGAGTACAACCAAGATGCATGATCAACCACCCCAGTCGCAATGATAGCTCCACTCTCCAAGTCTCTAATGATAACTAAATCAGGTGTGAACTCCACAGTTTTCCTAGTTGCCCCATGTGTGATTTGCTAGATGAAAAGAAAATTATTTGTCAAGTGGGGTACACACAACACATCATTGAAGGAGTTATCCCCAATGGCAATAGATCCTTTCCCAATCACATCCATGTATGTATGATTTCCCATCAAAATCTATGGCATGTGGCAAGGCTCAAATGTAGAAAACATAGACTGTGAAGATGCCATATGATGAGAAGATCCTGAATCTAGAAGTCATCTCCCTGAATCATGACTTGTAGTAGCACAAAGAGCTTGTCCCTTTCCTTTATCTATCCCAAAAGAGTGATCCTTTCCTTTATCCTTGGAAGAAGAAGCCGATGTAGACATTCTAGAAGGTAGGTTGATTCTATTCTTGTCAAGAAGATTCTTCAACTCATCAATATCCTTCTTACACCAATGATGTTCATCATGTCCCAACTTCTTACAATATCCACAAAAAAGATTATCCTTATATGATTTCCTCTTAGGTGAGAATGGTGTATCACCTTGTTGTGGAGAGGAATATTGTGCTCCATCTTGTTGTGGTTTTGACTTAGGTTGCTTTTGATTCTTGCCTTTTCCTTGATTACTTTGATTATCTTTGTTAGCCACCAAAGCTTGTGACTTTGAAGATTTGAGAATCCCCATTGTGGTCAACTTAGATTGCTCAAGTATCAACATCTTTGTGAATGAATCAAATGAGGGAGAAGTGTATGAGGAACCTTGAGATAACCTATGGGTGTGAAAGATAGATACAAAGGTTGCATACTCTGAAGGAAGCTTGTCCAACAAGTTATAAACCAATTGAGCATCCTTTTTGTCAATTCCACAATCCTTTAGCTTTGCTCTTAACTCAGTTGCTTTTGTGACATAATCTTGGATTGTATCAAAATCCTTGGGATCCAACGTTGTGAGTTCACTATCAAGCTTGTAGCCCTTAATCTCACCAACTTGACCATACAATTTCTTAAAAATATCCCAAGCCTCTTTAATTGTTGTACACTTATCAATGTGAAAAATGAGGTCATCTGATACATACTTTCTAAGAGTTCCAAGTGCCATAACATTCTTATTAAGCCATTCAATTTGAGCATTAGGACCAACCTTAGGATCAGGTGGTGCTGTAATAGTTTTATTTACATAATGAATGAGTCCTTTTTCCATTAGTTTACTCCGTGCCTTAATTTTCCATGATGCATAATTATGAGGAGTTAAAAGTGGAAATTTAGGAGAACCCATAGCACCAAAATGAAAAACACACAAGATAGAGAGAGGCACAATCACACAAGACACCCCCCCAAAATACTCAATCAAGAAATACCCCCAAAATGGTGATTTTGGCACTTTATACTTGGTGCATATACAATGGGCCACTTGCAAAACAAGGAAAAGTGGACTTCTGATTTCAATTTACAAATTCTCAAAATGAGATCTAAGAGACTTCAACAAATACTGCTAGTGATCTAAACTGAGATCCAAGCAAAATGCAAGTACTAAATATGCCAAAAATGGCCAAATACTGAAAGTACAATTTCTACTTAAAATCACTACAAACAGATGGAAAATTATGAAAGTAGATGAAAAAATATGCACTTTCAAAAAAAATGGCACTTGAAAAAGAGTCCATATGAGCCCAAACGAAGCCTCCAAAGTTGTAAAAATTGAGATTTCACGATTTCTGAAAAACCTGTATCCAAAAATCAGAAAAATCCTGCACCACTATACAGATCATGAAATTCTACCCCAAAACAAAAAAAATTGCTCAAAAAAATGAGTCTGTATGAGTGAGATATTGCTATTTGAAAATTGCTTGCAAAATTATAATTTCTAGAAAATTTCCGCCGCAGCGTTAAACTTCAAATGCCTCTAGATTTGGATCTGAAGTCCGATTTGGATGAAACAAAAGGCAAAACTGACTTTCTTGGTCCTTCTCAATCCAATGGTAACCTCAGATTTGACCTATCAAGCTTCAATAATTAACCTGCAATAGAAAACTCCAAAATACACAACCCCAAATAGCATCAAATTTCTCTCAATTAGCAAACCAATGACACTCTAATGGCTCTGATACCATGTGAGATTTTGGCAAGATCAAGAGGAAATAGAAAGAACAAATAAGAGAGACAAAATATATGATAGAAATAAACTATATTCTATCAAGATGAAAATACTGATCAACTGGATCATAAATCGTTACATACAATGAATATGAGTCTGCTTATATAGGCAAGGCTATATGGATATGTGAGCACACAAACATGACATGTGGCTCAATAAGAAACAAGGGTAGGTAGGAAATAGGTGTGGGTAGGTAGGAGAAACAATATAATATTCCACATGAGGTGGATCACCCACTGAATGTGGATTGTAACAACAAGATCACACCATAAAAGGTGGAAATTCTCCTACACACACTATCCTAATGTGGCACAAACACCCAAGTTTCCCATACCCAAACTACTATGAAATGCATTTCCTAAGTAAACTTAAGTAAGGTGTAATAATATCCAAGATGAATAATTATTTACACCAACAATATCATCTCGGTGACTTGTCTCTTTTAAGTAACTGACACCGGTAGCCTTGGTATTTACCGACTTGAATTTTCGGTAGTATTAACCGACTAGTGTATATAGGATGACTTTGGGCACAAAACTAATGACAACTTAGTAAATAGCAACAGTCTCCCCTTTTGACATTAGTTTGGTATGTTTGACAAAACTCCTTTCAAAGTCATAACACAAAATCTATATACTTGCAAAATAAACTGAAATGTCAGTATTTACATTGTTCAAATAAATACTCCCCTTATCAATATTTTGTACATAACTTGATGTTCCATACACTATATTCCATGCTCTTGATTTGTCATGCTCCCCCTGTCAATTTCAACTGTACACTCGATATATATGATAAACTCTGTACACTCTGATACTCTGTATAATCGGTACACTCCCCCTTTTTGAGAAACATCAAAACTAGTTACCATTTGGTGGGGGCAACTGATCAAAAATAGATTTATACTTTGTACGAGCTTCTGTAAGAGTGTTGGTAAGTGCATCCTTGACACTTTCCATTAGTGAATTTTGAGCTGTGATATCAGCTGACAGTGTGATCAAACCATCTAAAGTGCTTCCCTCTACTTGAGTTGACAATTGGGTAGCTCGGTTGATCTTCTCTTGAACTAATGACAAATGGGGAATAAATAATGTTTGAAGAGTCATGATATCCATCTTTATTTTATGCTCTTCATTCGAAGTTCTAACTATTGAGCCATAAGGGTTTGAAGCCTTGTATAAAAATTCTGAAGAGAATCTAGCTCGGTAGTCAATTTATTTGAGAGATCGGTAATCTTTTTCTCAATGACTTCAGTCTTATTCTTGATATCTTTGATGAGGAATGAGAATGTACATAACTTCTGGAATAAAGAAATAATATGCTTGAGTTGAGGGAACAACTCATCAATGAATTCAGTAATCTTTATTTTACCTATAACAATTGCTTTCTGCACTTCATCAATCATCTTGGCAGTTAGCTGTTTATCTTTCAATTTGCTTAGTATTATGATGCTTCTACTCTTGATTCCTCCAATTGAGTGGGTAGTTCATCCAGTTGCACATGGATGGCAGCATCTTTATTGATGGTAGCTTCAGGTATCATGTTTGTCAATAATGTTTTGACCTTCTGAAGTACTCGGCTCTTCTTCTGAATAGCTATCTGTCTTTCTTGCTCTGCTTTGGCTTTACAAAGCTCACCGAATTCTATCAATGCTTTCCCTTTCAATTTTGTAATGTTAACATTTAGTAACACAATAGGCTTTGATAGATCTATCTTAAAACCATGTCTTTTTGCTTTCTTCTCCTTAGATGATGATGCCTTCTCCAGTTGAATGGGTACAATGGCTTTTGAGACTTGTCCTTCCTCAGTATGTTGCTCAGTAGAGGCAATAATTTTGACGGTTCCTATAGCCTCTGTTGTATCCTTCGGTGTATCCTTGCTTAGAGTTTCAATGGAAATTGTCTTGGTGCTTGATGGTACTTGGGAAGTTTCCTCATCGGTGGCTTGAGAGGTAGATTCATTTTGTTTAACCTTTGGACTCTCTGTACCTTGATCTATGTCCTAAAGTTTCTTGGCTGAAACTTGTTGGGTGATCGGAGGATAGGACTTAACCTATTCCAAAACTAATTCACTTGATACCAATTTGGCATTGGCATAGGTACTTCCTTCTATCATCTCTTCTTCCTGTGCTTCACTGTCTATTACATCCTCATCTAACTAAATGGTGGAAGTAGGATCTTGCTCGGTGATGTCAACTATTTATGCTTCACCTTTTGGCTCTTCAGCCTGAATTCTGAATATTTTCTTCCATTTTTATTTAGTTTCATTTTCATCTTCAAGATATAGGCCATTCATCATTTTCAAGGCCCTTTGTTTTACTTGAAAATTTGTCTGGTAGTTTTTCAAATGATCACTTATGTCATCTACCAACATATCTGGAAAGAGATGAACCAAAACTCTTTTTCTTATTTGGTTCTCCGAGTCCATAGCATATTTCCATCTATTATCAATATGTGAGTATAATGCTTTTGGAAGAAAACCAGCCACTTCCAATGGAACTACTTGGAACTTGAGAAGTGTACAAATTACAGTCTCTTCTATTTGCCTCTTCTCTTCATCTGTTCTTGTATCATATTTTACATATCTAAATGACCCAAATGTACCATATTGCGTTAATTTTACACAAAAAATGTCAACACTATGTACATCTTCCTTTGTACCTTTTACAATCTGAAATTTATTCACATCTTCTGACTTTGTGTCACTTGCCTCTTTATCTAAAATTAGTCTTCTGGTCTTCTTACTATAATTTTTTGTAACCTTGGGCATTTCTACATTCTTCTACTTCTTACCGGGTGATGTATAAGATGATCTAGTGTTTAGTCGCTTTGCTGGAAAGGTTGGTGACACCTTGATTGTATCTTGTTTCTTTCTTTTCAAAACTTTTCCCTTTGGCAACTCACTGCTCAATGTAATTGCTGCTTCTTGAGCTTCAGATTCTTCCTCGATCAAAATTTGATCACTATTCCTACTTGCTGGCTTAGTAGGTCTGGAGGTAGAACCTTCTCCAAACTTTCCAGTTAAAACCTTGATCATTATGGTGGCTTTTTGGGCATCCTCAGGTACAACAATGCTCTTTTTTACTTTTTCTTTCACCTCTTCATAGGTGCCATATCTTTTCTCAGTAGCATGCCTTGGAAGTTATAAGAAGGCATCTATTTGCTATTGAGCAATGTCAAAATCTATCTCATAACCCATAGGCAGTAAAGATTGAGTCTTGGGTTCTACTGTATTGACATAATAGTAGCCGGTATCCACTTCAAAACATATAGTATCCTTGTACTTTTCCACTAGTTGAGGTGGAATCCTGTACCTGCTATGCATCTTTTCCTGGAATCCATTGAAGTAATCATCCATTATCATATGGAAATTATCACCTAGCTGATTGATGAAATCATTTATTTGATGGGTGATAGGTCGGTGTAATTCCCAAACAATTTTACCGACTGATGGAAAGAATTTCTGAAAATAGAAGAACATACACACTAAGAGTGACCCAAACTTTAGTGTGTTAGTAGTATTATTCTTCTTTGGTTTCCTTATTGTATTGATATTTTGAAAAATATTCTTCAATAACACTTCACACAAATCAATTTGCATACCCTTTTTAACAATTTTATAAGACAAATCTACAGCTGCACACGGTACATTATTTTCTCTCGCAAACTGGAAGAAACAATAACCAATAACTCTAATAGCAAAATTGAGTTCTGCATCAGTCACATTGTTCAACTTAAGACCTCTGCAATCAGACTCAATACTTGTTAATGTTATCAATTCCTTCTGTGAAGTACTCTTCTATGCTTGGGCAAGGTCAAATATAGGGTATCTGGTTATCATGTGAATAATCTCCTTGGTGATCTTGAAAGGTTGAACCTCTAACCACATAAAATCGTCATGCACTTGGCTCAAGACAAATTTGACCCATTGGGGTTTGAAGACTCGAGGATAGGTTAGGGCTTCGGTCAATCCCTTAACTTTGATATGCTCAAACTTTCTATCTAAGATTCCATCAGTGCACAATTTGTCATACATATCCTTAATCTCAGTATGACCTAGCTCTTCAACTCAGCACCTGGTATAAATATAATATCTTCGATCAACAGAACCCTATCTGAAATAAGAGAGAATGCAGTTTTCTCATCGAGTTCGGATGCCACTTTGGGAGGTAGGGTGTATTTCATTGTAGGCTTCTCAATGGTCTCTACTATAACAGGTTTCTGTATCTTGGGAGCCATTTCAAACTTGAAATTTTAATTATGAAATAGCTTAGGGTTTCAAATAACTAGAAAATGCTTCCAACTTAGTAAATACTTCACAAATATTCAGAACTAATTTTGATCAGTT
The DNA here is from genome assembly GCF_030272615.1 of Cryptomeria japonica. Lineage (NCBI taxonomy): Eukaryota > Viridiplantae > Streptophyta > Pinopsida > Cupressales > Cupressaceae > Cryptomeria > Cryptomeria japonica. The sequence goes on along the minus strand of NC_081414.1, from coordinate 810,940,282 downwards.
AACTACTGAAAATGCATTTTAGATTATGCCAAATAGCTTGAATTCGCTCTTGGAAATGATTGATCGCCTTTTGATTCTCTATTTTCTGCTCTTTGAAAACTGGTAAGTGAAAACTGACGTGCAAAGTACTTTAAATACCTACTTTTGACCTTATCGGGTTTCGTGCAATTAGGTATAATAGGCATTAAATGCACTGGTTTCACTAAACTGACTATCTCCCTTATAAGCTTTTACCGACTAGACAATTTTAATACATTTGCTGACTTCTCTGGTAATTCAAAAGACTAGATAATATTTCAAACTTTCTGTTGCATCTTAGTTATGTAGAATTTGGAATTATGTACATGATTAAATAGGAACTGTTAAGATCTAACCATGTGAGAATGTAGTCCCTTCATACCTTTATTGATTAATTTGAAGTAGATGCAACCAACTCGGTAGGTAAGGTGCTTCCTTCATTAGTTGACACATTTTCCTTCTTTTTCCAAAATTTCTGTAATTTTCTTCTTATCTCCTCAGTATCTCCTCTTAGTTGATCTCTGCAGTCTTTAGCCAAGTGTCCAACTTTGTGACAATGAAAACATGCCATTTTGGGATTTCTCCATGATCTCCAGTTATTCATTCCAAACCTTATCATACAGTTTGCACTTATATGACCGTATCTTCCACAACATTCACACCATATTCTTGTATTGTAATCCCATGGTACTGAAGTATATTGTCGATTGAGATCTGTGTGAGTTCGGTAGCGTGTTTGCTCGGTGTGGAGTCCACATATAGATTTTCTGCTTAAACCAACATTTCTTGGTATTGTGTCCATATCTACTGCAATTTTTGCAAAACCCCTTGTATTTTGCCTTCTAATAATTGTTAACAGACTTTGTCCTACATTTCTTAGATGTATGACCATACTTGTCGCAATTATAACAATAACCATCAAACCTAGTAACTTTCAGTTGCTTACCTTTTCTACTCCATCAAACGTTGGCAATATGTCCTTGTTTTCCACAGTAGTTGCAAATAGGCTTCTTGTACTTCATGTTATCTTTTTTTCTAGCTTTCTTTGATGATTCTCCTTTCTCGGTGGTGTTGATCCCTTTCTTGGTAGAGTTGTTTCTTTTGTAACCGATTCCTACAGTTTTGTTGGGTGTTTTCATATTTAGTTGCTCATCCAACATTACTGACGCTTCATGGTTTTTCCTCAGTGTTTCTTTTGACTTCTTTTCTACGTCTAGTTCATCGGTGAATCTTAATAATTCAATTTTTAATGCTTGGTTCTCATTTTCGTTTAGAGTAGCTTCTTTATGTGCATAATCTAATTGATCAGACAGATTATGTTCAACTTCAGTCATCCTTGATATTTCATCATTCTTTTCAGACACAGTTGCTTCTAGCTATTGTTTTTATCCTTTTATATTTCACTTATTATTTTCAGCTATTCTCAATGCATCAAGATTTTCAGTCATCTGTGTGCTGAAATACTCATGTTCCCTTCTCAATTCTTTGAGTTGTTCATTACGTGTTTTGTTCTTTTCTTTTAATTCTGCAATCATTTCTTTAGATTCTTCTAATATGCTATTCTCAGATGATGTCTCATTTTGCTGCACTAACTCTTGTGAGTCCTATAAATCATCAGAAAACCTTCTTCTGACTTTTAGTGATCTTTGCATTTTCCTCTGCATATCTGCAATCACTTGATTAGCATGATCCAATTCTTCTTGAAGATTCATAATTCCGCATGATTGTTTGTAGCCTTCCAATGATAGGATCTTTCTCTTTAGTCTGTTAGTCCCTTTACCAAGAATTAAGCTCAAATACCAATTGTTAGGTCTGACTTGGAAAGATAATGTACTGAGAGGGGAGGGGTGAATCAGTACTTCAAAACTTTTCTTGAAAAATTTTTTTACTGATAAACACAAACTAAGTATTGTTGATCTCATAGATATATAATACTGAAATATAATCATAGAAATAACATCCATAAAAATTTCACTCCATAACACAAAGAATTTTGGTCATGCAAAAACTCTTGGTTAGAGAGAAAAACTGCGGTGGGGATGGCACCCACAACTTCACTACTACAGTAATCAAGATTGCTCGGTTAGAGCTATATATTTAGCTATTTTTGATAGCTTACCCTGTTAGGAGTGTAAAGATATTTAGATCTACCTTGATAAAGAATTTTAAAAACACTTCTACAAAATGTTGTACATGGTTAAAGGCTTTACAATTTATAGAATTTATTAGAGTCTTTTACCCTATTAAAGGTTTCTAACACAACTTAAATAATTCAATCAAATTCTTTACAAAATATCTGCAACTTCACATCTGAAATGTTATAGCAGACTCTATGTGCTCAATATAAAATTACCTTGCTCATAGAATTCCCCGATAATTGATAAATCAACTCGGTAACCACTTCTGTATACTCTATCCCTTAAACTGTTCTCTGAAACCTTCTCGATAACCTCTGAATTTCTTTGTCAATCTTCTTTCTTAACTATATCATCACATCATATCTTCTCTCTTGATTTTCCATGTCATATCATATCTCAAATACTCAAATCATTCTGTTTATATAGATCTCTGAGATGATGATCTGTTCATGCTTCGATCATACAAACATGTTTTATTGAATCAATAAACATAGAAATTATTTCATTAGATATTCTCCCTCAAAATCATACAAAATCTTTAAATGCAATTTCCTATGTAATAACGGTTTCATCTTCTTGAATCTTGTAACACGTTTCACATGTGTGTCTAGGTTCATTGAATCTAGTAACACGTTTCCACCCAATTCAGATTAACTCGGTATACCTTATTTGCTACTCGGTAGACATAGTAACCTTACTCGATAGACATTTTGTATCCGTCTTGGTTCATAGCTTGGTGTATATCATCTTAGTGACTTGTCTCTTTTCTGTAACCGACACTGGTAGCCTTGGTATTTATCGACTAGACTTTTTGGTAGTATTAACCAACTAGTGTATATAGGATGACTTTGGGCATAAAACTAATGACAACTTAGTAAATAGTAATAGAAAGTGGGCTCACAACATCAAAGGTAGGCACACTAAACTTGGATTGACTCATAGAAGCAATTTGTTGTTGTAAGGAAGACACTGTTTGAGCAAGATTGTTATTTGTCACTTCGGTAGAAGAATTGATGTTAGACATAGGTGATTGAGAAGGTGGTGTGAGGTTGTTGAAAGAAGGCATGGACTGAGAGTAAGGTGGTGGGACATTATGGTAAATAGGAATTGGTGATTATTGGGTAGGAAAAGGGACACTTAAAGGAGGAACAAAGTTGTTGAAGGAATTTCCCTTTGTGTCAAACTAATTTGTTGAGGAATAATAGCAATATTCATGGAAGACATAGGTAACGATGGAGGATTAAATGAAGAAGAGGGATTGCCCATGATAAATTATTGTAGGGATGACATTTTGAGTTGATGTATCCATGATGTTGGATGTGAAAGTAGGAATACTAGTCATAGGAGTAGGCAAAGGAATTGAAGGGTTGACTTGTTTTGAAGGTTGTGAATAACCTAGGGTTTCAGCACAACTCTTGATAGGCATGATATTAGAATCAACAATATGTACAATGCCATGCAATATATCAATTCCATTCTTATCACTTTGAATCATGTGTTTAAGGCCTTCAATTAATGGAAGATCTTCATTATTAGGGTATTCTTGGGACATCTAGTGTTGAAAGTAATCAAATTGATTGTCTAATGTAGAAAGTTTATCTAAAGAAACCCTATTTAAATCTTCTTCTTCATCATGGGATCCATCAATGGGGTGAATAGGAATATTATTAGGATGGGAAGCATGATCTTCATTTAAAAAGTCACCCAAATTAGGCTTCATCTCCTTAGTAATTAAACCTTAGGAAGCCTTAATTCTAATGCTTTGTCTAACGTGGATAGGATAAGTAGGTCTAATAGTGGTAAAACTCATGCACTAGAGGGAATATTTGTATTTTGAATTGTGGAACAAAGCTTACAAAATTGAGTAATGAAAAATTCAAGAAAATAATGATTACACAATTTGAACATTGTTGGGGAAGAGGATGACACAATTTCCAAAAATGAAAGGAAATTAGAATTTCAAAATTAGGGCTAAGAAAATACCACTTAATTTTAAAATTATAATTTTTAAAATTAGGGCTGACTATAATTAACCTCTTAATTTCAAAAGAATGCTTGAATGCTCATGCAACTTGAATTTGACCAACTTCAACCTCTCCAACTTTTTGAACTTATCCAAATGAGAGGACAAATTCCCATTAAATACATGTTAGTGGATTTGATTTTCGTCACAAGCCAACATCGGGGGAGTTTGCCACTCGATGAAGAACCAATAATGCAACCCTATGAAGGGTCCTCTCCCAAAATAGGGAAGAGACAGGGGTGCCACGCCCCTGTTCTAGGAGGACAAGGTCACCACACCCTTCTCCAAGGGGGCACAGTGGCACCACACCCCTGTCCTACCCCTTTCTCCCGAGCACAGTGTGGATGGGGTGATGTAGAGGCCAAGGAAGAAGTTTTTTCTGAGGGCCAAGCAATCTCCAGTCTCCGATCAAGCTAGAGGATTCGAACTTGCGTGCATGAGGACCCTAATGTAGTTGAAAATTGCTAGGGTTGCAGTTTTATGACACTACACTTTGTTACAGATATTTGATTCTTATACCCTGGAGCCCATTCCTTGAAAAGATAATCGACATGCTGATGCAATGGCATGTGTAACCTCTCATGTATCTTTAGAGGATCTCGTGGTAGATCTTAAATTCATTAATCACAACCTCATTGCCCTATCTATTTCTGATAATCCTAGTGATGTGGCATATTGTTGCATTATAGATTCTAATGATGGTACTCACATATCATGAGATATTTGAGTGATGGTACCTTTTCCAACTCTTTAAACAAGAATACTAGGGCTAAGATTATCAAGTTGGTCAGTAGATACATTATCATTTCTAATGTTGTTTATAAGAGGGGTTATATTGGTCTTGTCGTTCATTGTCTCAACAAAGCCAAAATCCCTATTTCCCTTGAGGAAGGACATTCAGGTGCTTGTGGGGGGCATTTTGGGGGTAGATCGTTAGTTCATAGGTTGCTCCAAATGGGATATTTTTGGTAGACCATGGAAAAGGATTCCTTTGTATTTGTTAAGAAATGTCATCAGTGTCAGCAGTAGAGCAATTTGATCCATTACCCTGCCCAAGAACTTTGATCTAAAGTAGTATCTTGTTCCTTTTCTATATGGGGTTTGGATATTATTGGTAAAATATCTCTTCCTTTGTCTCAAAGACATAACTTCATCATAACTGCAACTAATTACTTTACAAAGTGGGTGGAAGTTGTTCCTCTTCGGTCCACTACCGCTGAAGTAATTTGTCAATTCATTTTGGAAAATATTATTTCTTGATTTGGAATACCTTCCACCCTAGTTTCAGATAATGGAACATCATTTAAAAATAAGGATGTGAAGAATTTTCTTGAGAAGTATCATATTGAACATACCGTCAATCAAATGGTCAAGGAGAGTCTTTGAATATGATAATTGAACAGATTCTCTGGAAGATTATAAATAAGCATGGTAAGGATTGGCATACTCAATTAACCTACACTCTTAGGGCCTATCGGACGAGAATACATGTTTCTATGGGTTGTACTCCTTATAATCTTGTTTATGGTGTTGATGCCATTATGCCTTTGGAGTTAGAAATTCCTTCTTTGGGAGTTTCTCTTAGGGGTATAATTGATGATGATTCTTATAGAGAATAAAGACTTCAAAAACTTGAAATGCTTGATGAATGACATATAAATGCTCTCTAGCATATTCAAGCATATCATGAAACTTTGCAAAGGACCTACAATGATAAAGTTATTCAACGTTCCTTTTCAGTAGGTGATCTAGTGCTTTATGAGAATCAATGTAATAGGAATGCTTTACTCGAGGAGAAAGGAAAATTCAGCCCTAATTGGCTTGGACCATACATCATTTTTGAGGTCTATAGATTAGGTTCTTACAGGATAACTCGGATGTGGAAGGGACACCTCTCAAGGAAACTATAAATCCTATGCACATTCATAGATACTATGCCTATTCTCTATCTATTTCTTTCTCTCCCTCTTTCTCTCTTTCTAGTCTATTTTGCCTCTCTCTGTCTCTTTTATTTCTTCAAAATTGGATAATATGTTAGCATATCTTCATTAAAGTAGGGAGGATTAAATGATGTTATATTGTTTAGTCTATATTACTTCATTCTTGACAACCATCTTTCTTTACTTTATTGTTTGTTTGGGATTTATTTATGTCAATTGTAATAGATTTACATTTTATACGTGCTAGCATATAATATAATTTCTTATGTGTTAAGTAGGATTATATCATGTTGTGTTTAATTAGTATTAATTAAATCACATTAGTCATATAGTTCTTAAGCTTAACGCATTTATCTTCTACATCATCAAAGTAGCATTTAATTAAATCACACATGTATCAATTTAATCATGAAGCATTGAGAAATCAATCACATGGAAATTAAGTTAGACATACATGTTCATCACCAGATTTGTTACTTTTACTCAAAAGAAATGCATACATTGTTTAAGTATTTAAATAAAATGTTTGAGATATAACATGAGCATAAATCAATACATATCCATGAGTGTCATAACATATACATCAACCAAAATGTCTCATGACATAATAAGGTCATCTCCTATCCCTAGGACTAGTGGCTGGACGATGGTCCCCTCCTAATCTGGCTATAGAGGTGGGCCCATGGGTGTGCATTATGATATAGACCGTGAGTGACTCCATGAGGAGTTCTTATGATCTCTCTCCATCATAATCACATGATATGTTGTTGCCTCTATCTGCTACGCTACTAGATGGCACTCTGTCCACTGTAATCTCTCTTGGAGGACCTACATCTCCATTTGAAGAGGGGTGAATAGATTCTCATGGTGTCCTACAATCCTTTGTGACCTATGCACTATCTATGCGGAACTGGGAATGTGTGTGGTCATGATGAGGTCTATCACTATGTTCTCAATGAGAGAGCACCACTCCCAGACAGTAGTTGTAGGGAAAGGGGAAAGAGTTTCACCAGTAACATTTTATATCGTCAAATCTACACTAATAAGATACATAGATTAAACACCTTACCTATATCTCCCTCTTGCCATTATGATCATGGAAATAGGCCACTTGAGTGTTCGTATTTTGGTATGGTTTTGTCATTGATGTCAACACCTACTAAAACTCTAGCACTTTGGAGATCCAGCAACATTCATCGGTATATGATACACCGGTAGGATATAATGATCACCGGCACTTGGAATAACATGGAAAACAATAGGAAATGTTGAAGACATTGTCTGGACATCTTATTTTGGATAATTTCTTATTGGCATATTCGTAATTGCATATTTTTTGTTACTGGCAAATAGGTCCAGGTTAACACCGACAAGTTTACCTTTTCCAGATCAGCACAAAATATTATGAAGTTGATTAATTATTGTTGTAAATGCATCAAGTTGAAATGTTCAATCGGTTATTGCATCGAATATTGTATTATTTGTAAAATGATTTTATTGTAATATCTTATAGAGCCAACCTACTAAAATTGGTCTTAGGTTATGGTATAAATGTAAGGTTTTAATTGTAAGATCGATGGAGAAATGTGAAAAAGGATTTGTGTGAAGGTATATGTGAGATTAAACAGAGCTATACACGCAGACATCATTTGAAGGTGAAGCTAGGTTTTTATGAAAGCATATTAGAACTACACCGGTACTGAATCCAACATATGAAGATTCTATTTTGAGCAGTACAATTTTATTGGCTTTGACCATCCAACTGTAGTCAGTGTGACTCCCATTTGTGTTTGAGTAGTGAGCTCTAGGCGCTTGGCCTTTCTGCATGTGCAGACCCCATTTATGTAAACTTACCATCTACACTATTATCATCTGATTGTGGGTAAGATTTCCCACCATGGTTTTTCCCCTTATAGGGCTTCCACATACAAAAATTGGTGTTATGTGTTGTGGATGATTTTGTCTTTTAGTTTCATGCATTAATCTTTACCGATATCATATTCATCTGTTAAATCTGTCCACCGGTATAGCAGATTGTTTCACCAGTATTAAGAAGTAATTTGATTAAGTTATTTTGGTTTAATATTTTTAGACAATTGATTCACCCCCCCTCTCAATTGTCTCTGGGACCTAACAATTGGAATCAGAGCTAAGTCCTCTTTTGCAGAAGTTTAACAACTTGAGGAGATCCAATGTCTACTAACTATTTCAGGAAGGACAGTCCTAAACTTGATGGAACCAACTATGGCATATGGAAGATCAGAATGGAGACACATCTGAATTGCATTGGTAAGGACATCTGGGAAGTTACAAAGAATGGTTATACTACTGCTACTACCACTTAGCCTAATCCACCTAACTTGACTAAAGATGAGGAAAATGATTGCAAAGCAAGAGAAGCACTTTTGAGCGCATTAACAGATCAACAAATCATGGGATTATCACTGCTAAAGCTATTTAGGATCATTTGCAAACACTGAATGAATGAGATTCCATAGTCAAAATTACAAAACTTGAAAGCTTCTGGGTCAAGTATAAATATCTTAAAATGGAAGAAGATGAAAGAATTTCTTCTTTTATGGAAAGAGTTAATGAAATTGTTTTGGGTATAAAATGTTGTGGACGAACCTTAAGTGAAGATGAAATTGTTTCAAAAGTTTTAAGAGGATTGCCACCGGCATACAAAATGAAGGTTACTGCTATAAATGAGCTAAGAACAATGCCTAATACATCAGTAACTAGGGATACATTGATTGGAAAACTTTCAGCCTTTGAAATTGAGGAATTTGGTCCTATTGCTACTATAAAGATAGATTTAGCCTTTAAAGCATCAACATCATCAACATCATCATTTGACAAATCTGATTGGAAAGCCTTTTATGCTAGAGAACTTGAGGAAAACACGAAAGAAAATGAAGAACTTGAAGAGCTTGAAGCACTATTTGCAAGAAAAATGCCTAAAGGTCCAATTGGAAGTAAGTATGAAGGTAAAGCACCCTTTAAATGTTTTAACTGTAATAAGATTGGTCTTATGGCTTCAAGATGCCCTGATAGACATGCTAGACTAAGAGAAGAAGCTAGAAGGACATACAAGCCTAATCCTGAATATCAGAGATACAAATTTAAGAAGGATAAGGATAAATCTTGTTATGTAACTGATGAAGGAGTGACTGATGATTCTGATGATGATCCAACACACAATGGATGGGTTTTTGTTGCTATAACAGAAGATCAACTGGCACCTATAGTGCAACCAGTAGAATAGGCCTTGGCAGCTAAAGTTGAAGTAAAGGATGAATGGATCATTGATTCTAGATGCTCACATCATATGACAGGAGATAAAGGTAAATTCTTGAACTTTCAAGAATATAATGGAGGCCTAGTCAAATTTGGAGATGACAAAGCTTGTCAGATCAAAGGTAAGGGTTCAATATCTTTTGATGGTAAGCATAACACTAACAATGTCTACTATGTTGAAGGTTTAAAGCATAATCTTTTGAGTGTTGGTCAATTAGTTGAGAAAGAATTTCAGTTACAATTCAAAAATGGAAAATGTAAAATCATGAATAGAACTGGTTTAGAAATTGCAACCTGTAATCAAACTAGAGGTAATATCTTTCATTTGAATAACAGTGAAAAGACATGCTTGATTGCACACATTGATGAAAGTTGGCTATGGCATAAGAGACTCTGTCATGTAAACTTTGATTGCATGGTAAAAATTAGTACTACTAAGGTAGTTAGAGATTTATCTAAAATTGTCGAACCTCACAACACAGTATGTAAGGAATGTCAATTTGGAAAACAGGTTAGAGCTAGTTTCAAAAGTATTCCAGAGAAATCTAATTTATGTGGTCCAACTAGAACTAAAAGCTTACAAGGTGATAGATATTTCATGCTAATCATTGATGATTATTCTAGAATGTGTTGGGTTACTTTTCTCAGAGAAAAATCAGAAGCACTTGGAAAGTTTAAATTGTTCAAAGCAATGGTTGAAAATGAAACCGGTAAGAAAATAAAATGCTTAAGATCAGATCAAGGAGGAGAATTTACATCTAAGGAATTTAATGCATTCTGTGAAGTGAATGGAATTAGAAGACAACTATCAACACCTCGAACACCACAACAGAATGGAGTTGTTGAAAGGAAAAACAGAACTATCTTGGATGTAGCTATAAGTATGCTATCAAAAACAAACTTGCCACATGTATATTGGAGAGAAGCAGTAAGTACAATGGTCTATACATTCAACAAAGTTCACATCAAAGGTGAAACTGGTAAGACCCCTCATGAACTATGGTTTGGTATTACTCCTACTCTTAAATATTTTAGAATATTTGGAAGTAAATGCTACATTAGAAGAGATGAGTATATTGGGAAATTTGATCCTAGAAGTGATGAAGGAATATTTCTTGGTTATTTATCTAAGAGTAAACCATATAGATGTTTTAACAAGAGATTGCAGAAAATTGTTGAGAGTACAAATGTAAAGATTCATGAACAATTTAGAGGAACTTCAAGGTATATAGATTCTGAATTGGCAACAAAAATTCTAACAAATGAAACTACACCAAATCCACCAGTACAGAATGAAGATCCAGTTACACCGGTATCATCTAAAAATTCCACTGTGACTGAAGAACTACAACAAACAAAGACACCCCAGTATGTAAGATTGAATCATTCTGAAGATCAGATAATTGGAAAAAAAATACAAAGGAGTTATGACAAGAGGAAGATTGGCAAATGAAGAGGTATGTCTTATTTCTCAAATTGAAACATCATCAATTAATGAGGCATGTGAAGATAAATATTGGACTAAAACTATGGAAGAAGAATTAGAGCAAATTGAAAAAAATAACACTTGGACATTAGTTTCCCGGCCTAAAGATAAAAATGTACTTGGAACAAAATGGGTATTCAGAAACAAACTTAATGAAGATGGTAAGGTTATCAGAAATAAAGCAAGACTAGTGTGTAAGGGATATTCTCAGAAGGAAGGAATTGACTATAATGAAACCTTTACACTAGTAGCTAGAATTGAGGCAGTTAGATTGTTTTTGGCCTTTGCAGCACACAAAAACTACAAAGTATATCAGATGGATATTAAATGTGCATTTCTGAATGGAGATCTTGAGCAGGAAGTTTACATTGAACAACCTAATGGATTTTCTTTGATAGATGAAAAATATATGGTTTGCAGGTTAAGAAAAGCTTTGTATGGATTGAAGCAATCTCCAAGAGCTTGGTATGCAAGACTAGATAAGTATCTTTTGAAGATTAGTTTTTCTAAAGGTAATGCTGATAGTAATCTATACTATAAAGTGACTAATGATGACATCTTGGCTATAGAAGTTTTTATTGATGATATAGTATTTGGAGGAGAAGATGGATTGTGTAAAGCCTTTTCTATTAAAATGCAGCAAGAATTTGAATTGTCTATGATTGGTGAAATAAGATTCTTTTTAGGATTGTAGATATCCTAGACTGACAAAGGTATATTCTTGAGTCAATCAAAATACTTAAAAGAGTTACTTAAGAAATTTGGGATGGAGAACTCTAAACCGGTAAGTACACCCATGACTACAAATGACAAATTATCTTTATGAGATGAATCTACACTTGTTAATCCAACAAGGTACAAATCTATGATAGGAGGTTTACTGTATTTGACACAAACCAGACCTGATATCTTGAATGCAGTATGTATTGTTTCAAGATTTCAGAGTAATCCTAGAGAAAATCATGAATCAGTAGTGAAAAGGATTTTCCAGTACTTACAAGGCACTACAAATCTTAGATTATGGTATCCTAGAGATGAAAACTTTGACCTATGTGCATACACAGATGCAAATTGGACAGGAGATATTGATGATAGAAAAATCACCACGGACGGAGCATTTTTTCTTGGAAACAGATTAGTTTCTTGGTTGAGTAAGAAATAGAGTTGTACATCCTTATCAATAGCAGAATCAGAATATGTTGTAGCAGCAACTAAGTGTACATAGGTACTCTGGCTTAAACAAATGTTGAAAGATTTAAAGGTAAAATGCAAGGAACCTCTAACTATCTATTGTTATAACACAGTAGCAATTGATATATCTAAGAATCCGGTACTACATTCTAAAACAAAACATATTTCAATCAAACTGAATTTTCTAAGGGAAAAAGTTGAAGCAAAAGAAATAAAACTGGTTTATGTGAATACTGAAGAACAACTTGCAGATATTTTCACTAAACCTTTTCCTAAGGAGACCTTTGAATATCTTGGAGAACAGCTTGGGGTCATACCCCCACTGGTAGATACTTAGAGAGTTGATGTCTGTCATCAACTGACAGAATTAACTTTGGCATTTGGTATACTGTAATTGATGAGGAAGCTACTTCTCAGGGGGAGTAGTTGGTATACTGTAATTGGTTGGTATTTTGTATATGAATCTAACAATTGGTATTTTCTTGTAACTTTGGCATTTGATGTCAAAGGGGGAGAGATATCTATGAAAAAACACATTATCTTTCACAAGAGATTGGCACAGAAAAACATAAAGAAAACACATGTTACTCTCAAGGGGAGAGATTGTTACTTTGGGGAGACTGATTTTTTTACTTGGCATTTCTATTTTGGCACTTTGATGGTTTTTCCATCTTGTGTTGCCATCAATGCAAAAGGGGGAGATTGTTGGTATTTTGGTATGGTTTTGTCATTGATATCAACACCTACTAAAACTCTAGCACTTTGGAGATCCAACAACATTCACCGATATATGATACACCGATAGGATATAATGATCACCGACACTTGGAATAGCATGGAAAACACTTGGAAATGTCGAAGACATTGTTTGGACATCTTATTTTGGAGAATTACTTATTGGCATATTCGTAATTGCATATTTGTTGTTACTGGCAAATAGGTCCAGGGTTACACCGACAGTTTTATCTTTTCCAGATCAACATGACATATTATGAAGTTGATTAATTATTGTTGTAAATGCATCAAGCCGACATGTTCAATTGGTTATTGCATTGGATATTGTATTATTTGTAAAATGATTTTATTGTAATATCTTGTAGAGCCGACCTACTAAAATTGGTCTTAGGTTATGGTATAAATGTAAGGTCTTAATTGTAAGATCAATGGAGAAATGTGAAAAAGGATTTGTGCTAAGGTATATGCAAGATTAAGCAGAGCTATACACGCAAACATCATTTGAAGGTGAAGCTAGGTTTTTGTGAAAGCATATCAGAACTACATCGGTACTGAATCCAGCATATGAAGATGCTATTTTGAGTAGTACAATTTTATTGGATTGAACCATCCAACTATAGTCAATGTAACTCCCATTTGTGTTTGAGCAGTGAGCTCTAGGCGCTTGGCCTTTCTGCATGTGTAGACCCCATTTATGTACACTTACTATCTATAGTAGTATCATCTGATTGTCGATAAGGTTTCCCACCTTGGTTTTTTCTCCTTATAGGGTTTCCACGTACAAACATTGGTGTTATGTGTTGTGGATGATTTTTTCTTTTAGTTTCATGCATTAGTCTTTACTAGTATTGTATTCATCTGTTAAATCTGTCCACTAGTATAGTAGACTATTTCACTAGTATTAAGCAATAATTTGATTAAGTTGTTTTTGGTTTAATATTTTTAGACAACTCATTCACCCCCCCCTCTCAGTTGTCTCCGGGACCTAACATTGAGACTGGGACTTGTTAGGCTCGTCGTTCTCATACTGTCTCTATATAGTGGGCATGGACTGATGGGGAGTAGAATTAGGACCTCTTATAAGGTCCTTCTCTTCATGTGATAGGATACTCAGTAGATCTAGTTCTATGGTGTCAGCCATAGAGTGATGAGGAACTACATCTAATTCATCCAACTCCTCATCCTCCTCCTCATCCTCATCCTCATCCTCATCCTCCTCATCCTCCTCCTCATCATCTCCATCCTGATATCCCTCTCCATTATTAGGATCGTCTTCTTCTCTACCTGCCTTTTTCTCTCATGCAATGTCAGCCTGATTATCTGAGCCCTCCTCAGATGTATCAGGTCCTCCTTCATCTCCCGTCTGTCTCCATGGTCTGAGGTTCCCTCAAAGGAAATATGCTGGCAAGATGGCTCAAGGATATTTCCTCCCCCACCATGTGATGAATTATCTATGTGATCCCACATTATCTCTGTAGTTTATCACAACATCTCGATTTCAGCCATCTGAATCCATGATGTTGATCTCATCACTAGTGGGCCTAGGAATAGATTTGGGACTCGATATCACACAAGAATGATAGATCTACATAGACACATAACTAGGAACACACTACTCTAACCTAAACTACCACCGAACTTGGTCAAAGTAGAAGGGGACAACTATGTGGTTGTATTGTTCGTCTATTAGAGAGTTCTTCTGTATGCAGAACATTTTCTTGTGTATCCCTGCCCACATGTACATCCTAAGGTAGGGTCTCCATATGACTCTGCCTATTGTCAATCTATCTAAGCTCAATCTCCAATGTAGGAGATCACCAAATAACCACTCACGAATAAGTGGATAAGAGAATACCTTAGGCCAATCACCAAGTGGTGCATCCCTATCCAAATTAGGCCAATCACCAAGTGGTACATCCCTATTCAAATACATACTACCCAAGGTCATGATAGAGATATACAAGAATGATCTCACCCCAAGAGTATACCCTCCTATGTCTCTTCATCACTCACATAGTATACATAAGTCCTCTGTGCATGTGTGTTATGCACCCATTAGAGCACATAGCCAATGTGATGGTAGTAATCATGCATCACCTCAATAATGGAACCTCATCGGTTGGGTGTAGGAGCTAGCTGACCATGATACAACCCCTCGCCTCACTGGGCATCACTCTCCCCACATCATATACTTGTTTTCTCCTATAATCCTCCTTAGTGCAGTTGGATTAATATCTCACAATCTCACCCTGATGGGAAGGTGCAAGATGTGGTATACATCCCAAAGGGTGACCGTCATCTCTCCCACAGGCAACAGGAACATCGAGGTGTCTGCATTCCACCTCTCCATCAATGCCATAAGCATCAAAGAATGTAATGTGATGGTTGGCATAGTTATTGCATACCACAAGCCCACCATGTGCAGCAACTCCTTGTCCCCCTATGTTAGCCTTAGGTCGACTCCTGAAGGCTTCGAAAGGTGAGCCCGATAGTATGCTCATGGATGTATGGAAGTGTCTGCAAAGGCGAAATGTTCTATCATCAGTAATCGATTATCATCATCATCTAATCAAAACATTCATTTTATCTTTTCCGACATTAAATCTCCTAATCCTGTGTCATCACTGGTCACCCTGAACAATGATTAGAGTGCCCTGAGTGGACCAGGGTGCCCCCTTGGGACTCGGGCACCCATGAAGGACTAGGGTGGTCTAGTACCCCAATGTTCCCGAACAAGGGGCATAGACCTAGTTTCTATGATGATCATAATCTTGAAATCACTGAAAGCATGGAAAAATTAAAAAGGGATTCAATGGAAGATCCACTCACCTCCTTGAGTGGTCAGCCGATGAGTATGGATTGGCATAGGATCTCCATCCATGTAGGTCTCTTAGGTCTGCATTGAGGCATTCTAACTAATAGGTGGGCTCCTCTGTAGTGAATAGTTCTAAAAAGTTAGAAAAGTGACAAATGAAGGTATCACTTTCATATTTATGAGTTATGCACATTTTTGTTTTATGATTCTAAGTTAAAAACCCTAATTTTTGCACTTTTCCTTTAATATCTCATATATTGAGCCTGGAAGCTCTAATTGTCGCACTATCGATGGCATTGGAATCATGAGTTCACCCTCTTCCTCTGTATTAGCTCCATAACATGCTTGGATGAACTATCAAGCCTTGTTGTGAACTTTCTTCAGAAAAATATTTATCACAATTCACTATGGTAAACATGATACCCTATTTCATCTCACTAATTAGCAAGACAAAATAGGGGGGGCATATAGCTACTTGCGAATTTCATCACTTTTCTTAGTAAGAATTAGGTGGTTTTGTGTCTAACATGTGGTTTTATAGGGTGAAGTTCCTAACTTTGTACTGGAGAATCTGCTGGGGGCTTCGTCCAACAACTTATGGATATATCCTTTTTCAAATGATGTTTACTTTTCTGTAATTTATCTTGCATATGCACGTAGTTTCATATGCCCGTTAAAGTGGGCGCTAAATATAGTGTCGTAAATTGTACACCTTTGCTAGGGTGGTACAATTTCACACTTAGGTTAGCACCCACCTTAGTGTGTCTTGCATTTTGTATTTCTAATTTCCCTTTAAGAATTTAATTAATTGATTTAATTAAATCTAAACTCATGTTTCATCACTTTACATGTTATAAAGTTGGGCTCTTTACCCTAAGTGTGACCCTTTTCATCTTATTCCTTCAATGAATAATTTAATCATAAACCCTAATTATGTCTTATTTTGACCTTTAAGGCCCAATTTCACATATCAAAACATATCAAAATCAGCTGTAACTTTGGGATTCACTCTAATATCATCATATCTAATGGCCCCAAAAATTTGGTGAAAAGTTGGTCGGACCGTGGCAGGAATGCACATGGTCCTCGTCTATTTTCTCAAATTTTTGGGAGCATAATCCTATGATATAATAATGCCTAACCCCAAAATATTGGTAGGAAATTCAAATCCTAGGTCAACCTAAACATGAAATTAAGATCTAGGGTTTCATAATTAAGACCTCTCTTTCTTCATTTGAAGGGGTCTTCTTCTAAGAATCTAAGAGCAATTTTTTGGAGTATAAGAGCCTTCTTTGTAGTGAGAGATTAGATCTTTAAATTATTCAACACCATTCAATATTATTCCATAAAATATCCATCAAACAACATTTTATCAATTGGTGACTTTTGGAGCTATAGAAGAATAATAGATCACCAACTAATGATTGGCTTGTACCTCTCCCTTGTGGTTGGGTATGGTTTTATGTTATTTTCATGTCGCTGCATAAGATTCATTTTAATTCCTATTCATGCTTTATATCACTTTGGATCATGGATTTAGAGCATTTACTTTGTAAATTATAAGCAATTAGGGTTTACTCTTTAGGGTTGCTCTAGATTGTTTGCTTTTCATTTTAGGATCTCGCACATGCACAAGGTTCTTGCACACACATTTTAAGTACATTATCGGCTATTCATGGAGGTGGAAATCACCAAAATAGGGGTTTTACTAAGCCAAAACCCTTAAAAGCCACCCAAAACTCTATTTTGTAGCTTCAGGTATAGGTTTGGATTGGGGCCTCAAAAGTTTTAGGACCGGAGGAGAAAACAAAGATAGTTTTTGGGTGTATATTTCATCTTAAACCCTAAGGACAATGGCATGGCACCCTATTCCTACCCTCTATCAGTAGGATTTGGAAGAATAGTGTCTTGCAGGCTTTAGAATGTATCTTGTCAGCTGTAGCTCCAAACTTGCATAATCAAGATAGTGGTATGGCACCCTAGTCCTAAACATTTTTTCTCAGATTTTAAACATAGGTGCACCTCTAATTTTGCCTCCTAATATGTACTTTTCACTAGTATATAAGTTTTCCTTTGATCTGTATTTCCAGATTAGGGTTTTCTTGTATACTTACATCCTAGGTTAGATTGCATTTTGAATCATTCCTCTCTCTCATTTACAGCAAAGGAATAGAAAACATAAGAGGTTTGTTAGGCCCAATATGGAATGATGATGTATTGAGAGGGGAGGGGTGAATCAGTACTCCAAAAATTTTCTTTGATAATAACCTTACTATTATGCATAAACAGAATAGTGCAGTAACATAAAATAAAACTAAAATCAACAGATAACAATCATACATGATTCACTCCATAACACATATATTTTGGTCACGCAGAAACTCTTGGTTAGAGAGAAAAACTGCGGTGGGGATCCCACAACTTCACTACTGCAATAATAAAGAATGCTTAGTTAGAGCTACATTTAGCTATTTCTTATAGCTTACCCTGTTAGGAGTATCAGGATCAGTTAGATCTACCTTACTAAAGGATTTTACAACACTATATAAATTTTGCACCTGGTTAAAGGATTTACAACTTATAGACTTGGTTAGAGTCTTTTACCCTATTAAAGGTTTCTCTTACAACTTCTAAATATTACAATAAAATCATTACAAATATCTGCAACTTTACGTCTGAAATGCTAAAGCAGATTCTATGTGCTCTGAATAAGATTACCTATCTTGTAGCATACCTCAGTAACCCATAATGAAACTTGATAAACCCTTTTGTTTACTTTGTTCTTCGACTATTCACTGATAACCTTCTCGGTGACCTCTCCGTGTCTCTGTAACAGTCTTCCTTCATGCATACACACACACATTATCACATCTCTTGTATCTAACCCTAAAATCATGCTGTATAAATAGATCTCTTACAACGGTGATTTAATTCATTGCTTTGATCTTACAAAAAGATTCTTCAAATGAATAACTAAACAAAATATCTCATTGGTTAGATTGACCTTGTAATCATACACAATCTCGTAATGCAATTTCCAATGCAGAAATAGTTAGATGTGCCTTGATCTTGTAACACGTTTTCATGTGCATGTCCAGGTTCAATGTATCTGGTAAAATGTTTCACTCGATGAATATCAACTCGGTGAGTTAACTTTACCACTCGGTCGCCATGAAACTTTACTTGGTAAACAACTCGGTGAATACTACATTCTGTGACTACTTTCTTCTATAACCGACTAGACTATTCATACCAACTTCTCTGTGTGTACTAACTGCATGATTCGGTAGTACTAATCGACTAGAATATATAGTATGACTTTGGATATGAAACTAATGGCAATTTGATAAGTAGTAACAATCTCCCCTTTTGACATTAGTTGAGATGTTTGACAAAAACTACTTACAAAGTCATAACTCAAAAACTATATACTTGACAAAATGACTATACTTGACAATATATACGATAGTCAATAAAATAGTATATGCAAATATACTCCCCTTATCATTATTTTGTACATAACTCTGAATTTTGCATGTTTGGTTCTATTCTATACTTGTGTGCTCTGAATGCTCTGTATATTTTGCTTGGTATACTCCCCTTGTCTACAATACTCAAAATTGTGTTAACAAAACTGTATTACTCTCCAAATGTAGAATTACTCCCCCTTTGCTAGGCTTTCCTCTTTGTAGTGTCATAATATTACTCCCCCTTTTTGACAAACATTAAAAACTTAATTTCCATCCGGAGGCGGTAACTAATCAAAAATAGTCTTATACTTGGTCCAGGCGTCGGTGAGGGCGACTGAGAGTGAGTCCTTGACACTTTCCATTAATGATTTTTGTGCTTGAATATCAAATAATAGTGATATCAAGCCATCAAGAGTGCTTCCCTCTTGTGTAGTTGATAAGCATGTAGCTCGGTTGAGCTATTCCTGTATTGATGATAGATGAGGAAGGAATAATGTTTGAAGGGTCATTATATCCATCCTGATTTTATGCTCTTCATTCCTCAGTTCTAACTGTTGAGCCATGAGCTATTGTAGCTTTTTGTAAAAGTTCTGAACTAAATTAGGCTCAGTGGTCAACTTAGATGAGAGATCGGTGATCTCTTTCTCAATTGCATCAGTTTTATTTTTGATATCTTTAATAAATAAAGAAAATGTACACAATTTCTGGAATAAATAAAGAATGTGCTTGAGTTGAGGGGACAACTCAACAATGAATTTGACAAGTTTTACCTTGCCAACAGCAATTGATTTTGGTACTTCCTCTATCATTTTTGTTGTAAGCTCTTTATCCTTGAGCTTGATTAAGTACTCGAATGCATCAACTCCAGATGTTTCAATCTGATTGAGGAGTTCATCCAACTGAATATGGATGTCTGCATCGGTTGACACTTTTGTTGATGGTAGCATACATGTGAGTAGTGTCTTAACCTTCTGAAGTACTTTATTCTTTTTTTGTATGGCCAGATGCTTCTCCTATTCGGCCTTTGCTTTGCATAGTTCACCGAATTCAGTGAGTGCTTGCCCTTTCAATTTGGAAATGTCTACATTGGGCAACACGATCAGTTTAGATAAGTCAAATTTAAAACCATGCTTTCTCACCTTCTTTTCTTTTCCTTTGGTCTGTGGCACTAATACAAGTGCTTGTGAGGCTTGCTGACCCTCGGTAGGTTGCTCAGTAGATGCATCACTTTGGTCAATTCCTATAGCCGTTGTAGTGTCTTTGGGTGGCTCGGTGCTAGGGGTCTCAGTTGTAATAGTTGCAGTGCTTGTCTGTGCTTGAGACTTCTGATCTTTGGTTGTATCACCTGCAGCTTCAGATTTGTTACCTTCGGTAGCTTGCTCGGTGTCCTTGGGAGCTTTGATTGAGACTAGTGGCTTCACCGGTAGATAAGGCTGAACTTGTTCTAAGACAGATTCACTAGAGACAAGTTTTGCATAAGTGGTGCCTTCAATCATTTCCTACTCTGTGGCTGCTTCATCCATTACATCTTCATCAATTTGTATAGTGTCACTGGGTCTTGACCTTGCTCGGTGACATCTGGATCTTGCTCGGTGACATCAACAATTTCAATTTGAGATTGTTCACCGACATCCTTTTGTTTGATGATCTCCTACCACTTGGCTTTAGTCTCATTTTCCACATCAATGTATAGCCCATTCATCAATTTTAAGGCTCTTTGTTTCACAAGAAATTTA
Organism: Cryptomeria japonica; assembly: GCF_030272615.1. Classification (NCBI taxonomy): domain Eukaryota; kingdom Viridiplantae; phylum Streptophyta; class Pinopsida; order Cupressales; family Cupressaceae; genus Cryptomeria; species Cryptomeria japonica. Next base: position 810,919,433 of record NC_081414.1, on the reverse strand, counting down.
GAATTGTATGTGGACAAATGCTGCTTGATTTTAGCTACAGACATGTCAGGAAATAGATGAACTAGACTTCTTTCTCTTATTTGTCTCTCTCAATCCATTGCATATTTCCATCTGTTATCAATATGTGAGTAGAGTTCACTTGGAAGTGACTTTGCTAGTTCTAATGGTGCTAACCGAAACTTCAGAAGTGTACATATGACAGCTTCTTCAATTTGTCATTTCTCATCATTATTCCTAGTCTCATACTTAACATATCTAAATCTTGCAAATCCACCGTATTATTTAAGATTGGCACAAAAATTTTCAACAATGTGAATGTTTACGGTTTTGCTTTTCACAATCTGGAATTTGTTTGCATCATCAGACTCTGTATCACTTAACTCTTTTGCCAAAATGAGTCTCCGAGTAGATTTCTTATAAGTTTTGGTTACCTTAGGAGTGGCAATAGTCTTTTGTTTCTTACTTGGTAATGTAGCTGATGCTCTGGTGTTGGGTCTCTTTGTTGGTGGAGTTGGTAAGGCCTTTGTGATGTCCTATTTCTTTCTTTTCAGAACATTACCCTTTGGCAACTCTGTGCTCAATGTTATTGCAGCCTCTTGTGCTTCTGATTCCTCTTCAGTAATGGCAAGATTTCCTTTGATAGGTGTAGAGGAGGATTCTTCTCCAAATTTCTTAGATAAAGCCTTTATCATCTTTGTAGCTTTTCTTGTAGCCTTAGGAACTACAATGCTCATTTTTACTTTCTCCTTCACCTCTTCATAGGTTCCATACCTTAGTTCAGTTGCATGCCTTGGCAATGATAGATAGACATCAATTTATTGTTGTGTAATATCATAATCAATCTCATAACCCATTGGTTGCAATGATTGAGTCCTTGGTTCAACAGCATTTACATAGCAATAATCAGTGTCGACTTCAAAACATATATTGTCCTTGTATTTTTTGACCAGCTGTGGTGGGATCTTGTACCTGTTGTGCATTTTCTCTTGGAATTTGTTGAAGTAATCATCCATGATATCATTAAAGTTATCTCCTAGCTTCTTGATGTAGTCATTGATCTGATGGGTGATAGGTCGGTGTAGCTCCCATACTACTTTACTGACTGAGGGAAAGAACTTCTCAAAATAGAAAAACATACATACAAGTAGTGAACCAAAATTTAGTGTGTTTGTCAAGTTGTTCTTCTTCAGCTTCCTTATTGTGTTCAAGTTCTCAAACAAGTTCTTTAGTAGCACTTCACATAAGTCTACTTTCATTCCCTTCTTCACTATTTTGTAGGCCAGGTCCACTGCAGCACATGGTACACTGTTTTCCCTTGTAGATTGGAAGAAATAGTAACCAATAACTCTGATTGCAAATTTTAGTTCAGCATCAGTGACATTATTCAATTTTAGTCCTCGGTAATCAGATTCTACTCCGGTTAGACTGATTAGCTCCTTTTGTGATATCGATTTCTGTGCACGAGCATGATCGTAGATGGGATATCCGGTGATCAGGTGAATGACTTCCTTCATGATCTTGAACAGTTGCTCTTATACCCACATGAAATCATCATGTACTCTGCTCAATACAAACTTAACCCACTAGGGTTTGAACACACGGGGATAGACTAGGGCTTCAGTTAATCCCTTGATTTTGATATGCTCAAATTTGCTATCCAGTTTGCCACCAGTGCACAGTTCATCATATGTATCACTAATCTCTACATGACCAAGTTCCTCAACATGACATTTGGTAAAGAATCTGACATCTTCCACTAACAAGAATCGATCCAGGATGAGTGAAAATGCAGTTTTATCATCCGGTTCTGAGGCAACTTTAGGAGTTAGAGAATATTTCAGTGAGGGCTTCTTCACATTTTGGACAACTACAGGGTCTTCAATCTTGGGTACCATGGTATATTTTGGGTAAGATTTGACAAGTTATCCTTAGGGTTTACAAATGACTGACGCTTCACACTCAGTAGACAATAGCAATTTGACTAGATCGGAAACCAGCTTAACAATGTGAATAGATTGATGTAAATACCTCGAAATTCACTCTGAATGAAGTTTGATCACATTGATTCGCTTTGCTCTGCTTCTCGAAAACTTGGGTGAATGAAAATGACCGTGAAAACACTTTTAAGTACTCAAAAATACCTTATCGGGCTCCATGCAAGTTAGGTCAAGATATTAAATGCACTCAGTTCACCTTTTACCGATTTACTCTTTTTTTCTATTTTCACCGAGTACCCAACTTTGCTTTATTAACTGACTTGATAGGTTTCCTGTATACACCGACTTGACAGGTTTCCTGTATAGTATATAAACTGACTAATTGCATCTTAACTGTGCAGATTTTGAATTTTGTACATAATAGAATAGGAACTGTTATTATTTAACTTTTAAAGAATGCACTCCCTTCATACCTTTCCTTAACGAATTTGAAATAGGTGCACCTAACTCAGTAGGTAAGGTGCTTTCTTCATCAGACATAATTTCTTTCTTTTTCCAAATCATCTTGAATTTTTCTCTAATCTCTTCAGTGTCTCTTCTCGATTGATCTCTGCAATCTCCAGCTAAATGTCCACCTTTGTGACAATGAAAGCATGCCATACCAGGATTTATCCATGATCTCTGGTTGTTCATTCCAAATCTTATAAAATAGTTGGCACTTATATGTCCATATCTTCCACAACATTTGCACAATATCCTTGTATTGTAATCCCATGGTACTGCTACATATTGTCGGTAAGGATCTGTGTGAGTTCAGTAACCTCTAGTGTTTTCTCGATGTGGATACTTCATGTAGTTCTTTTTCTTAAACCAGCACTTCTCGCTACTATGTCCATATCTATTGCAATTTCTACAAAACCCTTTGAATTTTGCCTTCTGATAGTTGTTAACAGACTTTGTCCTACATTGATTAGGTATGTGACCATATTTATTGCAATTGTAACAATATCCATTGGACTTAGAGATATTTGATTGCTTACATTTTTTGATCTGGCATATGCTAGCAGTATGACCTTGATTTCCACAGTAGTAGCAAATAGGCTTCTTCCTTTTGATGTTATTCCTTTTACCAACTTGTTTTGATGATTCTCCTCTCTCGGTAGTATGAATTCCTTTCTTGGTAGAGTCTTTTCCTTTGTAACCGAGTCCTCCATCTTTGTAGAGTCTTCTTGTATTCAGTTTCTCATCCAACATCTTTGATGCTTCATAACTTTTCTCCAATGATTCTTTGGACTTCTTCTCAGTTTCAAGTTCATCAATCAACCTTGATACTTCAAGTTTCAATGATTGATTTTCATCATTCTTCAGAATTGCTTCATGATGTGCATAACCTAGTTGATCTGTCATATTTTATTGAATACTAGTTAACCTTATGATTTCATCATCCTTATCAGATACTAGAGCTTCATGTTGTTTCTCTCTTTGTAGATCTCTTGCTTTATCCTCAGCTATCCTTAATGCATCTAGATTTTCAGTCATCTATGTACTGAAATGTTCATGTTCTCTTTTCATTGCTTTTAGTTGATTAGCCAATGCTTTGTTCTTTTCTTTCAACATTCCAATCATTTCTTTAGTCTCTTCAGATATACTATTCTCAGATGATGTCTCGATTTGTTCCACTAGCTCTTGAGAATCCTGCAAGTCATCAGATAATCTTCTTCTTACTTTCAGAGATTTTTGCATTTGCCTCTGCATGTCTGCAATCACTTGATTTGCATTATCCAACTCTCCTTGAAGATGCACAATCCTCCGAGATTGTTTGTAGCCTTCCATTGCTAAGATCTTTCTCTTTAGGTAGTTAAACCCTTTTCCAAGATTGCTGCTCTGATACCAATTGTTAGGCCCAATATGGAAAGCTGATGTACTAAGAGGGGAGGGGTGAATCAGTACTCCAAAACTTTTCTTTGATAATAACCTTACTATTATGCATAAACAGAATAGTGCAGTAACATAAAACAATACTAAAATCAATAGATAACAATCATACATGATTCACTCCATAACACATATATTTTGGTCACGTAGAAACTCTTGGTTAGAGAGAAAAACTGCGGTGGGGATGGCACCCACAACTTCACTACTGCAATAATAAAGAATGCTTGGTTAGAGCTACATTTAGTTATTTCTAATAGCTTACCCTGTTAGGAGTATCAAGATCAGTTAGATCTACCTTACTAAAGGATTTTACAACACTATATAAATGTTGCACCTAGTTAAAGGATTTACAATTTATAGACTTGGTTAGAGTCTTTTACCCTGTTAAAGGTTTCTCTTACAACTTCTAAATATTACAATAAAATCATTACAAATATCTGCAACTTTACATCTGAAATGCTAAAGAAGATTCTATGTGCTCTGAATAAGATTACCTAGCTTGTAGCATACCTCGGTAACCCATAATGAAACTCAAGAAACCCTTGTATTTACTCTATTCTTTGACTGTTCATTGATAACCTTCTTGGTGACCTCTTTGTGTCTCTGTAACAGTCTTCCTTCATGCATACACACACACATTATCACATCTCTTGTATCTAACCCTAAAATCATGTTGTATAAATAGATCTCTTACAGCAGTGATTTAATTCATTGCTTCGATCTTACAAAAAGATTCTTCGAATGAATAACAAAACAAAATATCTCATTGGTTAGATTGACCTTGTAATCATACATAATCTCCTAATGCAATTTCCAATGCAAAAATGGTTAGATGTGCCTCGATCTTGTAACACGTTTTTATGTGCATGTCCAGGTTCAATGTATCTGGTAAATCGTTTCACTCGGTGAATATCAACTCGGTGAGTTAACTTTACCACTCGGTAGCCATGAAACTTTACTCGGTAAACAGCTCGGTGAATACTACATTCTGTGACTATTTTCTTCTGTAACCGACTAGACTGTTCATACCGACTTCTCTGTGTGTACCAACTGCATGATTTGGTAATACTAACCGACTAGAATATATAGTATGAATTTGGATATGAAACTGTATATGGTGAAAATGGATAGCAATAAACAACAATATTGAAAGACTAAAATGGATTCAACCACAAAACCCTAGCCTAACAATGAACAAAGATCCACCATAACATATGAAGATAACCTAAGACAATGCAAAATAACTCAAAAATCACAAAGATTATACCATCACATGTCCACTAGGGTTTTGATCTCCATTCTTCCTATCTCCATTGATCTTGTTTGATATGCTTGCTCTCAGATTTTTGTATGCACAAGAGCTCAACAAAGAACGGAATGTGGTTGCAAGTAGAATTGTAGTGTAGTCAAGTCCTCCAAAATTAGTCATTAGTCATTAGGGTTTGGTAATGAAGAAAGCATCTCCTTAAATAGAAGACACAATAGAAAATGGAGGGTTAAGATTGAGAGGTGTAAAAAGAGAGGTCGGCTAGGATTAGAGGGTAGGTATAAGAAATACCAAAATAATGAAAGGGGTAGGTATTGTAGGAAATAAGAGATGAATGACATGTGTCATGTGTAGAAAAGGTTAATGAATTAATTAAATAAATAAAGATTTATTTAATTAATAGAAGAAGTAGGGCAATTAAATAAATAAAATATTTATTTAATTTAGGAAAGGGATAATTTAAATAAATAAATGTATTTATTTAAATGAGAAATAAGGCTAGAAGAGGATAAATGAATTAATTAAATAAATAAAGATTTATTTAATTAATAGAAGAATTAGGCTTAGATAATTAAATAAATAAAATATTTATTTAATTAGACATGACAATTTTGGGTGTCTACATTTTGCCCCTCTTTGAGACAATGCGGCTTGTCGCGTTGTTTCAAAGAAGATAAGATGAACTGATACAGAGTTGCCCCAAAATAAGGAATTATATGCCCCCTCGAGAGATTGGATGAAAAAGTCTGGAAAGAGCGCAGACAATCTCTCGATAAGAAAAATGGGATAGAAGGGGTTGAGCGAATAGAGTGACAGAGTCACGGGATAAAGAAGACTGACTCGGGAAATGAGGGCGAGGGCTAGGGTAGGCTATAAGATAGACCACGGGCAAAAGACATCCTCATTGTCATCCACACCCATAGAAGATCACAGTGCAGAGCGAGAAAAGAGCAGCAGCAGTCAGCAGCGATGGCATTCGTTCATAGATTCGACCGTGTCCGCCGATTCCAGCGACCAGCCGATGCAGGAGAGCCGGTAAGTACCCGAAAACCTCCTCGTACTTTCACGCATTTCAAGTTTTGTCATTAATGCATGTTTAGGAGCAATAAATGCGCTAGAAATAGGGTAGTTAAAAAGTGCAAAAACGCGCAACCGCGTCTGTGTCAGCGCCAAGCGTGTCTGTGTCCAACAGGCGCGACTGTGTCGGGTCCAGGCGCGTCTGTGCCTGGAACCGCGTTTGTGTTGAATGCGGACGCATTTGTGAAATGTAGTAGCGTCTGTGCTTTTGAATAGCGTTTATGTCATGCAGGGACGTCTGTGTTCCCTGGTCGCGTTTGTGTCTGGCATAGGCACGTTTGTGTTCAGAAAGCGCGTCTGTGTTGCAGAGGCGCGTTTATGCAGTCTATAAGCGCGTTTATGAGTTAAAAGCGCGTGTGTGTTGAAAAAGTGCGTTTGTGTGCTTAAATGCAAGGTTTTAGTCCTTTAGGTCAAATCGGCAGTTCTGTGATGAACATACGCTGTCGATTGGATAAGCTGCTGAGAGGATATACTCAAGCAGGTCCTCTAGGAAGATTAGGATAAATCAAGGCACTTTGTGATGAACAGGGAGCACCAGGATATGCAGCACTTTGTGATGAACAGGGAGTGCGAATGTGAGTGACACTTTGTGATGAACAGGGAATGTCACACTCGTAGTACTTTGTGATGAACAGTGAGCACTACTAGGATAAATAGCAACACTTTGTGATGAACAGTGAGTGTCACTAGGGTAGATAGCCATATGCATTTAGGTAGCAAGTAGCATTTTGTGATAAACAGTGAATGCCACGATAACTGACAAGATTGATTTGCTTGACTGCAGGAGTATTTGCCAATGTTGGAGTCACGGGAGAGATTCCCATCGACTCAGAGACTGCGTCCAGAGTTGTCCATCCAGGACATGATTTCCATTGAGGAGATGGGTCTCACATATATGCTCTATGTGCCCGAGTTTCGGGCAAACATGGGGTTGCTGACTGCGTTGGCCGAGAGATGGCACTCGAAGACGTGCACGTTTCACCTGCCGATGGGTGAGATGACAGTGACACTGGAGGATGTATACAGGATATTACATGTTCCCATTGATGGAGAGTTGATCCCCTATGACCGTGACGGTGACAGGGAGGCCTTGAGACGGGTCTTTCAGGATCCTGAGTTGGAGATGCGAGCAGGCCATGTAGCTTGGGACACCATGACTGCCACAGGATTGGCATTGCCGGCAGTTATTGGGGGAGTTATCAGTGGATACTTGTGTCCAGACAGGGCCACACGAGGATTGGCAGTGGGCTGGGGAGGGGCCTTGGAGACGCTGATGGCAGAGCACACTAGGTATGCATGGGGGCCATGTGTCCTAGCACATTTGTACTATGAGCTGCATCAGTTTGTATACCATGGATCAGTGGGGCTGGGCTGCGGTGTGACTCTATTGCAGGTGTGGGCCTATGAGCACCTTCCTATCACACGGCCGATTCACTTCCGAGGCAGAGGACAGGGACAGAGTTTTGTTCATTTGTATGCCATGATCACATCCCAGCCTCGGATTGGGAGATTGGAGCACTGGAGGAGAGTCATTGATGACATTGATATGGTGATCTGGAGGTCGTACCTGGGGTGCGAGGAGTGGGGCCACCCATGGTGCGAGGAGTGGGGCCACCCTGGGGCGCGACGACCTCTGGAAGCTCCTAGCCCGCTGCTCTGCTGGCACGGCTGCATAATATAGATCCCTCCAGTAGGCGATCTCCTCTCCCGCTCGCAAAACATAGGCGTAGCCTGCCCCTGCATCCTCTGCTGCCCGCCTACCTGCCCTCAGAGCTGTCTCGGCCTCGGTATATCTCTGGATGGCCTGATCCCTCTCCCGCTCTATATCTCGGACCCTGATCCTGAGGTGGTTCCTCTCTCGAACCAAATCCTCAATCTCATCTGCCTGGCCCTGGCAGATCTCCCGCAGCCTCACCACCTCATCCTCCTCGGAGTCTCCGCTCTCCGCCCCTGCCTGTGGCTCCTCCTCTACAGGTGCCTGTCCCTGTGCCTCTGCCTACACCTGTCCCTGTGCCTGTATAGGTACCTCTGGCTGTACCTGTCTTTGTCCCTCTCTGGGACCCTGTGTTGCTGGCACCTGTAGGGGCAGTCCACCCCGTCCTCTCACCACTGGAGCTGCTCTCTCCTGACCTCCCTCCCTCCGAGGTGCTACCCGTCTCTCTCCCACCACTCCCCTCCGCCTCCGCCATGCCCCCTTTAGAATAGTAGGGCAATGGCATCATGGGTGGCCCCACTCCTCGCACCCCAGGTACGGCCTCTAGATCACCATATCAATGTCATCAATGACTCTCCTCCAGTGCTCCAATCTCCCAATCCGAGGCTGGGATGTGATCATGGCATACAAATGAACAAAACTCTGTCCCTGTCCTCTGCCTCGGAAGTGAATCGGCCGTGTGATAGGAAGGTGCTCATAGGCCCACACTTGCAATAGAGTCACACCGCAGCCCAGCCCCACTGATCCATGGTATACAAACTGATGCAGCTCATAGTACAAATGTGCTAGGACACATGGCCCCCATGCATACCTAGTGTGCTCTGCCATCAGCGTCTCCAAGGCCCCTCCCCAGCCCACTGCCAATCCTCGTGTGGCCCTGTCTGGACACAAGTATCCACTGATAACTCCCCCAATAATTGCCGGCAATGCCAATCCTGTGGCAGTCATGGTGTCCCAGGCTACATGGCCTGCTCGCATCTCCAACTCAGGATCCTGAAAGACCCGTCTCAAGGCCTCCCTGTCACCGTCACGGTCATAGGGGATCAACTCTCCATCAATGGGAACATATAATATCCTGTATACATCCTCCAGTGTCACTGTCATCTCACCCATCGGCAGGTGAAACGTGCACGTCTCCGAGTGGTGGGAGAGAGACGGGTAGCACCTCGGAGGGAGGGAGGTCAGGAGAGAGCAGCTCCAGTGGTGAGAGGACGGGGTGGACTACCCCTACAGGTGCCAGCAGCACAGGGTCCCAGAGAGGGACAGAGACAGGTACAGCCAGAGGTACCTATACAGGCACAGGGACAGGTGCAGGCAGAGGCACAGGGACAGGCACCTGTAGAGGAGGAGCCACAGGCAGGGGCGGAGAGCGGAGACTCTGAGGAGGATGAGGTGGTGAGGCTGCGGGAGATCTGCCAGGGCCAGGCAGATGAGATTGAGGATTTGGTTCGAGAGAGGAACCACCTCAGGATCAGGGTCCGAGATATAGAGCGGGAGAGGGATCAGGCCATCCAGAGATATACCGAGGCCGAGACAGCTCTGAGGGCAGGTAGGTGGGCAGCAGAGGATGCAGGGGCAGGCTACGCCTATGTTTTGCGAGCGGGAGAGGAGATCGCCTACTGGAGGGATCTATATTATGCAGCCGTGCCAGCAGAGCAGTGGGCTAGGAGCTTCCAGAGGTCGTCGCGCACAGCAACGGCTACGGGAGGGAGCCGCAGGAGACAGGCATCCAGCGGTGGGGTTATGGGGCCTCCACCACCACCAGAGGGATAGGGGGATCCAGGGGCAGGGCCATCTACAGCTCAGACTCCGTCGAGGCGAGGTGGCTCCGAGGGAGGGAGTTCCTCATAGCTATAGTGGGCTCCCATTGTATCAGTAGATGTATCATTGTTATATTGTAGACACCTGCGGGTGATTCTTTTGTAGCCATATGATTCTTTTGACATCATTGTATTATGACACATTTGATTGATTATATATATGAGATGATTCATCTTTTGTGGCAGCTATATGCATGTGTACCTTATGTGATGCATTTGTTCTTATGTGATGCATGTTTTATGATATGGATGCTTATATGATGCTAGGCCATATATTTTTGTTCTTTTATGTTGTATATGTGATGCATGATGCGAATGAAAATGTATGTGATACAAGTGAATATAATAATGCAAATGATTATTTACATAATGAAAATGTGAGATGTGCTAACATATGTTGTATGCAGGATGTGATGCAATTATAATATCTATATGTATGAAATGCTTATATGTGGTGATGCAGGTGCAACTATATGAAATGCAAATGTTTTTGGTGTGTCATTATACTCAGTCATGTGATAGCGGGCTACGCGGACTCGAGAAGGACAATGGAAGTCAATCAAGAAAGGGGGATGGAAGACAGAAGATATGAACGTGAAAGAGCTTCTTGTGCGTTATCATCATTGAGCTTTATTATGGCAGAATAGGTTATGACAATCGAGGCATATGTTCGGCCCAGAAAGTCATTGTACCTGTTTGCATGGAGAGAAGACAGTCATAAACAAGGAATGCCCCAGTTCACACTAGACTCACAGTGTCCTCATATCCTTGGACAAGTCATAGTATTACTAAAAGACAATCCACAGACAGCAAATGCAAATAAGTGACGATACCCCATCCTCGCCTTTCTAGTCAAAGACATCCTGGAAAAGCTAAAAGACATGTCACCAAAAAGATAAAACCAAAAGAAAACCAAGACTCGACACCCACATCCACTGTAGTCCTCAAGTTTGTGTCTCTTGTCACTTGTTTAAGTCAAATTTTGATTGTGGTCACAATGTTCACTTTCACAAAAAGGATAGATAGCACTGAACCATATGTTGTCTGAGTCTGTTAAAAGATTTGATTTTGTTGAAGCCCATTGTTGCTGCTGTGTCTCCTTGGAAACTGACTGAATCCATGAAACTGATACCTTATTGTGGAGAAGATGGAACTTTATTGCGGATCTGCGATGCAAAATGTTGCTTTATTGCGAATTGCGCGTGGATCGACTGAAGAGAGCTGAAAGAAACTGTACTCCTCGAAACATGTGATGTTCTCAGTTCCACACCCATTACTAGACGTAGGAATTGGCCGTAGTCACAGATAGGATCTGATTTATTATGGATGGAAAGAGAGTGAAAAGGGAGGGTTTATTATGAATGGCTAACCAATCGTGGGTAGATCAATAACAAGCCATGATGGGAATGGGTAAGTTTATTGTGAGTGAATTGGTCGTGAGTGTGTGCGAAGTGAAAGAATGAAAGGGAATCCTGAAGGAGGGAGGAGCAAAGTCCCTACGCATGGCGCTGGTGACCCAGTTTTCACCATGGTACTTGCCCAGGGCGCCACCGAAGTGGTTTTCACCGTTGGACGAAATTATTTCTCTTTACTTTTTTGGATTTTGCAATTTTTTTGTTGTCACAAGGCGCCTGTTTGCCAGGTTTTCACCAAGTAACAATTTTTTTTGTTTTTATAATTTTTTTTGTATTTTTGAATTTTTTTTGATTTTTTTGTGTTTTTGCATTAGGATACTCAAAAAGAGCTTATGTGTAGAACCTGCGAAGGTGCATGCTGTTGATAGGATCCTCCAAAGATTCCCCTTCTGTAGTTGAGAGTTGATATGCCCCAGATCCATATGCTGCTGTGATGATGTAAGGACCAAGCCAGTTGGGTTCAAATTTGCCCTTCTTTTCTCTATCTTGCTGATTCTTGGGGTTCTCTCTGAGGACTAAGTCACCTACCTCAAATGTGCGAGGCTTGACCTTGTGATTATAACTGCGACTCATTCGTTGTTGGTAAGCCTTGAGATGATTAAAAGCAGTGTGTCGTCGTTCCTCCAGCAGTTCTAGTTCTTGTAGGCGAGAGACCCTGTAGTCTTCATCGTTGATTATGTTTCTCAAGGAGACCCGTAAAGAAGGTAACTCGACCTCAATAGGCAAGATGGCTTCAGCACCATAGACAAGTGAGTAAGGTGTAGTTCCTGTAGGTGTGCGGACACTGGTACGATAGGCCCAAAGTGCGGGATTGAGTTGGACATGCCAGTTACGGCCAGCGTCGTCGACTGTCTTTTTAAGTATTTTGAGAATTGTTTTGTTAGACGCCTCAGCTTGGCCATTACCTTGGGGGTAATATGGTGTGGAGAAACGATGAGAGATATGGAATCGCTCACAGAGTTCACGAACATCCTGATTCTTGAAAGGACGCCCGTTGTCGGTAATAATGGAAGTAGGAATCCCGTATCGGCAAATGATGTAGTTCAGGATGAAAGTAGCGATTTGTTTCCCAGTAACTTGCGTGAGAGGCACGGCTTCAATCCACTTTGTGAAATACTCTGTGGCTGTGATAATGAATTTATGTCCGTTGGAAGAAGGAGGGTGAATCTTGCCTATGAGATCGAGTCCCCACTGACAAAAGGGCCAAGGAGATGCAAGGGGCTGTAGTTCTTGTGCTGGTGCGTGTATGAGGTCTCCATGAATTTGACACTGCTTACACTTCTTAACAAACTGATATGCATCTTTTTCCATAGTAGGCCAGTAGTATCCAGTCCTGATGAGTTTCTTGGCCAAGGTAGGACCACTAGTATGCGGACCACATATCCCTTCGTGCACTTCTCGTAACGCAATCTAAGCTTCGTCACTCTCTAAACATCTAAGGAGGGTGCCATCTAGACCTCATCGGTATAGGATATCAGCTAGGATAACGTATCGGGAGGATTGGCGGATGAAAGTGCGGCGTTGGTTGTTCGATAAATCGGGAGGTAAGATGTTGTCGCGAAGGTATGTGAATATGGAACCATATAACTGGGATTCAGGACCAACACCACATATCATTTCCGTGAGAGTGATCTCATATGACGGAATCAGCAGGTTGTCAACCAGGAACTCATAACAGGTCTCATTTTGTCGTAGGTCAATGAGTGAAGCAATTGTAGCCATGGCATCAGCAGCGCGATTCTGTTCTCTTGGTATCTGCTCAAACTCTATCTTTGCAAAGTGTTGTTTCAGATCATCTACCAGTTGTTTGTAAGGCATTAGCTTTTCATCTTTTGTTTGATAATCATCAGTTGCTTGACGGATGACAAGTTGAGAATCGCCAAAAACACGAAGTTCCTGGATCTTCCACTGAACTGCAATTCTTAACCCCGTTGTTAATGCCTCGTATTCCGCTATATTGTTGGTGCAAGGAAATGATAAGCGGTATGACTTTGGTATAGAATCGCCTTGGGGAGTTATAAAGAGTATACCCGCTCCTGCCCCGTGCTGTGTGTATGAGCCATCAAAGTATAGTTGCCATGGCTTTGCAGGTGATATTGTTAGAATGGACTCATCTGGAAATTCTGACTGTAGAGGAACATCATCTATCATGGGAGCATCTGCCAGTTGATCTGCGATGGCTTGTCCTTTGATTGCTTTTCTGTCCACGTATTCAATGTCGAATTCACTCAAAATCATTACCCACTTGGCCAGTCGCCCAGTAAGTGTAGCTTTGTTGAGCAGATATTTTAGTGGATCAATTCTGGCAATCAACTTGGTCTTGTGAGTGAGCATATAATGTCGTAATTTTTGTGAAGCGAAGACCACAGCGAGACATGCACGCTCAATTGGTGTGTAGTTGAGCTCATATCCCACCAATGTGCGACTGATATAGTAGACTGCTTTTTCCTTGCCGTCAGGTATTTGTTGTGCTAGTAGTGCCCCCAGTGCTGTTGGAGTAGCTGATATGTAAAGTAGCAATGGTTGATTCGGAATTGGTGGCATCAAAACTGGCGGGTTCAAAAGATAGTCTTTAAGTGCCTGAAAAGCCTGTTGACAGTTCTCGTCCCATTTGAACTTAATGTTTTTGTGTAGCAGGTGCTGGAAAGGATTACACTTATCTGCAAGTTGTGCTATGAATCTTCGTATGGACTGGAGTCTCCCTTGTAAAGACCGAAGTTGACTGATATTCTTGGGTGGCGGCATGTCCAAGATAGCCTTGACTTTTGCTGGATCCGCTTCTATTCCTCTTTTAGACACAATGAATCCTAGGAGCTTCCCGGAGGTTACTCCAAAGACACATTTCTTTGGATTTAATCTTACCTTGTATTTTTCCAGCCTATCAAAAGCAACTGAAAGTATGTCCAAGTGTGTATTTCTGTCTATTGATTTAACCAAAAGGTCGTCGACATAATCTTCCACCTTTACATGCATGAGATCATGGAAGATAGTCGTCATGGCTCGTTGATACGTGGCACCTGCATTTTTCAGCCCAAAGGGCATGACATTCCAGCAGAAGGTTCCCCATGGACAAGTGAATGATGTTTTATGTTGATCTTCAGGTGCAATCCTGATCTGATTATATCCAGAGAATCCGTCCATTAAAGATAACATCTCATGGCCTGCTGTGAGATCAACAATTAAATCAATGTTTGGTAATGGGAAATCATCCTTCGGACAAGCCTTGTTGATATCCCTGAAGTCTGTACATATTCGGATGCTGCGATCTGGTTTGCTGACAGGTACTAAATTGGAGATCCATTCAGGATAATCAATTGGGCGTATGAATCCGACATCTAGTAATTTCTCCAGCTCTGCCTTGACTAATAATGCCACTTGTGGATGCATTTTTCTCAATTTCTGTTTTACTGGTTTTGCCCCCGGTTTGACTGTTAAATGATGCATTACTAAGTCGGGGTCTAGTCCAGGCATATCAGCATAAGACCATGCGAAGTTGACTTGTCGTTCCTTAAAGAAGCTTATGAACCTTGCTTTCTCGGCCTCTGTCAATGATTGAGCCAAAAATATGTTGTGTGGAACCTCGGCTGTACCAATGTTTGTCTTTATAGTCTCCTCTACCAACATGGATGATTTTTCCTCGTATGATGCTGGGAGAATGTCAAGCCTTCCATCTTCGGGCGCCTCAGAGAGGTTTTCACCCTCAGATACGTCCTTTCTTTTTACTTTTTTAGAGTCAGAGAGCGCCACAGTGTGGTTTTCGCCATAAGACCCTTGTTTTGTCTTTATTTTCACATTTTTGCGACTAGAAGGCCCGACGCCCTCACCAAAGTATGCCATGTTATTTAGCTCTATGGCGTATCCTGCTTTATGGTCTCCAAGAGGAAGATCATCGCGAATGCCAAGATAATCAACAATAGCTTCGTCATTTTGAAATGTATCAATCTGTGGTGGTCCATCCTGATCCTAGTCAATGAGTTGGGGGTGAACGAGGGGAAGGTCTTTAGTGTTTTTAGAATCCGCCAGGCTAATAGTGAAGATGTGGTTATATTCAGGTATGTCAAGATAGTCATCGAGGTCGTCAATGGCACTCTCCTCATCAGTGTCGATCGTGAGTGAGTCCAAATTATCATCACTAGTAGCACCCTCAGGGACAGGTGTCCTCATCCTATGTGATCCTGACCTAGGGCCCTGAAACGAAGCTTGTGCGGGATCCTTATGGGTCGGTTCTTGACCAACTCTGAATTTCTTGTAAAACTCCTCCTCCTCTGTAGGTTCATCTGGCTCTCTAAATGTCTCATTAAGTTCATAATCGCTGGAGGATTTGTCTGAACCCCATTCCCACTCATTGGAGTCTGTGGAATAATTATCCTCTTGTTGAACTTCAGCCACTTTGACTCGCCATATCTGTTTTGTTCTCTTGTTTTGAATCTTGGGATTTAGAAAACCAAGCCCCTTAGAGCGTTCCCTTCTTGTAGTTAGCTCAGGTTGTAGAGGCTCCATGACACCTTCTTTGCGTAGTCCGAGAGGACTTTTTCCATCATACCCGAATCTCTGCAGAATTTTGAAACCTTTACCATAGTTTTCACAGGGTATTATAATCTGATCATGTGTATCATCTTCAGCGTCCTTATATAGCATTTTATATAAACTTTCTTCCTCTAGTTCGCCCCATTTTTGAAAGACGGTAGGATCCCATTTGAGGAGCATGATGGAGATTTGCTTATTTGGATGTGGTCTCCCATATTCCTTGGGGGAGTTCATGACTTGTCGTAAGAACATTGTTTGATTCAGAGTGTATTCTCCCATGCCTTTGTCTTGAAACTTGGCTCTAAGTTCACCTTGTTTGGATGTCGAGGGCTTTAATGACTCAGGATCAATATATGCTGAAGAAGGAGTAGCCTCACGATTGCTGGGAATGATAATCTCAGTATGTGATCTCAAGTTATTACAATATATGAATGGATTTGGATCACCATTGACTGTTACCTCGACTCCATTATGAGGAAATTTGATGCACTGATGGTATGTTGATGGGACCGCTCTCATTTCATGAATCCATGGACGTCCTAGCAATATGTTATACGTGAGGTCTAGATCCAGGACTTGACAAATCACGTCCTTTGTTACTGGCCCTATTCTGAGTGGTAAGATGACCGTGCCCTTGGACGAGCGCTCTTCATCATCATAAGCCTTAATAGTGATTTGGTTTGTAGCATTCACAGCTTTGTCAGAATATCCCAATTGTCTGATGGTGCTCAATGTACAAATATTAAGACCTGCTCCTCCATCTATCAGGACTCGTTTTATTCGGTGTTTATGTATGAAGGCTTCAATATGTAGAGGTGCATTGTGAGGCTGACTTATGGAGGCGTCATCGGCTTCTGTGAATGTGAGGGAGTGTGGAACGGATAGGTATCCCACCATGGCTTGAAACTGATCCACGTTTAGATCCGTAGGGACAGCAGTATCTCTCAAGGTTTTGTCAAGGACAGCTTTATGTGCAGGAGATATACGTAAGAGCTCAAGAATAGAGATGAGTGCGGGTGTTTTCCCTAATTGCTCTAAAAGATCGTACTCAGGCTTAGTTGACGGAAGATTGGTATTCTTAGAAGAGGTTCCTGGCAATGTGATCTTACCTCGACGAGTTGTAACATGACATTCAGAGGTAGCTTCGGATGAAGATCCCACACCTTTTAGGACAATTTTAGGTCGCTGAGGAGGATTCTCAGGATTTTTATTTTTGATAGTAATGGTAGAAATATGATTGTCCATTGAGATGTGATTAATAGTGGAATCATAATTGTAAGATGTTCTAGTGTAATTGGCTTGATCATCTGTGACTTTGCCTTTTCCCTTGTCATGTTTTGGGAATGGTTCCTTAAACACCTCATGCTCTTGGTTAGATGAATGTCCCTCAATCTCAATATCTCCTCTGTCAATGAGATCCTGTACAATGTTTTTCAATCGATGGCAATTACTTGTCTTGTGACCCTTGCTCTTATGAAATTCGCAATATTCATCATCATTCCACCAATTCGGTTTTACCTTTGGTTCATATGGAGGAAAATCTGGGACCGTGATCACTTTGTTTGCTACAAGCTTTTTGAATACTGATTCAAGTGGTTCTCCCAATGGAGTGTACTTCCTTCGTGGTCTAGCAGCCGTTTGATTGTTCACTTGATTGTTGGTAGAATTTGATCCAGAAAAGATGAACTTTGGTCTCACTGTGTTAGCATCGACAACACCATCATTAACTGTGTTCTTGTTCTTGTTCCAAAACTTTGGTTTGTCCTTTCCCTTAAAGTCCTCTTTGTTTTCTTTGAATAGTTTGATAACTCCTTGTTCAATTAAGACTCTTTCTGTTGCTAGGCCCTTTTCAATGACATCTTTAAATGTAGACAAACAAGCTTTTCTGAGATCATAACCAATAGCCTTGTTAACATTTTGTGTGAACATTTCCACCATTTGTTTTTGCGGGATTTCACAAGAGCATCTGCTAGCTAAGTTTCTCCATCTTTGTAAAAATGACGCAAAAGATTCTCCTTCTTTTTGTTTCGTATTGCACAAGGTAGTAACTAAGACATCTGTTTCAATGTTGTAAGAGAAATGTTGAATGAATGCCTCTGCCAAGTCACCCCATGACTTAATACCAGGAGGTAATTGAGAAAACCATTCCATCGCTTGATCTCCTAAGCTCTGTGGGAACAACCTCATTAAGTATGTTTCTTCTGCCGCTACCTCAATGCAAGCTGTGAAGAATTGTCTTATGTGTGCCTTGGGATCTCCTCTCCCTCTATATTTGTCAAATTTCGGTGTTGCAAAGTGCGGAGGAAACGGAGGCATTGGAATGCTCTTATCAAAGGGATAAGGGCATATATCTCTCATAGTATATGTGGGTTTTGATGTGCCCATGTCTTCCACTTTCTTTTGTAGATCTCTAATTTGTTGCTCCAAATTATTTTTGGGAGGAGATGGATTTCTTGTAGCATATCCCATGTTTGAAACACCCATTTGAGGAGGAGCTTGTTGCATGTATGGATGATATTGATCGTAGACATGTCCATATGGAGGTCTATATTGTTGCGACATGTATGGAGCACTTGGCATAATTTCTTGTTGAGGAACCCCATATCTGTTTTGTGTGTATAAACCATATTCAATGGGCCTTTCATTTTCCATTGTGTTGCCCCCAATTTTGGCATGAGGTCTCCTTGTGTCAAAATTTTGAGGAAGTCCTTGAGTATCCATTTGTCTTGGTTGACCCATATCTTGAACATGTGTTTGAACATAAGGCCTCCATGATGGTCTTTGAGTGTAAGTATCGTGCATTTGAGCTTGTGTATGTGGGATTGCTGGTTTCTGAAGCAAAACTGATGGTGACTCCGGCATCATATTATTTGGTCCTCCACTATTTGGTTGAGTTTGTTGTGAAGGTCTACTTTCCATAAGTTGAGATAAGTCAAAATCATGTGGTATCTTAGCTCCACTTTGTGCCATCATGTTTAGAAAGTATTGACGATCTCTCCTCATTATCTCTTCAACCAATCTATTGAATTGAGGATCCATTATAGATTCTTGTATGTCTGCTGATAGTATTGAAGAATTGTCCACATTATCATTGTGTGTAGCGTTGTGTATAGCGTTTGCGCTTTCCATATTTGGATTGTGTCTATAAACATTCATGTCTGGTAATGTAGTGTGCTCAGGATTGTAGAAGACATCATTGTCATACTCATAAGAACTCATGTTTACGGGCCCTTGAGCTTCTTTAGCTTTTCTCCTAGATTTTTGAAGACGGGTTTCAACCATGAACTAGGTGTTAGACCAATATGTGAGAGACTTAGACGAAAATGACAAGAGTATGTAAGACCAAGAGTTGTATGGAGTGTAAATGAATCTGAAGTTTACTTGCAATGTCCAAAGTGTAAGACCAAATATGTATGTTGTAGAGTAGGTGTGACTTCCAAAGAGAGGATAGTTTCTCTTGATGAGGTAAGCTGACCTTGACTCTAAGTAAGACCAAATGAGACCCAAAGGTAAGAAACCTTGATGAGGGACCACTTAGCAAAGTGTTGTAGTATGTAGTGTGTTGACAAAGTATAGTGAGGACAAGCAAGTGACTTTTTGACTCAAGTTTAGACAAGCATGACTGTAAAATGAGGTATGAAGCAATGATGGACTGTGTAAGACCTTAGAACAGGCTGAATGCTAGATGAACCTGAAGAGATAACCTAGGAAGCTCAAGTGTGCCGAAACAGATTTCTTTGTTTGCTTGACTGTTAAACTTTTTTCAAATCCTGACACAGACGCCTCTGTATACTTCACAGACGCGGTTTTAAGACACAGACGCTATTCTGTTTGACACAAACGTGATTCTGAGATTTCCTGTTGATGTTTGCTAAGACTGACAGATTTTTGCAATTGTGGACACAGACGCGCCTGTATACTTCACAGACGCTATTTCCAGACACAGACGTGTCTCTGTTCGACACAGACGCTGATAAAAACACAGACGCTATTCTGTACTTCACAGACGCGTTTATCCGACACAGACGCGGTTTTAACAGACACAGACGCGTTTCTGTAACCTTAGTGCAATCTTTCCTATCTGTGAATTTGTTTTGCTGTGACCAAATCTGATTTTTCGACTGTTTTTCGTGACAAGAGGACACAGTGTTGATGACCCAATGTTTGCAGACTGTTTAGACTCCAAAAAAGTGTGTTGTTTGATGTAAAAAGTTTTTGCATACACTTGAAGACACAAAAGACACAATGTTTTGCTGTTTTGTCTTGATTGTTTGAGTGTTTATCATAAGTCAAGCACAATTCTTATGGCTGGCCAGGACAATAATTGTTGATCCCACATGGGGTTTTACCCCCGAGGCTACGCTATTCAGAGCGGATACTTAGATGCTTGACCTCACTGGCTCCACCCTCGGCACTCACTTCTCGGGTCAGCCAAGCATCAGTCCCCATGAAAACTCCCCATGGCGAACTTTGTATCTCTACTAAGAACCGTATGTGTGTGGGCCGCTACCAGAGGTCCGACCTCCTGCCTCAACAACTAGAAGGATTTGGGCATCTAAAACAATGAGGTGCTAGTAAGGGCATCCGCTCGTGTGGCCATACATGCGGCACTTTCAGCTCTGTAAATACAGAAGGCTCCCAGCCGGTAGGGGTTACGCCCTACAAATGATCAAATAAATTTGATCAAACGGGTTTATGGGGAGACATAGTGTCGGTATGAACTAATCAGCACACGTTATTCATAGTTTTCACCATGAATACATTTGATTATAGTGGCTTGGAAGAAGATGGCTTTTCTTTTGCTACCACTTGGGTCGTTCTCTTCTCACTAGTAGTCCTAATGACCACACGGGAAGACAGGCCCTCTAAAGAATAAACACAAAGAGCCTATTGCTCAAGACACAAAAGACAATGGTTCAATTTTAGTGCACCAATTGAAGTGTTTGCTAAGCTATGAAGACAAGGCACACAAATAAAATTACAAAACCCTAGCTAAGGCCCTGCAACAAAATTGTTAGTAGTTTGGGTTGTTTCAAATGATAACCCCTTCCTGCAAGCACACAAGTTAGGTAAATTTTAAGAAAACCCAAAAAGACTTTGTGAAAAGGGGCCTTCAACAAAAACGTATTTGTCTCCAAAGCAAGCTGCACAAACCAGGTTAGCTAGATCTGCAAAGGTTAGCCAAAAATAAACCAGATCTGAAACCCTAAGTACAAAATCCGAAAACCCGAATCGAAAAACTTGAAAAAAATTTTTGCAAAACAGAATGCACAGACGCTGTTATACCAGACACAGACGCGTCTGTCCGACACAGATGCGGCTCTGTGATTCGCAGACATGATTTCAGAACACAGACGCCTTTTTATTCTGCAGACGCGATCAGAGGGTTCACAGACGCGATTCGGGATCACAGACGCGACTTTCGGAAACCTGCAAAAATAGAAAATGACAGAAACACAGACGCGATAAAATATGTCACAGACGCCTTTGAAATACAAAAACGCGATCCGAACACTCGCAGACGCGAAAAAAACCTAAAATGTCGTCGAAATCGTCCGATCTGCAACTTCAAAAATGCAAAATCTGCAACAAAATGTTAAATGCAAAGGGACAAGGGTCCCACCGGGCGTGCCAAAATGTATATGGTGAAAATGGATAGCAATAAACAACAATATTGAAAGACTAAAATGGATTCAACCACAAAACCCTAGCCTAACAATGAACAAAGATCCACCATAACATATGAAGATAACCTAAGACAATGCAAAATAACTCAAAAATCACAAAGATTATACCATCACATGTCCACTAGGGTTTTGATCTCCATTCTTCCTATCTCCATTGATCTTGTTTGATATGCTTGCTCTCAGATTTTTGTATGCACAAGAGCTCAACAAAGAACGGAATGTGGTTGCAAGTAGAATTGTAGTGTAGTCAAGTCCTCCAAAATTAGTCATTAGTCATTAGGGTTTGGTAATGAAGAAAGCATCTCCTTAAATAGAAGACACAATAGAAAATGGAGGGTTAAGATTGAGAGGTGTAAAAAGAGAGGTCGGCTAGGATTAGAGGGTAGGTATAAGAAATACCAAAATAATGAAAGGGGTAGGTATTGTAGGAAATAAGAGATGAATGACATGTGTCATGTGTAGAAAAGGTTAATGAATTAATTAAATAAATAAAGATTTATTTAATTAATAGAAGAAGTAGGGCAATTAAATAAATAAAATATTTATTTAATTTAGGAAAGGGATAATTTAAATAAATAAATGTATTTATTTAAATGAGAAATAAGGCTAGAAGAGGATAAATGAATTAATTAAATAAATAAAGATTTATTTAATTAATAGAAGAATTAGGCTTAGATAATTAAATAAATAAAATATTTATTTAATTAGACATGACAATTTTGGGTGTCTACAGAAACTAATGGCAATTTGATAAGTAGTAACAAGGTTATCCTCGACTCTCTCTTCCACAAAAGAAGTAGCCCAAAGTGTGTCACCTCCCTAGGATTTTTTGTATTTCGAGAGTGTGTATGAGAGTAGGATTACATTTCTATACTTATTCCTAGTTTTTCCCCTACACAGATTACAAGAGAATGTGTGACTCCTTCGATTAGTTTATTGGTTCCCATGTTTATTAGGAAGGGAACTTGGTTGTTGATAGGTTGGCCAATATTGGTGTGGCTCAACATAATTTGAGAAGGTGAGGATTTATAGACCATATCTCTGAGGGCATAAGAATGTTAATTTGAAATGATCAATATGGGTGTTGATTCAAAGGATTCTTGGGAAATGATCACATTTTATTTCAAACTCATGTAAAGTGGCATGTCCTCCATAATGGTGCATCAAGCTATCGTCCTCTTTATGAGCTTATTTCTCATTATTTGGGTTGATATTTGTGTGGCTTTGAATTTTTGGGTTTTTTTCTACAACATGGGTGGTGATAAGAATAAAATTGAGCCCATTGTGTATCACAAATAGAAGGAGAATCATAAGGTTTGGGAAGATCTCACAATTTGGGGCATTACGTTTTAAATTGAAAAATTGCATGGCTCAAACCCATAGGTTACTACTCCTCTTGTGGAGGGTTGGTATGCAATAGCTCTTAAGGTTTATGTTATGGAGTTGGTGGTCTTTGAGGAGGTTGTGGAAAACATGTCTAATACCTTGGTGGAAGGAGGGAAATTATATAGTAATGGGAAATGTTTTGTTAAATCTCTTTCATTTTTCTTTGTGGAAGGGGAAAGAGATAAATTTGAGAGAACCACCAATAGAAGATATGACAAGCGAATACTCAAACCTCTTTAGGTGGAAGTTGTAGAAGTCATAATGTGCTATGTTACTTTGGATGGCAAGTTCTGTAATCTCTTTAGTTATCATTTTTTCATCCTTAATCACTTTAGGCATGACAAATGTATTTCATTACCCTTCTATTTGTTTTCTTCTCTCAACCATAGTTTGAAAGTTCACAGAAAAAACCCCTCTATCCTACGTATTCATGAGGGTTTTATTCTCCTCATTATGAAATATGTGAAATATATCTTTGTTCATATGACCCCTACTCCTAGTTATGGGAATGTTCATAATGTCAGTCCTAAGGGTTCCTCCAGTGATTCGAAGGATTCACTCTTAGATGAGGATGTGGGTATTAATTTAGGGAAACATAAATAGCCCAAAAATGGAGCCTCGACCAACCATAAAATTATGATTTTGGATGGTGAGGATTCTAATTATCCCCGCATGAAGGAGTTTTTGCCTAATTATATGGCCTCTATCTATGACATTAAGGGTAAAGGAAAAAGTCTATGAAAGGGAAGGGGGAAATGTTTCTTCAGTCAACAAGTGGTCCCCCTTGTAACAAAAAAATGAAACATCTTAAGGAATCGAAGCCTCAACTTGGTTTGCATTCCCCTATTTCCCACCCTCCTGTTCTTGATGGTATATATGAATGCTTATTTGTGGAAATTCTTGTGGATTTTTCTAATGGACCCCTTATAGAGAAAGGTTTTTTTGTTATTTATTCTAGTTATGTGTGTTAGGAATCCCAAAGATACTGAGAGGGGGGGGTGAATTAGTATCTAACTGGTTAATGGATTTTCTTGAATTATTAAATGAATTGCATGTCAAAACACTGTACCGGAAAATCGGAATTAATGCAGTAAATAAGAACAAAAACCACAACATAGAAAGCACACCATAACATAATATTTTAATGAGGAAACCCAGTGTGGGAAAAACCTCGGTGGGATTTGTGACACACAATACTTGCTTACTGGCCAATAAGAGAATATTACTGTTACAATCTAGGGACATGCACATGTAGGAAGGACAACTGCCTAAAGCTCACTACTTAACTACAAAAGAGAAGTCTCTTTGACTTAAAAAAGTGGATTATGAAAATCCAATGTCATGTATTGCTTTGGATCAGCATCTGCTATGCTAGGTTCAATACTAGTTTAATCTCTACAACTTCCAAAACCCTATTCAAAACTCTGCCTTAATATTCGCATCAATAATCTAACCATATCCACATCTAAAAATGATTTAGATGAACTCATACTTATATGAGTCAAATTACAACTCACCTTGTCAGCTTAAAAAAGATATTACAATTAATTACAAAACACAATAAATAATATCCTGTCGGCTAGGGTGTCGGTAATCAATCTTTTCGGTGTCAGTGAACATATGTCGGTGTAGAGTCTATCAGTGGCTTCTCATAACATATGATTGTAAGGTTTCCATCAATGACAATACCTTCAATCACCTACAATTTCTCATTGGAGTGTGCATTTGCCAACAATCTCCCCCTTTGGCATTGATGGCAACACTCATGAGAAAAAGCCAAAAAGTATTGTCCAAAATTTTTCTTACCAAAACTGTCTGCTTCAAAATTGAGTGCTCCCCCAGAGCTGATGATCTCTTCTGTTATCCTTTTTCTCATCCTCAACTACTCCCCCTTTGGCATCAATGACAAAGGTTGTCATTCGATGTCAATTGAGTGTAGTTTCTACCTAGTTCCCTGTAACCAGTAGGTTATAATCTGATAAACTTCCGCCAATACAAAATTTAGACTGTTGTTGAATTGTACTGGTGAGAAAGTGGATTTTCTCTTCCGGTGTCTTAAGTCCTGGACCAAGAGCATTAGAAATCTATTTTCTCAAAGAGATGAGGATATCCAGTTTAGGACTTAGTCTGCACTTAAGTTATTTTGTCTTATATTCCTTGTATTTCTCAATTTTTTCTATTTTCTCTTCAAATCTTGGAATTTCCTATTCAATTACTGATATTGTATCCGATGAACCTATCAAGTTGTCAGCAATATCATTTATTTCCTTTTGGGCTATGCTGATCTCTTTATCTATATCTTTAGTCAAAATTTATGTTTTGCATGTGTCTCCATAGAATTTCTTGAAGTCCAAAATTGCTTTGCCTAATACCGGTAATAAGGTTTCTATTTGTTCCTTATTATTCTTGATTGTTTCCTCAAAGAATTTTTCCTTCTCCTTATTCATTTTCTCTCTGAAGGTGTCTTCATTTATCTGATCTAGTGTTATTAGAATGCCAATAATATACTTAGACAATGTGTCTAATTGGCTCAAAGAATCTTTGTTCTCTATATTACACTTTGGAGCTATCATCTTGAAAATTGGTAAAGTGTCATCTATAGCCTTATAAGCTTGTGCATTGCACTTTGTTATTTTATTTATTGAATCTAATAGTACCTTTGTTACATTTGATGGCCTAAATTTAGTCATGGATGTTCTAGATGACTGTCCAACTATTTTTACAATCTGTAATCCATCGGTGGTTGTGATAGCTTTGCTTTACTCTTTCTCTAGAGGGTCAGTTTGTGTTTGCATTTCAACTACCAAAGGCTTAGGATTTTCTGATGTGGTCGGTGGCACTGTCTGTGAAGGAGCCTGTTGCTCTGCCTATTTCTCAATCTTTTCCTCTATATGAACCTGTTGCTCTACCATTTTCTCAGTGTCCTTTCCTGATGGTGTCTCTGTTTGTGCCTCTTAAGATTTTACTGTGTTATCCACTGTCGGTTTTTCTTTATTTACCTCTATACTATCGACTGCTAGTGACTCAGTAGTTTTTCTAGTTTCAGTGGTTGTCAGAGCCTCAGTAGATGCATCAAATGCACACCTATGGTATTTTCCTTTCTAGTGTCCAGGGGTTCATTTGATCCTTTAGTTTGTTGTTGTTCCCCAATTCCAATGTTTTCATCTCCAATATTTCTTGCGGGTTGCTCAATTGCCACATCTCTCTTTTCAATTGTTTCCTTATCCACCACAATATTGACTTCCTGTGTGTCAATGTTTATTGTGTATAGCACCTCAGAATCAGGATTTGTATCCTCATGTGGTATTTCCATAATCTCTGTTGTCGGTTGTGTGTCAATAGTTTGTACCGGTGGAGTATTAGAAGGAGGTGGGGGCAAGTTATTAGTTATCTTTAGGCTTGGAGGTTCACCTACTTTACCTTTCCCCTTATCCTTATCTTTTTAGTAGACTCTGATAGTCTTTCATCTTTTACGCTCTTCTTTTTTTTCTTTCTCAACAAAAAATATATCCCATTGATCTGGAGTTTCTTCTGTTATTTCATTTACTTTTCTTGCCATTAGCACAACATGCTGGTGACCAGTTGAAAATACTGTTCGGTTGGCTTCACTGATCAGCTCATCAATCTCTTGAGTGGAGTTCACTGGGTGAATTGCAAGTGAAGGAGGTGGGGGCAAGTTATTAGTTATCTTTAGGCTTGGAGGTTCACCTACTTTACCTTTCCCCTTATCCTTATCTTTTTGGTAGACTCTAATAGTCTTTCATCTTTTACGCTCTTCTTTTTTTTCTTTCTCAACAAAAAATATATCCCATTGATCTGGAGTTTCTTCTGTTATTTCATTTACTCTTCTTGCCATTAGCACAACATGCTGGTGACCAGTTGAAAATACTGTTCAGTTGGCTTCACTGATCAGCTCATCAATCTCTTGAGTGGAGTTCACTGGGTGAATTGCAAGTAGTTTTTTCTATTTTTATCTTTTTGTCCAATTCCACAACAGCTACCCTTCTAGCTTCTAATCTTATGTACAAGTCATTGGGCATTCCATCTACAATCTCCACCAAAAATTTCTTCTAGATATCGAAGTGTAAGATTATACTATTTTCTATGCTCTCCTTTTCATCATTTGAAAGTGTGTTATATAACTTGCTGATATTTTTCAATTTCCCATCCTCAGTTATCTCATTCAAAAGTTTGTCAAAAGGTGGAATAACTTGTCTTTCTTTCCTTTTTTTTGGTGTTAAATTCTTAGCTGGAGACCTAACTGCCTGTTTCTTTTGTCTTGTCCTTCTAGGTGTAGGTGAGGGTACTGGTGAGTGTTTTCTTTTTCTTTCTACCCTTTTGAACTTAGCCGATATATCACTGTTCAAGGAAGTAGCAACTGGTGAAAGATGTGTTTCCGGTTGTAGTCCTTCTAGTTCACTCTCCTTAATACCAGCTTTGTTCAATACACCTTCTTTTATTGCTTATGCTCGTCTTGTTCCCTTCCTCACTATCTGTTTAGTTTTCTTGGTTCTTTTCTCTGATTGGATTTTGCTTTCTATGGTTTCAGCATTACCAAATATTTTCTCTTTCGGTTCCTTAGGTGCTTCTAAGAGGGCTTTTGCATAGGTTTCAACTATGTTTTCATCTACCTCACATCCCATCTCTATGACCCAAACAGTCCTAGGGACAACTGCCTCAATCCAAATTTCATATTTCTTGATCACAAATCATATCTCTTTTTGATACTTATCAACAATTGCTTGAGATAGCCTTATTCTTGTCTTCGTTTTTGCTTTCAAAGTTTGAAAATATTCATTTATGTTTTTCTCCCTATCATCTTCCATGTTGTTCAGTATGTCTAGCAGTTGTTTTCCTACAGGTATATCAAAACTAAAGTCTTTCCTACCAATACTAGGTACTTCCTTGGTAATGTACAACATTAAGCACACAAGCAGGTTCCCAAATCTGAAAGTTCCTTTCTTATCACCTTTGATTTTATTCAAATTGTCTATCAGTTCATCTTTTAGTCACTCACATACATCAATTATTGCATTGTTATTCACCATGTCATATGCATTTTTAATACATAAGCTAGAAACAAAGTTTAGTCTATTTGCATGTGTAGCCTTATAACTAAGAATCATACTAACAAATCTAACATTTATGTCTTTCACATCATTGACTCTTAGGGATCTTTTATCAATTTTTGTGTCAGTTAGGGTCATCATAGTGTCATTTGGAACCTTTTTAGTTTTATCAGGCCTGCTACCGGTGGAAGGTAAGCCTATCGCTTCCCTAACTGCCTCTTTGGTGATCTTATGACTGGAGTCCAACTAAAACAACTCTCCATGTACTCTACTCAAGACAATCCTTATCACATCCTTAGGAAAATCAGGAATATTGAGAATGTCCACAAAGCCTAGGGTTTCCACTATCTTGTGTTCCAGTTTAACATTTCCATGTTCATCATAGATTACAGTTCTATACATGTTTATTATTTCTTCATCTCCTAGTTCCTCAATATGACAATGTATATAGATTCCAGGATCCTCAACATAAACTACTCCCTTAGGTATTTTCAAAAATGCTCCTAGGGTATCATCTTTCTTCGCAATTTCGGGAATAATTTTGAACACGGGTCTAGGGAGCTTAATAACTTCAATCACAATAGGGTTTGTAATGAATTCAGGTGCAGAGGAAGAAGCCATAGTTATAAATACCTTAGTATGCCTTTTAGGATGATTGCTTGATTGATTTCCTTCAATTTTCATTGTGGATGCCTTCGCTCGGGATCTTCATGCTCTCTAGAGATTTGAATGCTCGGTGAATGAAAAAAGAGCTAGAACACTTTCTTTATAATATTATTTCTTTCAACTAGCATAATTAATGCCTACCAGTTAAGTCAAAACTTAACTCATCTGCCAATAAAGAAGTAATCCAACTTCTCACCATCAACTGAGGGTACACTAGCATGTTTTACAGTTTATTACCATACCCC
The DNA here is from genome assembly GCF_030272615.1 of Cryptomeria japonica. Taxonomy (NCBI): domain Eukaryota; kingdom Viridiplantae; phylum Streptophyta; class Pinopsida; order Cupressales; family Cupressaceae; genus Cryptomeria; species Cryptomeria japonica. Next base: position 810,890,688 of record NC_081414.1, on the reverse strand, counting down.
CAAAAGTTTATTTCTTAGTTAGATGAATAATCTCCTACTGGTGGAGTGATACTCTGTTCTATCGATGAAGGAATAGCATCATTAACATTCATATCTGACTTTCTAATCCATTACTTTGAAAATTCTTGCTTTACCTCTTCAACCTCTTGTTTACCTTTCAAACTGGGTCCTTTGTTATTTGCCGGTGATGTCTTACTTTTACAAAATTTTGTAATATATCCAGTCTTGTTACAAGCATAAAAAATCAAATTGTTTTTCGGAATAGCTTTCCCATATCCTATGCCAGTATGTGTTCTGCATTAATTAGATAAGTGTCCAAATCTTCAACAAACATAACATCTTACATTCATTCTGTAATTTTCTAAATTGTGTCTAACTTTATTGCATTTAGAGCATTGACCGGTGGGTGCATTGGTGTTCTGATAGTTTCTAGATCTACACTGATTTTCCCTATGACCATACTTGTTACAGTTAAAGCATTTCCCATTGAATTTATAAGCATTAGGTTGTCTTACCAGTTTACTATGATCATGATTGTTTGCTGTACCAGAGTTTTCACCAACTTTAAAGCCAAGGCCATTTGTGTCTCCATTAGGTTTATGATCTTTCAGCATGTCATCAAGTTCTTTAGAACTTTTCTTGAATTTCTCCCTATGTTGATTTGCAGTACAGCCAATTCATTCTCCAAGATTCTTTTCTGTCTCATGAGTTCCTTTGTGTCATTTTGTGTATGCATCAAATTTGTCTTCCACGTATCATTTTCATGACTGAGTCTTGTTTTTTCATTTGCAGCATCATTTAGTCTTCTAACCAAGTCATCTTCATTCTTATTTCTATCTTCAATGTCTTTACAAAATCTCATAGTCATATCTTGCATCTCATTCTTCATTGTACTATTTTCTTGTCTCAGTTTGTTCACAAGGTCATTAAGAGTTTCTTTCTCATCATCATCACTTTGCATCTTCTCAGAAGGTTCTCTTCTTTTGTTCCTATCAATAGTGGGATTTTTCTAAAGTCCTTGAATGATTTCCTCTACAGCCTTCAGATCATCTTCAAGTTTCATACTCTTCAATTTTTCTACATCATAGTCTGCAAGAGATGTTTCAAGTTGCTTCCTTAAGTTCTTAGGCTTTTGAAAATAGAGAACCAAGCTCTAATACAAATTGTTAGGATTCCCAAAGCTATTGAGAGGCGGGGTGAATCAGTATCTAACCGGTTAATGGATTTTCCTAAATTATTAAATGAATTTCATGTCAAAATAGTGTACCAGTAAACCAGAATTAATGCAGTAAATAAGAACAATAGCCACAACATAGAAACAACACCATAACACAATATTTTAATGAGGAAACCCGGTTTGGGAAAAACCTCGGTGGGATTTGTGACCCACAATATTTTCTTACTGGCTAATAAGAGAATATTACTATTACAATAGGGGCCTGCACGTGCAGGAAGGCCAACTGCATAAAGCTCACTTCTTAATTAAAAAAGAGAAGTCTCACTGACTTACAAAACTGGATTATGAAAATTGAATTTCATGTACTTCTTCAGATCAGCATCTGTTATGCCAGGTTCAGTACCAGTTTAAGCTTTGCAACTTCCAAAACCTTATTCCAAACTCTGGCTTAATATTCACATCAATAATCTAACCATATCTGCATCTAAAAATGATTTACACAAACTCATACTTATATTAGTCAAATTACAACTTACCTTGTCGGCTTACAAAAGATATTACAATTAATTACAAAATACAATATATAATATCATGTCGGCCAGGATGCCTGTAATCAATCTTTTTGGTGCCGATGAATGTATGACGGTGCCTTTCGGTAACATATGATTGTAAGGTTGCCATCAATGACAATACCTTCAATCACCTACAATTTCTCATTGGAGTGTGCATTTGCCAACAATGTGATTAAGAATGTGAAGGATGTTATAGAGTTCTAGAGTGTCCTATTGTTATCGATGGTGTTGGAGATTAATGCTTTTAAGGATAAGTTTCAAAATCCAAATGAGGAAAAAATGGATAAAATATTTTCAACAATTGAGGAGCTAGCCAATGGAATAAAGGAGCTAAAGGAAGGGCATGATCATTGAATTAAATTCCTAGAGGAGTCCCTTATTAATATTTTGGATATTTTGTGGGTGTTTGTTTATTTCAACCAGATTTCCATGTAGAATAGATCTGAAGCTCTTAAGTAGTTGAATGCCCAAGCTCAGGCCATCGAGAATATTTCCAAGGGTGTTGTGGATTCTCCTAATGCCAAAGTTAAATCTGTGAGGGTGGTTGCCACCAAAGAATTGGCTTCTGGATCTTCTCCCAGTCATCATACTAGGCTTCCTAGTAGGGACAAGGGCTCAACTTCCATTGATAGTATTGTTCATAAGGTGTGTAGTATTAATTAGGACTCGATTCAAAAGAATACAAATTTAATGAAATCTCTGTAAGATCTGTGGGGCTTGGTCCCCCTATTTTTGGTATTCTATAAATAAAGAACTTATTATTATCTATATTATACTAATAAATAATTTACATGCTCTCAATATAAATTCAATTAATACTATTTTATTTTTCTTGTATGCTCAAATCATAAATCCTATTAACTTATATATCTTAACTTTAATTTATAAAACAAAGTATGTTGAGAGTATTGAGGCATGTTTTTCCCTTTGTATATTCTATATAGAAAAAAAAAATTAAAGACTTGATACTCTCTGCTCACTTTATACAGATTAAAGTTAATATATACGTGCTAGAGCAAATGTTTTTCGTAGTATAATGGGGAGATTATTTTCTTGAGAGTTCTTTGTTTTAATGGTATTAAAATTGAGTATTGTAGAGGAAGTGAATAATTAAAAGAACAAGGTTATATTATAATAACTACATATGAAACCATCTCTCATAGATCAAATAACTCTCACCAATGGGTATGATAACTCTTTTGCTTCAATTTTTTTACCATTTTATTACTCTATTACTATGATCAAAAGATTATTTACGTATATATATGTTCTTGACAAATTTTTAATTAACTATTTTTATTATTGTTGACTCTATATTTCCAAAAATATTTATCAATGTTTTTTAAAACTTAAATCAAATAATTTTTTATTTGTTGGTTCAATTTTATATTGCTTATTGTGCGAGTTGAAAAATGATGATAATACCATTCGCATGCCAAGTAGGGTTTGATCTCCATTATCTCCTATCTTCATTGATCTTGTTTGATATATTTGCTCTCATATTCTATGTTGTGCACAAAAGCTTAACAAAGAATCGATTGTGGTTGTAAAGTTGCTTGATTGCATAAAGATTGCTAGATTAGAAGGATAGAAGGATAAAAGAATCCGAAGACACTTTAGAAAATGGAGGGATAAGATTAAGAGGTGAAAAGATAAATGGTTGGCTAGGATTAAAGGGTAGGTAGAGAAAATGATAAAATATGAAGGGGGCAGGTAGAGGAAAATTAAAAGATAAATGACATGTGTCATGAAGAGAAAAAGTTAATGCATTAATTAAATAAATAAAAATTCATTTAACGAATAATGAAGTGGGATCAATCAATTAAATAAATAAAAATGTTTATTTAAATAGAGAAAGGGCTAGAAAAAGATAAATGAATTAATTAAATAAATTAGAATCTATTTAATTAATAAAAAGCTTAAGATTAAATAATTAAATAAATAAAATATTTATTTAATTAAATTGAGACAATTTTAGGTTTCTACACTTATTATATTTTTTAACATCTTAAAAATCTACTTATTAAAAATCTATGACTCATCACATGAAATGGCATGACTTGAGAATTCAATTTTTTTAATGTAATTATACTTCAAATTTTTTCATTAAAATATAAGTGGTTTGTTTCTTTATATGATGTCATTGCTCTTGTCACAATTTGGAGATAATGTCTTAATTATTAGTATAATAGAGGAAAGTTGGAGGAGAATCATTATTAGTGTGGAAGAAAACTTACATACAAATACTAGAAAAATCAATATATTGTCCTTTCCTAAAAATATAATTTTTAACTTTACACTTCTGAAAAAGCTGTCAGTATATTTTAAAGTAATATTATATATAAAATCACTTTCTAATTCTCAACTAAATTTATGTTGTACTGTTTATTCAACTTTTTGAAATCTTAAAAATCTACATTTTAAAATGCTGTGGGCATGATTTGACATTAAAAAAAAATTAAATGTGAATTTACTTTAATTAATCCATTACAATATTGTTTCTTGTTCTTCTTTCGATTTGAACATAATCTTAATGCTCGAAGTTTGCATTCAAAGGAAGGATTAAACAATATAACCTAAAACTATATATATATATATATATATATATATATATATATATATAATTATAGAATTTTTTTAACAGATGGCATGCCTTCATTGTGATTTTAAATGAAAAAACACAATCATAGATGCTGATGAAAATATGATCTCACAATTCTATAGGAACGCAGAATTAAATAAAATAAGGCACTCCCTCCAATTGTCATGGCCGCCTACGCCAGAAATTGTTTGTATTGGCATAAGAATTAAAATAAGGTATTCCCCCGAATTATCATGGCCGCCTGCACCAGCCATAAAATTTCATTCGGCTAGAGTCTTTGATCCTCCTATTTTCTATTTATATCTCCTCCTTACCTCTGACCATTCCAAACCCTAAATGGAGAACTCCAAATGGCAGGGATCCATCGAAGTTCCTGTGGCGGCTTCACTGCAACGCGTATGGGAGATTCTCAACGAGTTCTATGGATTGAAAAAATGGCAGCCCAACTTGCTGGTATGCGAAAGAGTGGAGGGAACACCAACACAGGGCCCTGGCTGTGTTCGCTTCCTTTCTTTTTCTTCTCCCTCCTCACCAGGAAAAACTTCTTGGGCCAAAGAAAAACTCACATCCTTGGACTGTGCTAACCATTGTTATAGTTATACTATAATGGACACCAACGTGGAGGGAATTGATGGATATGAAGCTACTTTGCAAGTGATAGAGGGAATGGAAGAGGATAAGTGTATTGTCAAATGGTCTTTTGAGCTGAATCCATTTGATGGTCTGTCCCAACAGGAGTTTGTGGGTAACTTCAGCTCTGTGTTAACTGCCGCCATAAGAGTCTTCAAGATGCTGTTTCTTGCACGTAGATGTGTTCATCATATTGAAATAATATCATGTTTCTTTGTCTGTAGTTTTCGGGGAGTTTGATGAATTCCATCTGTGTCTCTGTTTAATGTTTTAAGATGCTCGAGTGTAATGAGTGTCGATAAAATGTTTGAATTTCTCTCTCATTCCTCTTATGCTTCTATCTCTGCAGTTTTCTTGGGGCAAGATTAACTCCATGTTTATTTCTGTAATTTTCTTTGTAAGTAGCGTGCGATAAATTTCTATCAAATTGTTGAATTTTGGATCAGATTCTCATTAATATTGGGTCAACGATGAGTTTGACTAAAAAATTATTCAATTGATTTCTGCTAACAATATCATAGTTTGATACACGTTGAACGTAGATATAGCCATTTTAATAGATGTGACCATTGTAATTAAGGCTCTTACTCCAGTGCTCGCCCTTCCCAAAAATTCAAGCGCTCTGCTGCTTGAGGAGGATAGCCGCATCCCTCTGAATAGCCCTCTACTTCTACTTCACCTTCTGACAGGGAGGTGTTAGCTGGCCTGATTCAAACAAGTTCTCTTGTCTGCGGCTCATCATTTTCCGAGTTTGTTTCAACCCACAGAAGAAAATATTGATGTTATTGATGATGTTGTCTTGGAGATGTGTGGGTAAAGCTTGATGACCTTACATTAGCTATTTAATAATATTTAGGCATTGTCTTCTAGTTTTTGTGTATTGTAAATAGATAAAAATAGGAGAGGTCTGAACCATTACATAATATCAAAGTGTTGGAAGTGGTTTCATTCTAAGACGGGGGTGAATCAGAGTGTGATGAATTTCAAAATCTAAACTCGATAAATTTGATATAATCTTTAAGATTTTTCTAACACAATAAAAGTTTGCATTGGATTAGAAACAAAGAACTGCTAATAAAAGATATTCAATCCTTTCAAGATCAAAGAAGAAATATCAAAATACATTAACTAAATAATCTGCATATGCTCTATCACTAACAGATGAACCAAAACAAATTCACATGCAATTATCACGGCAGACTTTTACTGGCATTATGTATCAGAGCCTGACCAAATCAATGAACATGGAAGGTGGCAAAAATTCACAGAAAAATTACACAAAACACGAATTTCATGAGTGGAAAAACCCTCATGGGGTATAAAAAACCACTCGTACCCTGTCAGCTTTACTCCATCCCAAAACTTCAACTTATCACAATGGTAGAAACTCTACTCAACACCTCCTAAAAATGTCAACCACGGTTCAAAAAACAATTTAATGACAAACTTCTTTTATGGAGTTTGAACTCAACATCTTACAATCTTAAGAACCTCTGAGAAGTTTCTCTCAAAAATGACCCTACAACTGCATTGTAATTGCAGTTCCAAAATCATGGTTGATGACAACTTACAAGAACAATTCTATGAAAGCTAATTAAACAATACACTATTGATCAAAATTGTTTAACATTATATTGCAGAATCACAAAAACACTTCTTTAAAACTTCTTACAAAAACCCTCTTTATCTGTTTTCAATATTCGACACAAAAATACTAAGATAGAGCAACTGAGAAACATTTCAAAGACTTTTTCTTATTCACACACTTCTCAACTTCTTCCATTTTTTAAAATATATATATGAGCATCTCTTCTAACATATGAACAAGAAAAAATGTCTTTCTTCAAAAATGAAATCCTCATAAATGAAGAGTTATTATGAAACTAACTTCTTAACCAACTGTCAAAAACCCTTTGATTTAACATTAATCTGAATCTTGGTTTTTCTTGTAAAACTGAAAGAGTACCTGACTATGCTGACAAAACATCAAACAAAAGAAACTGAAAAACTTGTATGGAACGGAAACATGTTTTCTTCGAAGTCCACTTTCTATGCATGATGATGAAACAAACCAAACCAGCTTCTGCTCAACAATCACTTTCTAGCTCATGACAATGTGTCAAACCAAACCAACCGCAACAATGAAGCAAATATCTGATAGAAGCTGCAAAACATACATGGCGGTTAGGGTTCGAAGATGCTTTCGAAAGAAAGATAGAGTATGATATACAAGCCCCAAAGTAAATAACAAAGATATTTCAAGTCCGGGAAATATCAAGTGCCCAGTGAAAAGATATCAACCAAGGTAAAAACTGCCCACATGCCAAAATATATGCTGTTAATCAAGTATGTCTTGTGAAAACCATCTGACTCCCCCTTTGTCCTTGATGGCAAAAAAAAAAAATGTACTCTTCAGTGCCAAAAACATGAACCATAAATCATGAACCATGAGTCATGCAATGCCAATAACACAAATCATGTACCATGAGCCAAGCAAGGTCAATGACATGAGCCATGAACCATGATTCATAACTCATGCAATGTCAGTCATATGAACCATGAATCCTGAATCATAAACCATGCAATTAACAAAGCAGTCTGAGCATCTCCAAAGGAAAACTGATATAAGAATCAACCTGAGCATACTTTGAGAATATATAAACTAGGCAATCAACAAGGCAATCTGAGCATGAGCATGATAATCTGATGAATATAAGCATAATCTAAGAATACATAAACCAGGCAATCAACAGAGCAATCTGAGCATGAACATGATAATCTAATGAATATAAGAATCAACCTATAACCTGAGCATATTAACCTGTAACCTGAGCATAATCTAAACTGACCAAGAATCCATGTAATCTAAGTACAACCTGAGTATAATCTGACAAGTACAACTTGAGTATAAACTGAGACATCTCCTCCTTTTTTGTCTTCAAGGACAAAGGGTGAAAGGAACAGGGAGATGTAAGAACAAATATAGTAGCATAAAGCTACTGATAGAGAGAAAATCTCCCCCTCAACCAATAAAAAAAATCTGTTAAGCATGAGTAGATTGAGAAACAACTCCCAGTCATAACCAAAGTCTTTCAAATGCATCTGTAGCTAAGTGCTTGGTAAAAATGTCCGCAACCTATGCTTGAGTAGAAACATATTTCAGTATAAGTTCATTAGACAAAACTTTCTCATAGAGAAAGAGTAACTGAGTTGCAATGTGTTTCATTCTGGAATTCATTACAAGATTTTTAGAGAGACTTATAGCACTAGTATTATCACAGAAAATAGTAAGAGGTTTCTCAACAATAATACCCATATCTAGAAGAGTTTGAGCCATCCATAATAACCGAGTACAACAAGATGTAGCAACAACATATTATGCTTCTGCTGTGGAAAGTGAGATGCAATCTTGTTTCTTATTGTGCCATGCCACAAGACTATCACCAAGAAAAAATGTAGCACCACTGGTGCTTTTTCTGTCATCCACACACCTAGCCCAATCAACATCAATATAGGCCAGCAGAGTAAAATTATTATTTCTAGGATACCAAAGACCAAAATCAAGAGTACCCTGAATGTATTTCAGTATTCTTTGAACAGCTGTAAAATGAGACTGTTTAGGAGTAGACTGAAACCTAGAAACCATACACACTGCCTACATCAAATCAGGCCTAGATGCAGCTAAGTATAGTATACTGCCTATCATTGACCTATACAAAGTCTGATCAACAATAAGAGTTTCATCCACTTTAAATAATTTATAGTCAGTAACCATAGGGGTATGTAGTGCATTGCATTCAACCATTTGAAAACACATTAGCATATCTTTGGAATATTCTATTTGTGAAATAAAAATGCCATTTTCAGGTTTAGTAACTTGAAGTCCAAGAACAAAAGATAGTTCTCCTAACATTGACATTTCAAATTCAGAAGCCATTATCTTGGAGAATTTTTTAGATAGTGCATCATCATTACTGCCAAAAATGATGTCATCAAAGTAGACTTCTACAACAAGAATACCATTACCTTCTTTCTTGATATAAAGATTGTTGTCCACACTACCTCTGATGAAATGATTTGCTATCAAATGTGAATCCAACTAAGAATACCAGGCTCTAGGAGCTTGTTTAAGGCCATAAAGATCCTTTTTTAACCTATAGACATGATCAGGTTTATCTAAAACAACAAATCCTTCAGGTTGTTCCATATAAACCTCTTCTTCTAGAAATCCATTCAAGAAAACAGTTTGAACATCCATTTGGTAAACCTTAAAAATTTTAAAGCAAGAATATGCTAAAAATATTCTAATTGACTCAATGCAAGCCACAGGCACAAAGGTCTCACCAAAGGAAACACCTTCTTGTTGAGCATACCCTTTGCACACAAAACATGCTTTATTCTATACCAATTTACCACACTCATCTAGTTTGTTTTTGAAAATCCATTTTCCACCAATTACGTTTTTATTGTTAGGTCTTGGGACTAACTCCCAAATTTTATTTTTCTCAATCTGACTGATTTCTTCTTGAATTGATTTCAATCAGCAATCATCATTCAAAGCATCATTAACAGTCTTAGGCTCAAATTCAGTAACCAAACAATATTGTTCAACAATTTGAGCTTGTTCATCAAGTTTAACTCTTCATGTTTTTAAAATTCCATCATCTTTATCCCCAACAATCAAATTTTGAGGATGCCTCTTAGTAATAATCCTGGAGGGTGTAGATAGAGGTGATGTTACTTTAGGACTTTATAAATTCACCTACTGAGTGTTATCTGCAACAAAAGATTCATGAGATCTACCAAGTATTAAATTAGGCTCCTCTTCAACATCCTGAACATGACTATTATCTAAAAACTCATTCTCATCAAATGTGACATTTATAGATTCAATGATTTTATTCAGCCTTATATTGAAGCATTTATATGCTTTACTATGTGTAGAGTATCCTAAAAATATACCTTCATCTGACTTAGACTGGAAACTGCCAAGATTTTCATCATCCTTTATAATAAAACATTTGCAACCAAAGATCTTAAAATATTTAATAGTTGCAGAATGACCATACCATAGTTCATATGGAGTAAAATTAGACTTCATCCTGATTTGCACTCTGTTTAGGATATAAACTGTTGTATGAATAGCTTCTTTCCAGAACCTATCAGGCAACTTGGCTTCATCTAACATAATTCTTGGCCATTTCCTTGACAGTTTTGTTTTCCGCTCAACTACCCCATTTTGTTGCGGTGTTCTAGCAGCAACATACTGTCTTTGTATGCCATGATTTTTAAAATACTCAATGAATTCTTGTGAGGTAAATTCTCCTCCTTTATATGATCTTAAACATTTAAGTTTGAAATATGATTCTTTCTCAACCAATTTATGAAAGATCTTGAATTTTTCAAAGGCTTTTGACTTGTGTTTGAGAAAAGTTACCCAAACTATTCTTGTGTAGTCATCAACAAATAGCATGAAATATTTTTCATCATTGATAGAATTTGTCCTAGTAGGACCACATAAATCAGTGTGAAATAGTTGCAAAGGTTTAGTAGAGGAATGTTGTTTTGAATTGAAGCTTACCTTTATTTTTTTGCCTTTGACACATCCAGAATAGACAACATTTTCAGGTTTACTGACCACTTGTAGACCTCTTTGTTAGACACAATGCACCACTGAAAGGGGGAGGGGGTGAATCAGTGGTTCTCAAAACTTTTCCTTTTAACTTTCCTTTGAGGGTGAGACCAGTTTGTGAATCAAACACAAAGAAGATTTACCGGTTAGTATTGAAACTAACAGAAATACACACACACACACAAGGAGATATTACATAACACCAGTATATACGAGGAAAACCCAATGTGGGAAAAACCTTGATGAGCAATGTTTCTGGAGTCTACTGCTCCAATCTAATCTCATGGTAAAACATAGTTACATAGTTTAGGGTACCAACCCAAGGAGCTACAACCTCTGATTTTAGGGCACCAACCCAAGGAGCTACAACCCCTAACAGATTTATGGGCTACAAACCAAAGGAGCACCAACCCCTGCACCAAGCTACAACTTAGTGTTCATAAGGCAAACTTCAAATTTATAAGTTATTATCATGTTACAAGTGAATCTTGCAACCTTATCAAATGTCTTACTCTATTCGCAAATTACTTCTCTCTTCTACCGACCCACTCTTTTTCATGCTCTGCACCTGCTCCTACTCTGCTGGATTTGCACCTCACTCTAGGCACATCACCAGATTCACACTCTGTTGGTGTAGTCACTACTAGTTCTTCTCTCCAACAAGTTGAAAGCTTCAACTAGGTTCACTCTCCCTCTCTTGTTGATTGAGTACTCGGCTGATCTTGTCTTTTCTTGGAGAAGTCTACAACTTCACAATAATACAATATTCTCTCTATTCAATAGCAACAAACAATCTCTTAGGCCTTTTTACTTATAGCCCAGATTTACCGCCAAATGCCAATTCAAAAGACGAGTGGTTAGGGTTTCCTCACCATCCTCAAGGTAAACCAAATCCAATCAGATCTTGCATGATCTGATCTTTCTGACATTTGAATGCATATCTCCACCATAGTCGCATTTCCTCAATCACGCCCTTCATTACTGGCAAATTGCTTTTTACCTTCACGGAAAATCCTTTGGTCAATCACGAAAGATCTATCAGGTTGTTTCCTTCATTTATTTGATCTTCTCAATATCACTTAGCTGGCTCATAGTTGTCTTCAAGACCTCAAGCCCCAAATCCCTACAATCGCTCTGTAGCAAATCCGTGATTTGTGGAGTCTTTCATTAAAGTTGACCAACCCTGCAACAACCTTATCGTTGTACATTCCATCTTTATCCAACCACGGGTTTTCCATGTTGACTCCATGTTGACTATCTGCCAGCTTGGCACTTCAAGTCAGTCCAAGTAAGGTCACCAACCAACCACCCTACCGGTTCCTTACTTTGGCCAGTTTGCTAACCCTTCCGGTCTCAACCATTTTATCGATTATCTTGTCATATCTACTCTCATCTTGAACTATCAATGGAACTCTCAAACCTGTCTCCAGACAGATACATCCAAGATATCTTCTGCTACTTCACCATGCTTATACAATAGATGGACTCATATATCAGTTACCACTCTTAATGACACGATGTCATCAGTCTTTCTTAAGGCTCCATCTTCTTTCAGTCCAGTCAGATTCCTCTGTTTGCATCTACTTAGCCTTTCCTTTTCCCTGATTAGCTTTGACCATATCTCAACTGGTTTGTCAAGATGACGAACACTTCATACTCCCTCTATACTGGTATCTGTACATACCTCTTCATTCTTATCTCTCCAAACTAAGATGCACTCAATGCATAATAGAAGACAAGCTCCACTTACTTAAAGGAGTAACACCTTATCTTCTGCATCTTGCAATGCTCTTCATGTGATCTGATGTGAGCATATTTGCTATCAATTATTGCTTCACATGATGACTGCTTCTTCACCCAGTGGGTGTCCTCCTATTCTACAACCTTACAGCCTACCGATTCATTCTTCTCTTCCCAGAGTTTAAGTGATTCAGATAACATTCTGCCTCTTCATCCCAAGTAACTGCTCACAACACTTCTCCATTTCTTCACACAATTCCGACACTAGCTTGTGTACTAATGGCCTCTGAGGTCATCTTCCTTATCTTTACTGATGTTCAGCAACACAAGGTGATATCCAAGATATCACATCATGTACTCCTTCATAATAGTGTTGCACATACATCTCTTCTAACGATAATCATCCCATACCAGTTGACATCAATGACAACACAATTCCAACAAACTCCCCCTTTGGCATTGATGTCAATATTTGTAGTATCTGACATACTACATAATTCCTCCCCCTTTAACACAATGACAAAGGGCACTGTCAGAATATTATTTCTCTTTGTATCCATTGGTTACTGACAAAATACTTTCTACCCCTTTATCTGCATTGGATGTAACACTTCCTTAGATACCACTTGTTATCTAGTCACCGGCTGTTACATCTTCTCAAGTCACAATACTTGAGATGGGGAACTTAACCATCAACTCACACCAATTGAGTAAGCGAGTCTAAAGTCAAGAAGGACTAATACCAATTGTTGATGTGTTAGTGAATATTGCTCTCTTGCTGGTCAACCTACAACACCTTTGCAAATCCCATCTCCTTCAGTTTGGGCAGTCAATATTCTTACCAGTTCAAGCAGACCAACTCTTCATTAGGAGGACTTGAACTCCCCCCGAGTCTTGCATCTCTAGGTTCTTATTTCTAGATGGGTATGGTATCAGAACTCCAATCTTCACCATATACTAGTTTAGCTACTCATATGTGATCATCAGATGATTCATCAACTCCATTTGATCCAACACAACTTATGACATGATCCTGGACTTACACAGTGTCAAACAATGTTATCATCATGCCAAGAATAAAAAACAGTTAGCCCAAAAGTATGCAAGCCTGCATGATAAAAAATCGGGCCAATCATATGTCATTCGGGTATTTTCCAATACCACGTGAGACACGAAGTCCACATTCCAAGCTACTGCAGCTAATGCAATGAATTTCCAACTTCATTGTCTTACATAACCTGCAAGTACCTGTTAGCAGTCATATTGGTAACATACTACATATGCCAGTTAACACTTGATACCGATTATTAACCATTACTTCTTGACACATGTAATGGTGATCCATCACTGATCTGTAGGTGTGTAGTCAAGGAGACACCTACACACTCTTGACATATTCTTCCTTTATGCTGACAACAACATGATTTTTCCATATTGCCTTCTTCACAAGGGGGGTGAGTGATACATTCAAAGTGCTACGCCCCATAAGATTTTGCATCTCCTTTAGGCCTTAGGAGATACCACCTATGCATTGAATGCACTGTGTTGGTCTCTATTCTTCTTCCTCCATACCTGCTTGATCTCATTTTTCTTCCCCTTTTTAGTCCGGGGAGCAAGGTTTGCCTTCTTCTCCTGATGGGACCTTTCTCTTTCTAATCCTTCACCACAACCATAAATGGTGCTATAATAGCATACAACATCCATCCCAACCTCATGATTGGGGAATCTTCTATCATATCGGTTTGACCATCTCCTCCTAGTCATGCTACTTTGACTAGCAACAGGAACTGGTAGAGGTCTTACTCCTGTAGGGACATATCTCTTCTAGTTTCATGAAGATCTCTTCCTTCCATATGCTTAGTTTTCAAATTTCTGCAGAGCATGGCCATTTTGTTGGCCTCTATATAGCTGTAGGTTCTTCTTCTTTCACTCAAGCTCTTTATGGCTAGATCCATTGTAGTTATGACAACCAATCTTTACATAACTAGGAGAAGGAACATGCATGTATCTTCTTCTGGATACATTCTTCCTATCAGCATGTTTTCTATGAGATCTTATCTTGTCCTTTCTAGATCTCATTCTAGACTACCTTACCTTATGACCATAAATATTACATGTAAAGAAGTAACTGGTAAATGATTACATATGACTTACATGTTTATATTACAATGCATGAGAGGATCTTGTCGGTCTTGCATTCCCATCTTTTCCTTTTCGAGAAGAGGCCCAAGGTTGTTTGTTCTGAGCAGCTCTTCCATCTGATCTCTCCTTCTTCTTCTCCCACACATGCTTCCCCCTGTGGGTGGTAGCATTTCCTTGCCCTCTTCCTATGGAAGGTCTCCTCAGCTGCTTTCTCATCTTCCTTCTTTTGATGAGGTTTTCTTCTCCCATCTCCTTACCTTTGGGATCTACATGGAGACTCCTCTTTGCAGTATTGATCTTTACTTTTGTCTACAAGTTCACACCAGTTGTGGTCAGGTCAACCTTCTTTTGAGGAGCACCTCTAACTGGAGAGATCTGACCTTTGTTTTCTTCAAGTGGCCACTGAAGTTTTTTGTCTTTTATTTCTAGCTGAGAGGCTAGATCTTCACACCGGCATGCCTTGATGTCTTTTGCTTGAGTCATCAACTTTGAGATGCATTTCTCTAATTTTTCAAGGCATTTGACAAACCGGTTTTGTTCCACAATAGATGCATTCTTGAATACCATGTATTCTCTTTTAACTCTATTGAGTTCTTCAAGTGTATTTACAAGCTCTCCTTCAAGGTCAACTTCTTCATCTTCCTCATTATCAGAAGGATCTTGATGGATAGATCTTTATGCCATGCCTCCCTCTTCATCATCATCACTGCTCAACTTATCTTGTTGAGGAGAGGTGGTTGCCCAGCCACTTTCAGATTCTTGGGCCACCAGAAGTTGAGCACCATCTTCTTGATAGCAGCGGATGCTGGAAGCACCATCTTCCTCATCCAGATAAATATGAGATGTATTTCTCATATCTCCTTCAAATGGAGGATCTACTATTGAGGGTTCATTTCCATAGAGCTTCTTCAATCTTTCCCATAAGCTCTTTGTTGTCTTACACCTGTCAACCTATGAAGAGACATCACCGGTGAGTGCATTGAAAATAGCCTGCATGAATTATTCATTGCACTAGTTTCTTCTTTCATAAACACATCTAGTAGGAAAATTGATCTTTCTAGGGAGACCATCAACTAATGACATCCATACGTCAAACCCTAAAAAGGATAAGAAGACTTCCATTTTGTAACTCAATATAGAAAAATTTGAACCGTCAAATAGTGGAGAAAAAGTAGACACTGAACAAACCATTGTGTCTTTAGGCTGGAACCTACCCAAGTTGGAGAACACTCTTCTAACTGGGAACCTACACTCTGATACCAATTGTTAGACACAATGCAGAACTTAGAGGGGGAGGGGGTGAATCAGTTGTTCTCAAACTTTTCCTTTTGACTTTCCTTTGAGGGTGACACCAGTTTGTGAATCAAGCACGAAGAAGATTTACCGCTTAGTATTGAAACTAACTCAAATACACACACACACAAGGAGACATCACATAACACCTGTATATATGAGGAAAATTTAATGTGGGAAAAACCTCGATGAGCAATGTTGTTGGAGTCTACTGCTCCAATCCAAGCTCATGATAAAACAAAGTTACACAGTTTAGGGCACCAACCCAAGGAGATACAACCCCTAATAGATTTATGGGCTACAACACAAAGGAGAACCAACCCCTGCACCAAGCTACAACTCAGTGTTCATAAGGAAAAATTCAAATACCTAAGTTATTATCATGTTACAACTGAATCTTGCAATCTTATCAAATGTCTTACTCTGTCGGTGAAGTACTTCTCTCTTCTACCGACCCACTCTTCTTCTTGCTCTGCACCTATTGCTACTCTGCTGGATTTGCACCTCACTCTCTGCACATCATCGGTATCACACTCTACTGGTGTACTCACTACCAGTTCTTCTCTCCAACTAGTTGAAATCTTCAACCAGGTTCACTCTCCCTCACTTTCTCATTGAGTACTCAGCTAATCTTGTCTTTTCTTACAGAAGTATACAACTTTGCAATAATACAATATTCTCTTTATTCAGCAGCAACAAACAATATCTTAGGCCTTTTTACTTATAGCCTAGATTTCCTGCCAAATGCCAATTCAAAACTCAGGTGGTTAGGGTTTCCTCACCATCCTCGAGGTAAACCAAATCCAATTAGATCTTGCCTAATCCGATCTTTCTTACATCTAAATGCATATCTCTACCATAGTCGCATTTCCTCGATCCCGCCCTTCATTCCTGGCGAATTGTTTTTTACCCTCACGATAAATCCTTCGATCAGTCACAAAAGATCTGTCGAGTTGTTTCCTTCATCGCTTAGGTCTTCTCAATATCTCTTAGCTAGCTCATAGTTGTCTTCCAGACCTCGAGCCCCAAACCCTTGCAATCACTCTGCAGCAAGTCCGTGATTTGTGGAGTCTTTCATGAAAGTCGATCAACCTTGCAACAACCATATGCTAGCTTGGTACTTCAAGTCGGTCCAAATAAGATCACTGACCAACCACCCTATCAGTTCCTTACTTCGACCAGTTTGCTAACCCTTCCAGTTTGAACTATTTTACCAGTTATCTTGTCATATTTGCTCTCATCTTGAATTATCGACAAAACTCTTAAACCAGACTCCAGACAGATACGTCTAAGATACCTTCTACTACTTCCCCATGCTTATACAACAAATGGACTCATATACCGGTTACCACTCCTGATGACACAATGTCATCAGTCTTTCTTAAGGCTCCATCTTCTTTCAGTTAGGTCAGATTCCTTTGTTTGCATCTACTTAGCCTTTCCTTTTCCTTGATTAGCTTTGACCATATCTCAAGTGGTTTTTCAAGATGACAAACACTTCATACTTCCTCTATACTGGTATCTCGACATACCTCTTCATTCTTATCTCTCCAAACTAAGATGCACTCAATGCATAATAGGAGAGAAGCTCCACTTACTTAAAGGAGTAACACCTTATCTTCTGCACCCTGCAGTGCTCTTCATGTGATTTAATGTGAGCATATTTACTATTAGTC
This sequence comes from Cryptomeria japonica, assembly GCF_030272615.1. Taxonomy (NCBI): domain Eukaryota; kingdom Viridiplantae; phylum Streptophyta; class Pinopsida; order Cupressales; family Cupressaceae; genus Cryptomeria; species Cryptomeria japonica. Next base: position 810,873,224 of record NC_081414.1, on the reverse strand, counting down.
ATTGCTTCACATGATGAATACTTCTTCACCTAGTGGAAGTCCTGCTATTCTGCAACCTTACAACGTACTAGTTCATTTTTCTCTTCCCAGAGTTGAAGTGATTCAGAGAATATTCTGCCTCTTCATCCCATGTAACTGCTCACAATACTTCTCCATTTCTTCACAAAAGTTAGGCACTAGCTTGTGTAGTGATGGCCTCAGAGGTCATCTTCCTTATCTTTATGAGTGTTCAGCAAGACAAGGTGATATCCAAGATATCATATCGTGTACTCCTTCATAACAGTGTTGCACATACATCTCTTCTACCAGTAATCATCCCATGCTGATTGACATCAATGACAACACAATTCCAACACTCTTAAATTCTGATATTTACTGATTTTAACCAAATTTTCAAAGTTTATGTGGCCTAGACCTTTATGCCACAACTAGTTATCTTCAACTTGACCCATAAGACATATACCTTCTTTTTTTTCATTATTTCATGAGTCAAGGAGATTGTATATATTTCCATGTGTTCTTAGACCCGTTGCAATTGTTTTGCCATATTTTGTTTTGATAGTACAACCTTGTGAGTTGAATGAGACTTTGTACCCACTATCAAAAATATGATTGACACTTAAAAGGTTGTGTTTAAGGCCTTCTACATAATACACATAATGAAGAGGGGTATTATCATTTAGCAATTAAGACCCTCTACCTTTTATTTATATCCCAAAATTGTCTCCAAACCTTACAACCCCACCAACATAATTTTCAATTTTCAAGAACTTGTATTTATCACCTTTCATGTGCTTAGAACAAACACTATCGATGACCCACAAAGTTTTCTTACTAGAGAGAAAACAATTTAAACAAGCATGGATTGTTCTATGTTATTAACTTGTTTGGGTTTCCAAACCTTTCTTGTACTTGATTTATTTTGTCTGCACTCATTTGAAGTATGACCAATAGTATTACACTTGAAACACCTAATTGTTTTAGGAAAACCAAAGTATTGATTTCAACCAAAACTTGATAATCTCGGCACCATAAATTTGCAGGTGCTTACTTTATGATAGAATCTGTTACAAAAAAAATAATATCTATTGAAGAAAGGATTAAATCTGAAATTGTTCCATTTATTTCCAAATAGATGCTCCTTATTATCTACTTTTATATTCTGACCTATAGTATTTGAGCATTCACCTGTGTTGGTGAGTTTTTTTTGTTTGCTTAGCATGTTATGCGAGTGAATAGTTCTTTCATGATCTTCAACTTGATTTTTAAGACAATTAATCTATTGTTTGAGTGTTGTAATCTCATGTTCTTTTTCAGAAAGTATTGATCTAAGATTCTCTATAACTCTTTTGGAGTCATCTAACTCAGTTTGAAAAGAAGTACTTAAGTTACCTAAACTTTTCTCCTCAGAGGAGATGAGTTTCTTGAGTTTTTTAATTCACCTTCAAGATTTATCTCACGGTTCTCAGAATCTGATTGACTATTGGTTTTATTAACCATTTTATTGTCTATGGTATTAGATGAATCAATTTAAGCCATGAACAATGTTTCACCTTCAACACCAAAAGAGTGATCTGACTCATCATCAGAGCCTTATTTGCAGAGTAGACTCTTTTTCTTTTAAAAATTCTTAAAGTTGAACTTTTTCTTAGGACTGAAAACCTTTTTCTTGTATTTTTCAAACTAATGATTATCATTGTTTTGTTTAGTGTAAGGGAATTGGGCTGCAAAATGACTATCTCTGCCACACGCAAAATATTTTAGATCCAGTTTGTTTCTGTATTTCATTTTGTGCTTTCATACTAATAGAGCTTTTAAAGAATCAGATAATTTTGATTCACTATCCACATCCTCTTTCTTCTTTGTTTTGAAAGTAGACTCTGTTAATGATGAATTGGCATTGTCAGCTCTATTTGTTCTCATTTCAAATGTAGTCAAGGTTCCTTGAAGATCATTTAGGGTAAGCTTATTGAGATTTCTCTTTTCTTCTAGGGCAAAAACTTTCATTTCATATTTAGGCAATAGAGTTCTAATAACCTTTTTAACCACTGTGAATTCTTCTACCTATTTACCTAATCCTCTCATTCCATTTACAACTTCATCAATCGTTAGAAAGTAATCAGCAACTTTTTCATCATCTTTTATTTTCATTTCCTCAAACTTAGTTTTGAGAGTGAGTATTTTTTATTGTTTGAGTTTCTCATTACCTTGATAGATATTTTCAAGTTTTTCTTAAATCTCATGTGCATATTTACAAAGCATGATCTTAACAAAGACATCTTTAGTGAGCCCACACAATATAGCATGTTTGGATCTAGCATTCATTCCATATTGTTTTTTCCCATCAAGATCTATTGGTGTAGTAATAGGAACTGTGTATTTACTGCAAACACTATTCCAAACATCTAGGTCTATAGATATTAGATATGTTTCCATTCTTATTTTCCTAAATACAAAATCACTTCCATGAAACAATGGAGATCTAGTAACACACGACCACTATTGAGACATGACAAAGAACTTCCAAGACCATGATCTATCCTAGGAAGACAAAAAAATGCAAGACTATATGCTCTGATACCACTTGTTGGAAGTGGTTTCACTATGAGAGGGGGGGCGGTGAATCAAGGTGTGATAAATTTCAAAATCTAAACTTGATATAACCTTTAAGATTTTTCTAACACAATAAAAGTTTGCATTAGATTAGAAACAAAGAACTGCTAATCAAATATATTCAATCCTTTCAAGATTAAAGAAGAAAGATCAAAATACATTAACTAAACATCTGCATATGCTCTATGTGACACATCTTTTACTGCAACTAACAGATGAACCAAAAAATATTCACATTGCAATTATCACTTGAGATTTTTATGGAAATTAATTTGTATATAAATGAATGACATTGTGTATCAGAGCCTGACCAAATGAATGAACATGGAAGGTGACAAAAATTCACAGAAACATTACACAAAAAATGAATTTCACGAGTGCAAAAACCCTCATGGGGTATAAAAAACCACTCGTAACTTGTCATCTTTACTCCATCTCAAAACTTCAACTTATCACAATGGTGGAATCTTTGCTCAATGCCTCCTAAGAATGTCAACCACAGTTCAAAAAAAAATTTAATGACAAAGTGTTTTGATGGAGTTTGAATTAAACATCTTACAGTCTTAAGAACCTCTGAGAATTTGCTCTCAACACTGACCCTACAACTACAATGTATCTGCATTTCCAAAATCATGGTTGATGACAACTTACAGGAACAATTGTATGAAAGCTAATTGAACAATACACTATTGATCAAAACTGTTTAACATTATAGTGCAGAATCACAAAAGCACTTCTTTAAAACTTTTTACAAAAAACCCTCTTTCTTTGTTTTCAATATTCGACACAAAAATACTAAGATAGAGAAACTGAGAAACATTTCAAAGACTTTTCCTTATTCACACACTTCTCAACTTCTTTCATTTTTTAAAATATATATATGAGCATCTTTTCTAACATATGAACAAGAAAAAATGTCTTTGTTTGAAAATGAAATACTCATAACTGAAGAGCTGTTATGAAACTAACTTCTTAACCAACTGTCAAAAACCCTTTGATTTAACATTAATCGGAATCTTGGTTTTGCTTTTAAAAGTGAAAGAGTAGCTGACAATGCCGGCAAAAATTCAAATAGAAGAAACTAAAAAACCTGTAAGGAGCGTAAACATCTTTTGGTTGAAGTCCACTTTCTGTGCATGATGATGAAACAAACCAAACCAACTTCTGCTCGTTGATCACTTTCCTGTTCATGACAATGTGTCAAACAAAACAAACCACAACAATGAAGCAACTATCTAGTACAAGCTGCAAAACATACATGGTGGCTAGGGTTCGAAGATGGTTTTGAAAGAAAGCTAGAGTATGTCATACAAGCCCCAAAGTAAATAACAAAGATATTTCAAGTCCGGAAAATATCAAGTGCCCAGTGAAAAGATATTAACCAAGGTAAAAACTGCCCATGTGCCAAAAGATATGCTATTTATCAAGTAGCTCACATGAAAACCATCTACTAAGTGGGATAACTCAACCACTACAAAAACGTAAGTCATAATTGCCAAGTGTTACAACCAAGTATCCCCATAGGCAAGTAGTGACTACGTAAAGAGTTGCACATAGACCAAGGAGACAAAGATCCAACCTATCATCTTAATCACCACATGCCAACATTGAGGACAACAATGAAAGGTAAGAGACCAACACAAAGCACAAAAGTCAGAGGAATCACAAGGGCTGAGAACCCAACTAAGACCTAGTTGAAACAAAGTAGCAAATCTTGCTGATGATCAGACACTACAAAGACCAAAAAAATAAACCAAAAATTGAAAATACCAAAAAAAGAGAGCCAACGTACCCACCGAAGACACAAACCAATAGTTTACCTGATGAGAGATTTTTCAATCATCTAATCTTAACTAAGCAGAGAACAACAACTTTTTGTTTGAAACTTTGCCCAAAGAGATACCAGGGGACTCTAGAATAACTTTAACCCTTGAAAGGTAGAAGACAATTCCTCATCCATCTTCCTTTAGAGATTCACCTAGTTATCTTGGAGTTTCGCGATGACCCTTTCCGTCTTCTTTCTTTCTTCCCTCTGATTGACCTTGCCTCTGATCCACCTTCCCACTGAGAACCTTAATTTCCTCCTCTATAGCCTCCAAATTTTTCAAGCTTCTCCTCGAATCTTAGCCAACCAGACCCTTTCATCTTTATCTTTGGACAACTTCTTTTTGCCAGCAACAGATAATGGCTCCCTGTCTATTGTATGCACCACACAATTCAGGCAGTTAAACTTTGTAAATATACCTTTCTACCATATAACTTTTTTAATATTATATTATTTTATATTATTAATATAATGTTCAACGATAAAATTCATTTGAGAATAAAACCTCCTATTTAAATGGTATTTTTTAATGATTTTGATAAGCTCTTCTGCATTTAGAATCCACGTTTAGTTTGACCCTAGATAGCTGGCACGATACATGGGGTATACCGTAGACGTAGACCTCTGATTGACACTTTAAAGAATGGAGTCTATTATGCAATAATAACTGGCATTTGAATTTAAATATAATTGTCATCTAAGTGATGATGGAAGTTGTGGGGCCTCTTTGTCACTTTGATATGGATGGAGAAGACAGCTTTATTAGTTCTAATAGTCTTATGTCATAATAATATTATTACAAAGTTAGTGAAAATAATTTAAATATATATTTTAGATTGGAAACACATTTAATATCAAGTATAGAAGTTTATGGGAAAGTTTTTTTAATGGTTTACAATAAAAAGAGGTTGATTGGTATTTATGGTTAAATAATTATATATATAATAATTACATTATTGGAATATTATTTTCAATTCATTTTTAGTTAACATGTTAAGTAGTGGTGGTAAAGAAATAATCAATGTATGTGTTCATCTAGTATATTTGGAGTCGTCTATTCATATTTCAACATGAAGTGACTGCACATGTTAGGGGGGTGAAAAAACACATTGTGATGGTAGATCTATTTATGATTGCATATTCCTAATGTAAATATTCATAGTTTAATGTGATTTCATGACAGCAGCTTTCACTCCCCACATTGGGCTAATAGTGGTGAGAAATGACCATTACTATAAGAGTGGCCACGATTATTTCCATGAGAAAATTCAAAAGTTTAGTAATTGAAGTTGGATAGGAGATAAATTAATTACATGAGGTGAATTGATGTGAGTATCATTGAAGGACAAACTAATCCAAAGACATACCCAAACACATAGGAAATTACTTTGCATAATCAAAAGTTTTCCATGTTCTTCAAAAAAATATTAACCATTGATATATAGAAGTGTAGATTATCATGTTGAACTTTTCCATTAGCCCTATATTTTTCTCGTCTCGTATTTTTTAAGAATAATTTTTTTGGACATTTGTGCATGCATAAATGTTCACATATAACACTAGCATCTTGTGATAATTTGTCATTTAAAGGCAATTTTTAAGGACTGTTTTTTTCTTTCACTTTTCAACTTTACATGTTGGTGAAAATAGTTTGTTAGTCCATTTTTTCATGTAAATATTTTTGAAATATAACATTGATTTTGACAATGCTCTTTCTCTTGGCTCTCTTGCAATCTGAAGATTGCACACAACTTATTATAACACTCTCATACAATTCTCTCATATCTTTCTTTGGAATTATTTTGTTTTGGAAAAATGGACCTAACAATTTATTGAATTAGAAAGAGAAATACATAACAAAAGGTTATCCAGCCCAATAGAGAAAGTAGAACAAGAAACACCAACCAAAAGGTGACCCAAAAAGGGCCACAACTAACCAATCATATCTTCCATTACAATCTTATCAAATATTTTAGCATAATCTATGGGTAAGTTTTCCCCATCCCCAACATTCCAACCATCAAGATGCTCAAAAGTCCATTTAGCCAAATAGTCAAATTCTTCATTGTACTCACAAGAAACATAACAAAATGAAACTAACTACAAAGAATCTCTCAGACTAAGAATCTATGTGACCACCACAGCCAAATGCCAATCAACATCCTGCAACCTCTACTTATTCGGCATATCCATAACAAATTGAGAGTTTTATTCACAAATAATCTTTCACTATCCGAGTGCACACCCTCTTTCAAGTGCAGAAAAAAATGGTCTAATTCTCTATAAAATTATTAGTGCTTTATAAACAAAAAAGAGAAAATCCACATTTTGTAGACTATCCCTACCAATAGCACCACTCCTTTCATGCCCAAGATTTCCCCTAGAAGAACAATCAATATTAATCTTTAGGACTCCCTACGAGGAGGACACCACTTGCCATCCTGCTAGACCTTCTTCATAGCATGTCAACACCTACCATGTCGATTCCACCTAAAATGGGTTTCCACCAATGATATTCAAATTTCAAATAACAACCATGTGATCAAAATCCATCTCAATAGAAAGGTCACACTTAGCCATCAAGGTTTCCTCAATCACATTAATAATTCTCTACCACACTTACTACACCAACACCTTAGTTTCTTGAAAAGTCTTGTGGTTTCTTTCTAGCCATGATTTTCACCTAATAAATGACGTACCAATATCCTAAGACACATAATAACTCTTACCTAGAGGCCTTTTGAGACTATTAAAGAATTCAATTAGAGAATTAGCATGAATGCAAGTATGCTTTTAATCTCTCCACTGAAAATGCCAAGTTTTTTCCTAAAATAACACTAAAAGAGAACATGTGAAGAATTATCCTCATATTTATTACACAAAATACAAGAAAAAGGTCCTTGAAACCCTTTTCTTGAAGATTATCCCAATTAAGACATCTATTTTGCACAAAAAACCACAAGATAAATAACGCTTAGGCCAAGAAAACCTATTCCACACCCACTTCAATCAAGGGACATTCATCTTTCCATATGTCAACCTATCTAACTCCATGTACCTTAAAGCCATCAAAAACTTCCCCTATGAATCTAGACACCAAGATCGAACATGATATCATTTTAGGGAGTTACACATTCTTCTTGCCAAAATGCAAGAAAGCTCCTCATGAGCTTCCATTGATCCTATAGGAGATCGCTCAAGTAATTTTTTCTATCTAACTACTTGCACTTTCTCTAAATTTAGGGTAGCCTTGAAATCCTCAACTCTAATCAAATTTTCTTTAGGAAAGTTATAACATAGAGACTACAACTATGGAAATTGTAGTATAATTAGTGTTATCCCATCCCAAGAATCATGCTAGAACAAAGCTTCAACAACTTTATTACATATCCAAAAAAGACCTTACTTAACCAGCTTCACTCCCCTCCTTAGAGTTTTTTAGATCATAGAACCCTTACCATATTGAACTAGGGAACATCCCTACTATCCACTCCCCCTAAATAATTTACATTAAGTATTTTGGTCCAATCTTGATCTTGGATGATAGACCACCTCTAATTTTTTTTCCCCAATTCATGTCTACTTGATGTAAACAAAGACCACCATCTTGTAGAGACCTACAAATTGTATCCCACATAGCCAAACTCTACTTTAAAGAAAGAAGATTACCTGTCCATGAAAATTTCTAGGAGAGGGCATCAAATTCCTTTACAAAACTTGGAGCAGTCTACACAAAACTTCTATACATAGGAAGTTCCTGAACCAGAAACTTTAAGAGTGTCATTCTCCTAGTTGTTTAGCCATATATCAGTCCATTGAATTACCTTTCTATGAAGCATATCCAAAATAGTATGGAAAACCCCACTAGGAAAGGATCTTGCTGAAAAGGGAACTCCAAGATAAACAAATGAAAGAGTGCCAATTTAAAACCTCAAAATCCTAGCAATCCTAGCTTGAATGAGAAGAGGGATATTAAAGAAAAAGATAAAATATTTATCTTCATTAATTTTTTCCATCAAGTAGAAAAATAAATATCTAGAGTCTTTCCAAGGTTAGATGCCTCCATGATTCTAACAACACCCATGAAAGTCATGTCATGAACAAACTGAGGATGAGAATAAGAAGGAAGACCATTACCCCAATGCCAAGCTTGAATCAATATTTTCCTTACATGAGACTTTATAAATCTTTGTAGTCCTTCTGGGACATTAAGATAAACAAGTAGGGAGAGAGGGATGACCTTGTTGAAGGCCTTTGGAAGCTCCAAAACATTCAGGGGTGTCACTATTGATGAGAAAAATAAAAGAAGATGACATGATGAAAATCATTAGCCAAGCGATCTATTCATTTCTAAAACCTAATTGTGCAAGTAATTTTCACAAAAAGAAATAGTGAACACCTACTTCTCCTACTTTTAATTCATCATGCATGTAGTCTTCACTATTCATCAATCCTTTCCCAATTCTTCTCAATTTCACCCAATTTGACTCAATTTGATCTAATTTGATGAAATTAAGGTCTCCGACATTAATTTGAGTTGTTTTCCTATTAAGTTTAATTAATTATTTAATTGATTAAACCCCCTTTCCTCCTAACCCTTCTTTTAAAAATTGAAGTAAATAAATTCAATATTTTGTTATTTATCCTCTTGTCCTATTAATTAAATAAATTCATTTATTTAATTACCTAATTCATAAATATGAATAATAAATTAATAAATTATATTTATTAATTTATCATATTTTTCTTCTAAAATGGAGATAATTAAGATTTTGGCAAGAGTTGGGGTTCATGGCAGAGGAGAAATGATTCCTCAGTGGTATTGAAGGATAACAATGGCATCCTAGATGGGCCGAAATCTAACCGAAAGAGATTTCGGGATAAGGAATGGAGACCGAAAAAGATCCCAAGAGTTGGTGAACCAGGAAAGGTAAAGCAACCTCCACCAGAAGCTAAGTAGTTATCATTTTTTCTTCATAATAAAAGTTGGAATGATTCAGTTTTTTTTCTAAGGTCAAGGGGATTTTTTATTAAATAGGTGGGAGATTAGCCTACATGTAGCTGAGTTAAAGTTTGGTGTGCAGAGAAATAATCATTTAAAGTTGAGATCAAATCAATTCCTAATGAATTTTTCCTTGTCATTGCGAAGAGATGAAAATAAAAACTAGGTTTTTAATAATGGCCCTTTTTTTTTATGGGAGGAAAGGGTTTGTTTATCAAATATTGGGAGCATAATTTTAATCTGTTCCATTTAGAGGAGGTTTTGATTTAGTTACACTGTATAATCTATCATGGGGGTACTAGAATGAATAAACTTTTATGACTATTGACAACAAATTGGGCTTCTACATCAAATCAGATGAAGCTATAGAAGTGAAGGATTTCATCATGTATGCATGCATTTGTATTAGTTAGAAGCTGCATTTCCCTCTACCTAACACTATAGATATTAACACTAGTGAATGATGTTGTTTGCAACAAGTGTAAATCGAAGAGATCATGGAAAGATGCAAGTAATGTAAAAAAGAAGTGAATCTGGTGGATGTTTATTTCATTGATCCTAAGGCAAAATCTATAGAAACTAATGAGGTAGATATTCTGATGTAGGGTTTGCAAGAGAATTTGAGGGCTCAGTTGGAAAAGGTTGTGAGTGATGTGTCATGGCTTTTGCAAGGTCTGGACTCGAGTACGGAGGAGAATAGGATGAATCTTCAAGACCCTACCATTGGTGGGCTGAGGGTTCAAGATGTTGGTCAGGCTAGTTTCCAAGATAAGGTGGCTCATTTAATGGAAGAACCTTTAGATAAAGTGGATAAATCAATGAAATCCCTTGAAGTTGATACAAGAGTTCAATAAAAGGATCGGGACGATGGGGGTAATAGTCAGTGTGATAATGGGGGAGTGGAAGATAAGGGTGGGAGGTTGGAGAATGAAGAGAATGAGGCTAATGAGGACTCAAATATTATGTCCTGGGATGATGAAGAGGATGTATGGGGATTGATGAATGAAGAAGGTATTGTCGATATTCAAAATTTTTATCAGTCTGAGTCAGAAGTCCAGAAAGCTTGTTTGGGAGAGAAGAAATCCAAGGGATGGGAACCAAACAAAGTTTGACTCACCATAGTGTGTAGTGCTAAAGGTTAAATTAAATTAATAGTAGGGAAAGAAGCTACCCTTCTTGAAGTGAAATGAAGCTTATTAGTTAGAATTTTAGGGGATTTAACACCCCTGAAAAGAGGCATTTGATCAAGTGTGGGCTTGATCAAATGAAACCTGATTTAGTTTGTTTATAGGAAACAAAAATGAGTTTCTAAGAGGTAGGAAATTTGCTTAAAAGTTGGAGGATGTGGTTGAGATTTTTTTTGTATGTGAATGGCTGAATTAAGGGCCTCGTGATCTTATGGAATCTAGCCTCTCTAAATGTTAAGGAGGTAGGGAGTTCTCAATCATGGTAACTATGTAAGGTGCATTCTGTCAGGATAAATTGAGACTTTTGTTTTGAATATCTATGGCCATGCTTAGGCCTGGTTTCAACCAAAAGTATGGAAACAATTATCCCTCATATTGCAAAACTTATCTAATGAATTTTTCATTTTGGTTGGTGATTTTAATGCGACCCTTGAGATGGTTGATGAAATAGGGGGAAAAGTTGCTTTTAGTAAATTGCAAGTGGACTTTCAGAACTTGGTTTCTTCTAATGGGTTGCGAGAGATAAAGACTAATAGTGAGACTTTCTAATGGACAAATAGGAGATGGGGTTTGAGCCATATTATAGAGAAATTGGACAAATTTTATTTTGAGTGGTAAATGGGAGACTATTTACCATTAATTTTTTAGGCCTCTACTAAACCTTTAGTTTCCTCTTGTCATTTTCTATTTGAGTTACTTGTTTTGTTGGATTGTGCACCCATCAGATGCTCCTTTAAGTTTGAAAGATGTGGTTACAAAATGGAAAATTGAGGGATCTCAAGAAATAGTGGTGGTTTGAGGCCCCGGTGGAAATTGGATCATAGGCCTTTTGTTTCTTTAAGAAGCTTCAATTTTTAAAGGAAAAATTGAAAGAATGGAACATGACCAAGTTTGGAAACATCTTTGTTGATAAGTTTGGTCTCAAAATAGACCTAAGTACAGTATAGGAAAACATTATGAACCAATGCATGACAAATGAATTCTTTGCTAGAGAGAAAAAGTTAAAAAGAAAGTATAATGAAATATTGGATAGGGAGGAGGTGTATTGGAGATAGAAATCCAAGGAGTGTTGGATAAAAGAAGGGGATCAGAACACAATTTTTTTTCATAACTCAGTTAAAGTTAGGAGATCTTGGAACAAAATCACCTCAATCAAGTGTAGGGAAAAGTTAATTTTGGACACTACGGAAGCTATTAACAAGGATGGGATGGAATTATTTGGTGCACTTCTTTCAAAGAATGAGGATCTCAATGAACATCAACAAAATCTAATACTTTCTAATATTTTGAAGACCATTACTAATCATCAAAATAAATCTTTGTGTAAACCAATCATTATTTAAGAGGTGAGATTTGTTGTGTTTTTTATGGCTGGTGATAAAGCCCCAAGTCTGGATGGCTTTCCTACTTTATTTTATCACCAATTTTGGGATGTTGTTGGGAAGGAAGCTTGGTTGGTGGTGGAAGAAGCTATAAAATAGGCATGTATTGCAAAAGAGTTAAACTGAACTTTTATTATTCTGATTCCAAAAGTTGAGAAAGTAGAGACCTATAGTGATTTCCCTCCTATCTCTTGGTGTAATATCCTGTATAAGGTGATTTCCAAGGTTATGATAAATAGAATGAAACCAATTTTTAAGACTATTATCTTTGAGGGGGAAAGTGGTTTTGTCTCGGGTAGGTCCATTATGGATGGTATCATCATTGCTCCCAAAGTCATCGACACAATGTGAAAAGAAAAAGTGGACCGAATGCTGATAAAGTTGGACATCAAGAAAGCGTATGACGTGGTGGACAAATATTTTTTTTACAAGCTATTAAGTGTTTTGGGTTTGCAGAATAATGGTTGAATTGGGTGAAAGTTTGTATAGATGGACCTTAGTTCTTAATACTTGTTAATGGCATTCGTCAAGGCTTTTTCTTATCTTCAAGACAACTACAATAGGGAGATCCATTGTTCCTCTTTTTTATAATTTTAGCTGAGGCCTTGGGGAGACATATTTCGAATTTCTAGCATAATGGTGAGTGGAAGGACATTAGCATTGCAGTAGGTTTGGAACCCACAACGCATCAGCAATCTGCTGATGATATGATTCTCTTTGGGGATGCTTCTCCCAGGGAAGCTTATTTTATTAGGAAAACCCTTGTTTCTTTCTATGAAGCTTCTAGATAGCAAATAAAATAAGCTAAATTGGATACTTTCTTCTTTAACAACTCACTGGATAGACAGAGGGATATTGTTAGGCTCCTGGGTGTAAAAATGGGAAGATTGCCAAGTAAATTTCTAGGCATTTCTCTTTTGGGGGGTATTAATAGAGTAGAGATATGGAATCAGTTAGTTGACTATTGTGTAAATAAGTTGAAAGGGTGGAAGAGTAAATGGCTTACTTCAGCGGGTAGACTTGTGATGTTGAAATTGATTTTTTTTGATATTCCTATTTATTCAATGACGTGTTTGAAAATTCTAGAGAAAGTGGTCAATGTCATAAATCAATGTATGAGAAATTTTTTTTGAATAGTAAAAGTGATCACGATAAAATACCTCTTGTGGCGTAGGACAAAATTTGTCAACATAAAGAGGTTGGAAGTGTGGGGTTGATAAATTAGGGCCTTCTGAATGAAGCAATGGGGGTGAAACTCATATGGAAGATGTATCTCAAGCCTAAACAAAAATGGGTTCAAATTCTAAAGCATAAATATTTGGACTCTCAATAGAGGGAAAGGATTTTAACTATTTGGGATCTTCCTAGAGGCTTAGCCATATGGAATTTACTAATTTCATGCAGGAAGGTGATTATAGAACATCTCACATGGTGATTGAGGAATGGGGAGAAATTGGACTTTTGGAAAGACTCGTCGGATGGAAGGCTAGCTCTTTCCTCATGCGATGGATTTGACACAATTAGGATAGTAGCAGAGGCTCATTGGGGGTCTAAAGTTAAATATTACATGGAGTTTTCGAGAAGGAATGGATTAGAGGAATGTAGATGGAATGACAATAAAATATTTTTGTTGTCTTCTCCCCAAGTGGCCCTTTTCGAAGATATTATAAAGGAGTACAAACCTATTCTTTCATCTAAAAAAGATGTTGTGAGATGGTATGACTCAAGGATAGGGATGTACTTAGTTAAAATACGTTGTAAGGTAATTGAGGAGGTAGTGGTTGCAAAGGATTAGCTAGCTAGGCTCTATTGGAACTCTCATTATTTTTTGAAAGCTAGTGTTTTTGCATGTTTGGTTATGAAAGAGAGAATTTTAACTGGTGGTAGGTTTAGTAGACTGGGTTTCCATGGCCCTTTTCAATGTGTAATGTGTAGATATAATAGAGAATCTTTAGATCATTTTATTTTGAACTATGAGGTCACTCAAAGCATGTGGAAATTCTTGTTACAAAATTTATCTTGGCAAATTTCGATGCCATTGAAAATTATCAATTTGTTTAAGAGCTAGTTTGGTGAGAATAGGAAATCATTCTATTCTTGTATTTGGACTATATGTCCTTCAATTGTAGTTTGGGATATTTGGAAGGAGAGAAACAGGTGTATTTTTCAAGGGAAGGGGCAATCAAGTGAGTTGTTATGTGTGAGAGTTGAGAGGATAATCTCGGGAGTGGTTTCTACATCGACAAAGTGACATAATTTCTCAAAATTTCCTTTTAGTATGACGTATAAGTTGATTTAGGTGGATTGGCCTTTGTTGAAATTCAGGATTGTTCACAATGGGGGTAGTCTAGAATATATTCAGCTGAGAGAGGGGTCTCAGAATGCATGTGGTGTAAACCAGAGCAAGGGTGAGTTAAAGTGAATTTTGATGGGGTCTCAAGAGGCAACCCAAGTATCTTAGGGGCTAGTTGTGTGGCTTGTGATGTGGAAGGAAAATTTGTAATGAAAGGAGCTCAATGACTTCAAGAAGGTACTAACAATGAGGCAGAGGCACATACAAATTTACTTATGATAGAGTTCGTTTGTAATTTAAAGGTCCCATAATTACATCTTGAAGGTGATTCTAAAATTATTGTTCGAAAGAATCTACTATGAGTGGGCAGATAAGTAAATTCATCACAATTATCTGCTCAAAGTTAAATTTTTTTCAAGAGTTTCAAATATCTCATATTAAGAGGGAAAGGAATGGGGTGGCAAATATTTTGTCCAATGTGGCTTGTGATCTGGATCCATTCACAACTCAGTGGTGTGGTAGTGCTGATGAGGATGTTAGTTGGCCAGCTTAGGTAACAAATTTTATTAGCAAATCTTTTGCTTGAGGTTGGTGATTTCTTTCTTGTTCACTAGAGTTGTATGTGAAAGGTAAGAATTCAAACTAGGGGTGTGTTGTTGAAGGACAGAGTGGGATGTAATTGTAAGGTTTGAAACTTAAGTGGCAAGTACAGTACATATATCTTCTCGACTTGTTTATATTTGAAGATTAATAACCAAAAAAGAGTGGCGGCGGGATGTTTGTACAAATAATTTAACTTGGTGAGAGATTTTTTTTATTGTTGTGATTTTTTGAGTTGTCTTCATCATTGCCCTTTCCATCTTCTCAAGAAATGAAGCGTAGTTGTGCAAGGTTTTGTAGTAAGGTGGTGACACTAAAGGTAGAGTGAAATGGAGGCAAATTTCACCATGAGAATGAAGAAACAATTCTTTCCTTTCCTTGGACATGTTATAGATAAGGGGCTGAGAGGAATGTTTCTATTTGATGATGAGAGATTAATCTAGAGTGTAAAATTAATTTTAGGGGAGGATCTAGGATTAGTAAGCCACCATTATAGGATGAAAAAGGAGGTTTATTCCTCATTATGGCTTGGGGTTTGGATTTGGAGAGCTTGGTGGTACCTGTCATAAAGGTCATGGAGGAAATTGTCCCTAAGAAATACCTATTAGGGATGGAATAATTTATGGAGTTGGCGGTGTCAGGTGATGGATTCGATGTGTGTGAAGGAAATATGAATTTTCATCAAGACATTCAGAGTAGATTCTTTCCTTTTATTAGATGGAAAGAAGATGGAGCTAAGATGCAGTGTAGGGTGGAAGCAAGGAGAGGTTGGGAGACTCTTAAGGTCTTTGTGCAAATCATGGACGTGGAAGTAGCTCTAATATAGGTGTAGGAGGAAGTAGGACTGATGGAGCATCGAGTTTTGTAGACAAGGAAGAGGAAGACAAGGGATGTTAATGTCTTGGTTTTGATCTCGGGTACCTATGTTTAAGTCAGCTCTGTATCATGTTTTTTTTCTTAAATTTATGTCTGAAAACTTTATGTTTAATCTTTGGTGTAGTTTGTAGTTTATTTAGTTGGTCACGTCTTGATGGATACTGTTGTAATGAGATATTTTGAGCTCAGATAATTGTATTTCAAGTTTGGGGTGGTGGGTTTGTTGGTTATGTTGGGTGGTATTTTTTGATCCCTGGTTCATGAAGTGTGGTTTTGGTGAGTTTGTAGGGTGGTTTGAAATTAATCTTTTTTTATTATGTAATTCATATTTTCATGATTTAATATAATCTCATATTACCGATCAAAAAAATGGAGATGATTAATAAATTTAATTAATTTATTCTCATTAATTTTTACTTTTTATGAGGAGATATTTAATAAAACTGATTTATTAATTATCTCTATTTATCCTCTCATATAAAGATATTAAATAATTTTTAATTATTAAATCTCCATAATATATCCAACCTACTAATTTGATCCTCATGAGGAGATAATTAATTTATTTATTTATTAATTATCCTTGATCATATCCTCTCCTTGGCTTTTTCCCTATTCCATCCATCTCTTGAATGATAGCTTTGTCGTGTGCTCAATCATGTCCATTCGATTCTTCAAAAATTAATTCGATTCTAGCCATCTATTGAAATTCAAATTTCTATAAATGGAGGCCTCTTTCTTCATTCATTTGATCTAATTTTTTGTCATTCTTATTCTATCAAAATAATCATCTAGCAATTTTGTTTTAGCATCGTCATTCTATCAAAATAATCACCTACCAATCTTGTTTTAGCATCATCATTATATCAGAATAATCAATTAGCAATCTAATTTTAGTATTATTAATTTTCCAATTTAGTTTTCATAATCACACTTCTATTAATATAGCCATCACACTATTTTCTTTCATCTATATTTATGCACCTAATGTTTAGAGAAAAACATATCCATATTGGAGAAGAAAGGAGAAACAATAGAGTTTTATTGAAGAAGCATGAAAATGATAGTTTGCATCATGTTTTGATGATTTTGTTGGTTAGATTAGGTTTGATTTTCATGTTTGATTAAGTTTCATAATCAACTTAGATTATCATGCATGCTCTTTAGTTTCTCTACCCGATTTCTTGGTCGACACATTTAACTCTATCATAGGCTTTCACCATATCAAATTTAATAAACATAGACTTCTCAATAGAAGTCACCATATAATGAATAATTTGTGTTTCTATTATAATCCCACAAATAATTTGTCTTCCAACAACAAATTTCCCCTTCTCTTCAAATATTAACTTAGTAAGCCATGACTTAAGACTTTTTGCAATCAACTTTGCGATTAAGAGTTTTTGCAATCAATTTTGTGATTATTTTATAAATTACATATTTAAACAAAGACATAGGGTGAAAGGTGCCAAAGAGTTAGCTCCTTCCTTTCTAAGAACAATGGAAATGAATGTAGAATTCATGGCCCTTATTGTGTATTTGTTCCTATGAGACTCATTCACCACTTCCAAGAGATTGAATATTGATTATCTAAAAAAATTGATAAAAATTTATGGGAAAGCCATCTGAACTAGAATATCTTCTTTAATATTAGATAGAGAGATATATCTTATAAGGTTTTCATTCATAACATTAGAAACAGTAGAGGGAATATAATCAAGAATGAGATCCTCTTCTATAGTTGCATGAAGAGAGTTTTTAGCAAATGTCAAAGTCACAAAGAATCTATTAGAAAGCTAAGAAAACTCCCTAAAATAAGAAATATTATCTCCCTCTACAGAAGAGAGAGAATTAATAGGATACCCATACCTTATATCCTTCACTGAGTTTTGAAAGAAACTTGTGTTCCTATCACTTTTTTGGAGCTAATCAATTCTTGACTTTTTCTTCCAATAGATATCTCTACATAGCCCCCATTCCTACAACTTATTCACTACAATAGAGATTCTTCTCTATATAAATCCTTTAATAAATATAGATCTCTACTTTGGTGGGTAATGGCATCCACATGAGATTGAGGATTCACTTTTTCTGATAAAGAATTAACAAAACACATCTAACTCTACCCTTCGATCCTATGCTTAACAAATCGCAATTTCTTGATAAATGAGTACATTGCAATTCCATAGGTAGTATTCTCATCATACTATTATTCCATCATAAGGTCATCAAGGGAAGGCTCTAGAAGCCACATAAGCTAAAATTTAAAGGAGAGGTTTTCTGAGACTTGGAAGTGAGCAGAAATAAGCTTAATCAACCAATTGTTAGATCTTTTCTATTCTAAAATATTAGAGTTAGTCACCAAAGTATCACCCATCTAACAACAAAAGACCAAAAACCTATCTAGTCTCTTAGCTATAGCCCCTTGTTCGCATTTTCTATTATTCCAAGAAAACAAGTCATTGGTAGGCTAAATATCTAAAACCTTCAAGAACTCAATATTAACCCTCATAAGTCCTATAGAAGGATCAAACATGATAATGGCACCCCTTTTCTCATGCACACTATAAATTAAATTAAAATCCCCTACCAAGATCCAATGGAATACAAGAGAAAAAGTGAAAATGTATTTGATATTATCCCAAAGCATGGAATTTTCCATTAGATCAATTGTCGCATCAAAATTAGTGAAAAGAATATTCTCACCAAATTCACAACTTACCGCAACCATAGAGATAGAAGACCTACTAGATACCCACTATAGGGGGAAAAGTCTATGTAGGTTGCAAAAACAAGCCATAATTGTTAAACTACCATAAGCCTTAATGCACTAACAATGGCTTTGAGCTCATATTTTGGAATCCCTATTTATCATACTATCTATTGATAATAAAGTTTCCTCAATAAAAACCACATCAGAAGAATCAAATCCAATCAACTCTCAAACATTTTTTTGTTTAAGGATGTTATTCAACACCTTATGCGCCATGGTAGAACAATCATTTTAAAGATGAAGAGAAAATGGAATCAATGGTCTTCATAGAGCCAATTAACTTCACCTTTTTTAATAATTCTTCCTACCCACCTTAGGGCTTCTTCTCAAGAACAACCTTTTTAAGATTTCTTTCTTGCAAACCAAATACAGGTGGGGTTCCATTACTTTTACTAACATCCTTGTAATTTTTTTCCAAATTAGTCACTGAACTGGTGAAACCTAGACAATGTTTCACTTTTTGGAAATGAAATTTGTATTTATATATATTTACACATATGCATATATGTATGTATGTATGTATGTATGAATGTATGTATATATGTGTGTGTGTGTGTGTGTGTATATATATATATATATTTGTGTGTGTGTATACATGTGTGTATATATATATATATATATATATATAATTTTATTTTGTTCTCGATAGGGTGTCCCTGCAGACCCAGCCCAGTGCCCCGACCTTACCCTCGTTCAGGCAAGGGGCGAGCTGGGAGCGAGACTAGTCCCTGCGGCCGCGATGAAATCAACACAGCCCCCAAGTGTCCGTAGCTAAATGAGTCCGGGAGAGAGTCGAACCCAAGACCCCAAGGAGAAAATCCGAGACTTAGGACCAACTACTCTAACCTATGGGGGCTATATGTATATATGTATACATATATATATATGTATATATATATATATATATATATAGAGAGAGAGAGAGAGAGAAATATATATATATATATATATATATATATACATATATATGTATGTATACATACATACATATGTGTGTGTGTGTGTGTGTGTGTGTGTGTGTACACACACACACACACACACACACACATATATATATTGTAGACACCTAAGTTTGATTAATTTAATTGAATTTATTTCTTCTAAGCACCGATTATTAAATAATTACGTATTATTTGATTAATTGGTAATCTATACTTCTAGCTAATTAATCTTATTAACTATGCCATAGTACACTTTTAGCTAATTAATTGGTAGTTAAAATTAATTAATTAATTAAATTTGACCATTTTTCTATTAAATATGTCAAATGTACAATTTGATTATTTAATTCATGTTGACATTTTCCTGTCAAATCCTCTCATTGAATGAATGAATTAATTAGTTAATTCAATTCCCCCACATGGCTCTAACCTTAACCTCTCATCTGACCCTTCGTCTAATCTAACCTGCGTAGCTAACCAAAGGTTTTAGTCAACCCTATTTCTTAGCCTTTACCATATGTGTGCACATCCCCAAAATATTTCAAATTTCCTTAAATTTGGGAAATACCTTTTAATTTGGGGGAAATTTCCTACAATTTCAGAAAATATCCAAAATATTCTAAAACATGATAATAGATCACTATTTTTTATTCTCTTTTGGAATAGAACCTTCCAATTTGGGTGTCTCATTCCCAAATGGGCATATGTTCTTAAGGACACATTTCATTCCTCCAAATGACACGTCCTTCTCAAGGACACATGTCGTTCTCATCCATGACACTTGCCCTTCTTAGGAACACCAGTCTCCTTCTCATGTCTCTCCATCTCTAATTCAAGCCTACATAAACTCCTCATTTTCCTTCAAAAATGAATCCAATTTCTTTTTCATACCTTAATAATTCAAAAATGTTTAAACACCTTTTTGATATTCACATCCACTTAGCAAGAACAAATCAAATCAGGGGACTATCAAATCGAAGGAGGAATATAGTGTTTTCACTTTAATTAGTTTTATTTTGTTTATCTAGTTCTCTTCTCTCTTAGCGACCCAATCTTGATTGTGGTTGAAATATGTGTTTGTTGATTATTTAGTTCATCTTTTCAATCTCTTTAGTTTCATTCACATTTTTCTGCATACAAACTTTCATACATACATATATTTGTGTGTGTATGTATAGGTTATGCATATATGTATATGTATGTGTGTGTGTGTGTGTGTGTGTGTGTGTGTGTGTGTGTGTGTGTGTGTGTGTGTGTGTGTGTGTGTGTGTGTGTGTGTGTGTGTGTGTGTGTGTGTATTAACATGTATACATATGTGCACGTGTGTGTGTGTGTGTGTGTGTGTGGATAAAAGCACAAAGCTGCACGTCACACTTTTATAAAGCAAATAGTCAATGTTGATTCAACTTTTTAAATTGAATCAATAGAAAGTGAAATATATGTTATCAATTTTGAAATGATGTAAACTAATAAAACGTATAGTTTTATGTGTATTTTATGTTTGTACTTTTTTTATAAATTTAAAAAATTATTTGACTATACTTTCTTATAAAGTTAGCATTATAATTTAGTTGTTGATAAAATCTTGAAATTGAAGTTACATGAGGCGTCACACTTTATATAGTAAATTTTACCTTTTTTCTTCATTTTTTTTGTGTTTATTGATAACTTGAAACTTTAGCGCAAAAATATATTTTTAACTATTTTTTTATGTATATATATTTTTAAATAAATTTGAAAAGTTGTGTGTACTGAAATAGGATTATGAGAAGGATATTTTGATGTATCTAGACATGGAAAGAGGCTAAAGAGGCACTAGAATGGATTTAGTAGAGATCTTCTATTGTTGTGGGATGCTATTAGCTACCACCCCATAAAGTACTCCATGCTAGAGGGTATATTTGTAGCAATCCACAAGTAACATTTTCCCCTTTTTAATCACTTAAGACATTATAATTTTGTTAGTTTTTTGTTATTTTTATACTCGTCCATGGACAAGTGTGCTTCTAAAGGGGTTTACCTACCTATACTTTAGGGCTAAATTTATGCCATTTATAATAATAGCTTTGAGAAACCCCTACGCTCAAACCCACTCTAGCCCATAATTACCCTTTTGTACTATGACCAAACCCTCCTCCTCTTAGCATCTCAAAGAGGAAGTCAACCTTTAAACATGAAGCTCAATCTGCCTCCCATGCCATTTCTTTGCACAATTCTTTCCTTTGTTCTCGAAAGAGGCAAAAATTTACCTTAGGGTGTACTACACCCCTGCTTGTGGTTGAGATTGTTCCTAAATAGACTCAAGATAATGGAAAACAACTTGGCAATGCCCTTGCTAGCTCAAACCCCAAGGTTATGAGTGGTGAAGGAAACATGTGATTAGGTCTCCAAAAAAGGGCCCTTGTACCTTCCCCTCCCTTTCTATTGACATTTATGATAGTGAGATTGTGAAAGAGCATATATCCACCTCGTCTAGTGAATGAAGGTCAACTAGGTTGGCTAAAATTTTGGTTGTTGCTAAGATTGTTGATGCATTACCCAAAACTCCTTGTAAAGACAAAAGTGATGAACACTAACAAGTTCCCACTTTTAATAGTGAAGAAATTTTGAGTAGTGAGCGGACTCATGATGAGCCTCTCAACCTAGTTCTTGAAGACCCCCTCTCTAATTCTCCCTAATTGAAACCCAATTAAATGATGCACTTGATGGGTTAAATAGTCTTAAATACTATGAAGCTGCTGAAGATAAATAATAAATTGTTGTTGGTAGTATTGAGTCCAATGATTGGCATTTATTGGCTACAAAGCTAGAGGATTTGACTGTTGGGGTTGACAGCTTGGATACCTCCCAAAACTATGTGGGATGTGAAAGAAATAGTGAATACATTAAACACCTAGAGAATGGTGTCTAGATACTGGTAAGAATCAACAAAAAAATTATGCAAAAAGAAGTTGTGGAGGTAGTGGAAGTACGGAAGAAGGTTGATAGAAATAGAAAGAACAAGGCTATTTGGAAGGTGACGGATGCTCAACCCAAAGGAAATAAGACATTTGCCTCATCCACCTAGGAATTAGAATTAGAGAAGATGCTTGATGGATAGAGCTATATCTCTTAATGACCCATTTTTTCATTTCTTTACGGTTTTTTCTACTATTAGCTTTGTTTAGATTGATATTCTTAAACTTTTATAGTACTAGTTATTTCATGAATAGTTTATAAACTCTCTATTTGTATGGCTTGGTGGGATTGACCCCAAAGCCCTTGTCTTATTTTTTGAATGATGGTTTTTTATGTGGATGTATAAAGGGTTGAGGCCCTTCTCCACTTACTCATAATCCAACTACAATGCTTAATATACACAAGAAAGTCAAGAAATGCAACTACTAAATTAATAAGCCCAATGAGAACTACGAAAATTGTCCAACATTACTAACTTGCACTTATTATTATCATAAGCTACATGGATAAGAATGTGCACATAATGAAGTAAGATGTACCAATTAGCATAACATTATTTGTCAATAAAAATTGAATAGACAAAGTAAATGAGCTTGACTTTACATAAAACTGTATCATTGTTATGTACAAGTATTAAGATATACTTGAAATGTCTACAAAATTAAATGAAAAAATGCATCAAAATACATTTGTAAAAATTATAATTATTATTTGGGAAATCTACTTGAAGAGAAGATTTCCAATCAGAGGACCCTTATGAATAGTATCTAGGAAATTATTGATTATTGCATAGATTTTATCAACAATGTGACTACTACCATTTAGATCTTGCTGCTAGAACTCGTAAGAAGAAAGGAGTAGTGATCAAGAAGGGATGCATTTCTCTTGGTCCAAGGTAACCCCCCATGACATGTGCACAAAAGATCCAGGCACTTGGTAGAGAATCCCTACTCTCCCCATCAGTTTAATGACATTGTTGGTTCTTCCATTTGCTTAGGGAGGTGTCTTTTGAAGACTATCTTGAATTCTTATAAAATGAATGGGAATCTATTAAGGGCCTAAAGTCCATCAACAATAGTTTCTTGTCTATCGATCTTTTGCTGGTTTTGTCTTCTTTTTTTACGTCTATTTTTTGGTGTTTTTAGTTTTTAGCATTTTGCTTAATCTCACTCCTTGTGAGATTCAAACTTTTTGTCTTGATGATTGTCATGAAATAGGTTCACGCTCTTCTAGTGCTTATCTAATCAAGACAATTATAATTAAAGATTCCCCATTATGTTGTTGGAATTTTATATTTCAAACAAAAAATTATATCTTTTATTCGAATAAAAGATATATGATTGAATAAAATCAAATAATATGCTTGCAAAATTGCTGGTTAGAATATAAATTTATATACTCCAAAATTGAAAGTGATAATATAATTCTTGAAATAAATGCTTACAAAAAAATTGGCATTTCAAACACGGAAACTACATATAATACACCAATAATATTAAAAAGGATGTTATCAAAGTGCACTTGACCTATTTTACAAACCCTCATATATTTCTATGACCGAAAATTCTCATCTTCACAGATTGTGTTTTACTTTGTTGAATATTAGTGTTTTTGTCGGCCACTTCTGCTAACGGTCCTCCTTGCTTGAATCACTCTCCTTGTAAGAAGAAGAGATGTTTTTTATATTTTCATTTCGAAAATGATCAGAGCTCAACTCAAACCGAATTGTTTGAACATCGTGTTTCTCTTCCTCTATTACTTCCTTTGAATTCTCATTATCATTGTGTTGAGAATGGTGAGAAGGGGAGGGTGCATGCGCTTCAATATCATATTCAACCTGCTCTAAATTTTGGGCACTTTCTAAGTCTCCTGAACTTAGATACTTGCGAAGAAGATGAATTGGAGAAGATCTTGGTTTGTTCACTTGACAGATCACCATGCCTTTTTTATCTAAGGTTCTTCTTTGCTCTCCGGTGCCACTTCTCCAAAGCTGTAGGTACTCTTTCATCAAATATGGTTGTTTTCATATTTGTTCCTAGCCGTAATCACCAAATCCATATTAAATTTCACAGTGGTATTGAAAAGAGCATAAATCAAATTTGTTCCTCTCTATCTTAATGCATAACTGTGTAACAAGAGCATATAGAGGGAAAGTTGCATAGCTACAAACTATTTGAACTGCAATCCTAATAAAAAACAAATGCATTTCGAGTTAGCAATATTGTGGATCAAGAAATGTATATAATATTGACAAAAAAGTTTCTCTAAATGCTGTAGAATTTTCTTTAAATTATATGTGCTTCATCATTCATGATGATAGTGGGTCTTTATAGGGGCCAACCCTGTATGGTGGGGGCGATTCGAACCACCCCACCCCTACTCTATAATGATCCTCCCACCCTGCATAAGCAAACTATCTAGAGTAGTGGGGGCGAGAGTCGTCGGATAGATCGGAAGCTGGTTGAGCCATCCATCTACCACCATCCTTCTAATCTCTACTCTACCCTTATCCCTACCCCTACCTTGAGAGGCGGAGGCGGCAATATAGCCCGCGAAGGAGAAAGAGATATTGAGCCGGCAGGCCACCCATCCGCTCATCCATGCCACCAGCCCGCTGTCGTTCGATCCCCCCGGTCCCTCCCTCGCCAGCGTGATTCCATCTCTTCTCCTCCCCACAGTAGTATGATACGGTGGTGGGTTCAGTGGTTAATCCGATGGGTTGGGTGGGAATAGGAGGATGGGGTGGGTGGGAGGCAATAGTTGGGTTGGGTGGGATTTGTAGTTTTCCTCAAGTTTTTGGAGTAGTCGACGTCCGTCACAGTCCAGCTTGCCCCTTATCCAGTAAAGTATTTGTAAATGGACATTGTAATTGTGGCCTGCCCAGCCCCATTTCTATACCTATATTCCGTGTGTGGGCCCCGGTAGATCAATTGTGGGGGCTAAAGTATCACCCTGCAGAAGGTCTTTTTCTAAATATTGATGTTAAAAAATCTGATAATGATATGAACTTTTCACAATCAATATGGTTTCATGCTTTTGTTTTTGGATCTGAAATGTCCACAACAAAAATTCACACATAATGGAATCCAGAAACAAAAACAAAAACAAGAAAAATACAATTCTTAACTATTTTTTCTTTTGGATCTTATGGTACTGTGAAACCATTTTCCTAAGAGCAATATTGCCTTTTTAAAGCAATTAACACGTCAATAAACTTAACCGTAGGTTATTCTAACTACAATATTTGCCACACCGACTATGGAAGCACGATTGCAGACCATATTCATACCGCTGTACGTTTGTTAAGCCAGGGAAAATTCTATCAAGCCAACATTTGAAATAAACTAGAAGTAGATATATGAGGACATTTGGATGTTGATTTTTCTTCCTAACACATGCCCAAAAGAGGAAAGCCAACTGGAAAGCGCTCTACAAAATGAGCATCCTACGATTACAATTTGTGAAGAATGGAAAGATAAAACACAAGAATGTTTTCATATAATCATCTCTAAACTGAAATAGGGTAAAATGAATGAAATAGAGAATCAACTTGGGACGACCAAACCAAAATAGTCGATCATTGGGTCCCACCAGTGGAGCTCCTTGCACAACAAGATTTTTATCTTGGATATCTAATGCCATTCTAGTTATTGTGACTTGCAGCTTTGTTCCCACTATCAAAAGAATCTGTGAACCAAAAATATTTTAGCCTTCCTAAATTACTGTTCAAAATAAAAATTTGATAGTTTTACATTGCATATTGTGAAAAAGATCTTAATTACTGTTCAAATTAAAAATCTGATACTTTCACATTCCATATTGTAAAAAAGACTAAATTACTGCTCAAATTAAAAATTTGATATTTTCACATTGCATATTGTTAAAAAAGAGGTAAAGCAAAGTCTTGGTTTCACTTACAATTAATGGAAGAAAGGACAATCAATTAAATGTGAACCACCCTGCAAATTAGTTTTCATGCTTATCAGCCTCCTAAACAATTAGAAGTAATATAAATAAAATAGAATGTCAGTTAGATTTACCTCTTCTATTGAGAAGAAGAAATAAGATGGCAAAAATCTATAGAGGTGGACTGCACACGATGACATAATTTGTTTGAGCAATCAATTTTAATTTAGAGAAATGAACAATACAAAATGTATTGTAACAATTTTTAAATTGAATTTACAAAGCATGCCTGATAGATACAACAGTAGTAAGTTCATCATCTAATGATCTCCTTTTATATATTTTTGTATATCAAATCTACTATGCAGTGCAAAGTGAGCCTGCAAAAATAAACGTATGCATAACTACAAGTCTCTTATTAACTACACAATCTAAAATTTTATAACTATGGTAACAAAGTTTACTTGTATGAATCTATGGAGTAAGGTTGAGTATTTCACTTTGGGCACAAATATAATGAATTGTATAAAAAAGAATACCTATAAATTCAAGAGTTAAGACTTTAGTTCATAATTATTGGAGCCAGGCTAATTTTTTTTTTAAAAAGAAAAAGAAAAAGGCTTTGAAATACTAAATTTACTTGCAATCCAATTTAGAATATAAATCATATAAAACATTAATGTGTTGTGCAATTGGCTACCTACTCAAGTTATATGTTAAGAGATGGTGGGGAGTTACATGTAACATGGATAAAATTAAAGTCAATAAAAATATTTTATGATAGCATGTAAGATGGAGAAAACCTACCAAATATTAGCTAAAATTAAATTTTGAGAGATGTAGTGGAGAAAACCTACCAAATACTAGTTAAAATTAAATTTTGAGAGATGTAGTAAGCAAAATCTTGGAGTGGCTACTACTACTAGAATAATTAGCGATGCCAAGGGCAGGATGATAGAATATTATGTGAAAATTGGAGGGACAAAAACTAATTATGAAGCTAAATCCATAGCCCTTTGATGATAACTTGAAAGAATTATTCTTCATGGATATAACAATATTGTAATTGAAGGAGATTCAAAATTAGTGACTCACCTCATCAAGTCAACAACCTCTCCATCATGAAGGATGAAAAACTATATTGAAGATAGAAAACACCTTCTTAATTTGATACCTTAAGAGGATATACATATATTTAGAGAGGGTAATAAGGTTGTGGATGTGTTAGCTAATGAGGGATTGCAATTAAAAGATTAGAAATATTGGGTTAATGAGGCAAATGTCCCCTATCACATAAAATATATATTGTTCAATGATAGGCAAGATGGGTTTGTTAACTATGTAGAGAACTTTAATATTTAATTTTATTATTCTTGTTATTGTTTGTTGGAATTTTATGAACTCCATGGAGCTAAGGACTTTGAGGTGTAATATGGTAGACATGATGACTTGGTAAAGAGAAGATTGATATTATAGTTTTAAGGAGAAGTGGGATAATAATGGTCAATGAGACACTATAATTTATTTCCATGAAATCCTCATTGATTTTATCCCTCATTGCATTTGGCACATGTGTGATAATACTTTGGAAAGAACTGCTCTTAATTATTATTACCTGAAAAGGAATGGGAATGCAAGGGATTGAAAGGGGATAATTTATTATGACATACCACTCTCATGGTAATAAGGAAAGAGTTCTTTTAGTGGATTTCCTATTAAATACTAGTCCTATTCAAGAAATATCTACCAAAAACTTGTTTTCCTATTTGTTATCTCTGGTTCCTAGAAGCTTAGTGTTCTCTATTCTTTGGTATGAGAAATGTATAGTCATTGGGGGCCAACGTCTTCATGTTGAACCCACTTCATCTTTCTCCCTAAAAAAGAATACCCAGATATGGGACATCTTTGATGGGAGAAGAATTGCTTCATTTTTAGAATTATGAAAAACACTAATGAAGATTTCTCATCCCAGCCAATGAACAACTATAAAAATGGTAGAGTTGTGGTACGTGGTGTAAGAATGGATGTTTTGAAAGAGTTAATTCATCAAGTGATTGGTCAAAAGTGTCATGGAAAAAAGGTACCTCAACCAATCCAAAAACGGGCTTATGAGAAGTATATTTTGATGTTTCTAGAGGATGGTGAGAGGCTAAAGAGGCACTAGAATGGATTTAGTAGAGATCTTCTATCATTGTCGGGTGGGTTAGCTACCATCTCATAAAGTACTCCACACTAGAGTGTAAATTTGAAACTATCTGCAGGTGTCTTTTTTCTCTTATTAATAACTTAAGACATCATAAACTTGTAATATTTTTGTTATTTTTATACTCTTCCATGGACAAGTGTGCTTCTAAAGGGGTTTAACCACCTCTAAACCAAGCCTTAATTTATGCCATTTATAATTACAACTTAGATAACACCCTACTCTCAATTCCACTCTAACCTAAAATTCTCATTTGGGCCATGAGCAGAACCTTCCTCCTCCTCCTAGAAAATCCAAGAGGAAAATAGACTTCAAAAATGAAGCCCCATCTTCCTCCCATGCCATTTCTCTGCGCAATGTTCTCCTCTATCCTCCAAAGAGGCATAATTTTCCTAGGGTATAGTACACCCCTACTTGTGGTTGACATTGGCCCTAAATAGACCCTAGATAAGGGGAAAAACCATGCGAGTGCCTCTAGTAACTCAGGCCCCAAGTTTACGAGTGGCAAAAGAAAAGATGTGATTAGGTCTCTAAAAAATTAACCCTGCTATGTTCCCCTCCCTTTCTATTGACATATATGATAGTGAGGTAGCTAAAGAGCATAGAACCACCTCCTCTAGTGAGGAAGGTAAGCTAGGTTGGCTAAAATTTTGGCTGTTGCTAAGATTGTTGAAGCATTAGTAAAAATCCTTCTAATGACAAAATAGAGGAACAATAAGATTCTACTTTTAATAGTGAAAAAATATAGAGCAATGAGGAGACTGGGGATGATCCTCTCAGCCTAGTTCTTTAAGTCTCTCTCTAATTCCCCTAACTTTAACCCAAATGCACTTGACAGGTTAAATAGTCTTAAATATTATGGGGATGATGAATCTCAAGAAAAAAATGTTGTCTGTAGTATTGAGTCCAATAATCTGCATGTGTTGGCTATAGATCTAGA
The DNA here is from genome assembly GCF_030272615.1 of Cryptomeria japonica. Classification (NCBI taxonomy): domain Eukaryota; kingdom Viridiplantae; phylum Streptophyta; class Pinopsida; order Cupressales; family Cupressaceae; genus Cryptomeria; species Cryptomeria japonica. Next base: position 810,843,725 of record NC_081414.1, on the reverse strand, counting down.
GGATATGATTGCTAGGGTTGATAGCTTGGAGATCTCCCATAATTATGTGGGATCCGAAAGAAATAGTTAATACATTAAATACCTAGAGAATGGTGTGTAGAGCCTAGTAAGCATAAAACAAATATTGATGTAGAAAGCAGTTATGGAGGTGGTGGCAATAGGCAAGAAGATTGAGAGAAAGAGAAAGAATAAGGCTCTTGGAAAGGTGGTGGATGCTCAAGCCAAAATAAATAAGACATTTGCCTCATACACCAAGAGATTGGAACTAGAGAAGAGGCTTGATGGATGGGGCTATATCTCTTCATGCCCCATTTGTTGTTTCTTGGCGTTGTTTTCTACTATTAATTATTTTTTAGGTTGTTGGTCGTAAAATTTTCTAGTAGTAGTTATATCATGAATATTTTATAAACTCTCCATTTGTATGGTTCGTCAAAATGATTCTGAAGCCCTAGTTTTATTTTTTGAATGATGGTTTTTAATGTGGATGTATAACGGGTTGACGCCCTTCCCCACTTAATCTAATAAAAAATAATACACTCATAATCCAACTGTAGTTCTTAATATACACAAGAAAGTTGAGAAATGCAACTACTAAGTTTAATAGCCCAATAATAATTACCAAAATTATCCAACATTACTACCAGATACTTATTACTATCATAAGATACATAAAAAAGAATGTGGATTCAAAGAAGTAAGATGTATCAATTATCATATAATTATTTGTCAATATAAATTGAATAGACAAAGTAAAGGAGTTTGACTTTATATAATATTGTATCATTGTTATGTATAATTATTAAGATATACTTAAAATATCTACAAAATTAAATGGAAAAATGCATCAAAATGCATTTGTAACAATTATAATTAGTACATGGGAACATCTACTTGAAAATAAGGTTTCCAATTAGGGGACCCTTGTGAATAGTATCTAGGAAATTATTGATTATTGCATGGATTTTGCCAACAACATGACCACTACCATTTAGGTCTTCTAGCTAGAAATCATAAGAAGAAAGGAGTAGTGGTTGAGAAGGGATGGAGTTCTCTTGGTCCAAGGTAGCCCCCACCAACAAGTGCACAAAAGATCCAAACACTCGACAAAGATCCCTGCTCTCCTCATAGTCTAATAGCATTGTTGGTTCTTTCATTTTCTTAGGGAGGTGTCTTTTGAAAAACATCTTGAGTTCATACAAAAAGAATGGAAGGCCATTAAGGGTGTAAAAGTCCCTCAACAATAGTTTTTTGTCTACTAGTCTTTTGTTGACCTTTTGTCTTTTTATAACACATCTATTTAGCCTGTTTTTAGTTTTTAGTTTTTAGCGTTTTGTTTATACCTTGATGGCTGTCATGTAATAAGTTTTTTAAACAAAAATTTAAATCTTTTATTCGAATAAAAATATATTATTGAATAAAACTAAATGATGTAATTACATAATTTGTTGGTCAGAATATAACTGTATATACTCCAAAATTGAATGTGATAATATAATTCTTGAAACAAATGCTTAAACAAAACTTTGGCATATCAAACACATAAGTTACATATAATACACTAATAATATTCAAAAAGATGATATCACTGTGCATTTGACCTATTTTATAAACCCTCATAAATTTCTATGACCAAATATTATCTTCACAGATTGTTTTCTATTTTGTTGAATATCAGTGTTTTTGTCGGCCACTTCTGCTAATGGTCCTCCTTGCTTGAATCGTTCTCCCGGTGAGAAGTAGAGATAATGTTTTTATATTTTCATTTCGAAAATGATCAAAGCCCAACTCAAGCCCAAGTGTTTGAACATCTTGTTTCTCTTCTGCTATTTGTTCCTTTGAATTCTCATTAGCATTGTGGTGAGAATGGTGGGAAGGGGAGGGTGCATCCGCTTCAATATCATGTTCAACCTACTCTAAATTTTGGGCACTTTCTAAGTCTCCTGAACTTAGATTCTTGCGAAGAAGATGAACCGGAGAAGATCCTTCATATGGAGTAGTTGGTCCACTTGACAGATCATCATGTCTTTTTTGTCTAAGGTTCTTCTTTTCTCTCTGGTGCCACTTCTTCAAAGCTGTAGCTACTCTTTCATCAAATATAGTTGTTTTCATGTTTGTTCCTAGCTGCAAGCACAAAACCCATATTTCATCTCACAGTGGTATTGAAAAGAGCATAAATCAAATGTGTTTGTTTCTATCTTAATGCATACCTGTGTAACAAGAGCGTAGAGAGGGAGAGTTACATAACTACAGAGTATTGGAACTGCAACCCTAATGTAAAACAAATGCATGTTGAGCTAGCAATATTGTGGATCAAGAAATAAGTATAATATTGATAATAGTGGGTCTTCTAAATATTGATGTTAAAAAATCTTATAATGATATCAAATTTTCACAATCAATATGTTTCATGCTTTCATTTCTAGATTCAAAATGTTGATACAAAATTTCACAAACAATCGAAAACAAAATCAAGAAAAAACAATTCTTTTCAACTTTTTCTTTGATCTTATGATACTGTGAAACCATTTTCCTAAGATTAATATTGCCTTTTGAAAGCAATTTAACACGTCAATAAACTTACCCACAGGTTATTCTAACTATAATATCTGCCACCCGATCATGGAAGCCAGGGAAAGTTCTATCAAGCCAAGATTTCAAATGAACTAAAAGTAGATATATGAGGACATTTGGATGATGATTTTTCTTCCTTACCCATGCCCAAAAGAAGACAGCCAACTGGAAAGCGCTCTGGAAAATGAACGTTCTATGATTACAATTTGTGAAGCATAGAAAGATAAAACAAAAGATTGGTATAAAAAAGTCTTATCTAACCTGAAATAGGGTAAAATGAATAAGATATAGAATCAACTTGGGTTGACCAAACCAAAATAATTGATCGTTGGGCTTCAGCACTGGAGCTCCTTGCACAACAGGATTTCTATCTTGGATATCTAATGCTATTGTAGTTATTATGACTTGCAGCTTTGTTCCCACTATCAAAAGAATCTGTGAATCAAAAATATTTTAGCCTTTCTAATTTACTGTTCAAATAAAAAATTTGATACTTTCACATTGCATATTGTTAAAAAGAGGTGAAGCAAAGTATTCCTTTCACTTACAATCAATGGAATGAAGGAGAGCCAATTAAACGAGAACCACCCTGCACAGTTAGCTTTCATGCTTATCAGCGTCCTAAACAATTAGAAGTAATATAAATTAAAAAAGAATGTACAATGGCATTAAGTGTTTAAACAATCAATTTTAATTTATGGAAATGAACAATACAAAATATGCTGTTCTAATTTTTAAATTAGAATTATGAAGCATACTCATCATCCAATGACCTCCTTATATATTTTTGAAAATCAAATCTCATATGTGGAGTAAAGTGAGCCTACAAAATTAAAAAATATGCATAACAAGAAGTCTCTTATTAACTATACAATGTTACAAGTCTGTTATTAACTATACAATGTTAAATTTTAAAAGTATGGTATAACAACTTAGCTTACCAGTATGAATCCATGGCGCAACGTTAAGTAATCTACTTTGAGCACAGATCTAAAGAATTGTCTGAAAAAACATACGTACAAATCCAAGAGTTATGACTTTAGTACATAGAAATTGCACTTAAAATTACTCAGTTTATTTACAATCCAATTAAGAATTGGTGTTGTAGACCAAAGGCCATATGCCTCCTTTCAAAAGTTTGATGAGTAAATCTAAATCTCGAAGGATCTGCAGCATAATATTTATATGTCTATTTACTTTCCAAATCCAAAAATGATCTATAACCAAAAAAAATAAAAAAAATAAAAAAAAAATAAAAAAAATCATTTACAGTCTAATTTTGACAGTCAATCCAGCATATCAAGTGAACTTTTGTGATAATTATTCATTCAGTGTTTCCTTTCATATCTAAAATATATTTTATGTTAAAAATTATATAATGAACTAAAATCATTTGTTTTACATGTTCAAACATTTTTTTTGTCTTATATGATACAAGTTTCCCAATTTACAATAGAAATTATTAAATGCAATCATACTTATTCAATTTTCCTTATTTATTCTACATATTCAAACTTTTCTCTCTTATACCACACAAGTTTCCCAATTTACCACAAAAAATATTAAATGCAATCATACTTGCTGAAGTTTCCTTATTTGTAGGACACGCTGTTGCTGAAGTTTCCTTATTTGTAGGACACGCTGGTAGTCCTCCAAATCTATAAAACCAGAGAAACCTCCCTGTTGAGTAATAAAGAAAATGGAATTTCTTAAACTAACCGGTTGAAAATTCATAATCCAATGTTTTAGTCTCTTCCTCCCATGCTTTCCATTTCTTCGTCTGCCCAGGGATTCTAATTAATAATCCTGACTATTTAACACCTTACAACAAATTTCTTTTGCATATAACAATAACAGAAAGAAACTTATTGACTCCTACCTTTATCCATCCTAGCGTCATGATTACAATGCAAGACAAGACATGAAAAACAGCCAATACAAAAATGAATATGTGCAGTTGATGGAGTCAATCTTGTGATATCAGAGGAACCTTCCCCTGCATCAAAATAACACATGAAATAAAACACTTAATCTCTATTCATTAGAAATAGCCCCATTTCGTATGAATATCAGGCAAAAATTCCTACCTTATCATCACAATGACCACTTTGAATGTCGTATGTGGCCAAGCTACGCCTTAATGGTATTTCAGGAGCTAAGAACATAAGCTTACGATGGTGCACAGGCAATGAAAACTTTTCAGTCTCTTCAACTTCTGAAGACTCCTCCTTTGGACAGGGAAGCAAAGAGTCTCCTAAGCTCTCAGATATACAAATCTGAGAATTTTTTGTCTGCCCAACAGTAAGCAGAAGCGAGATAAATCTCAACAGCATCAATTCTGCATACAAATCAGAAGAATCAAGCTAAAATTTTCCCACCTTCTTTGATCTTACCTAATGCTTTCCCCAGGGATTTCTTTCGGCGTTTCTTGAGCCACTGCAATCCAAACACACAAAAAATGCATTCCAATTCATCAATTATTTGAAATTTCCACAATTTACTGTGGTGTGCATATCAATTTTAGAATCGATTGTGTTGAAGTTTTTGCATGTGATTTCCGATCTATCATCAAGATATCTCTTCTAGCTCTCTATTATTCCAATTTATTTATGATTTCAGATTTCTACAATCCGCTGTCCTGTACATATTATATTTAGATTGGATTGAGTTGACCGTTTTGCATCGTTATCTATGATCTATCGTCAAGATCTCTTCTAACTCTCACTTATTCCAATAACTAATAACAGAATGTGATCCAAAACATCAATACAAATATTTTTTTAACTAACATATGATAAAAGATAGAAAGAAAGAATACCCTTGAAAGGAAATGTATAGCTTGTTCAAGTAATATAGAAATAAGTACAAAGCCCAGGCAAACAATGGCCACAGCCCAGGTGGGCGTTTGTTCTAAAGATCTAGAATCTGCATCGCTGCCTCCTGCCATTCTGAAATAATTGTTATATTCCTTCTCTGATTGTATGGCCTGTTTTTATAAGCTTGTGGCTATTATTGAATGCTTTGATAGATGAGTCTTCCATAGTCAAAAATCAATGCATTGACTATAATGCTATGGTGAAATATAATTTGTTTTCAAATTTAATAAAAAATAATTAAAGTGTAGACTTAAAGAGATACACCTGACTTGGACTACGTCAAATGAAAGTGATTAGAATACATGCAAGTTACATTTCCACGTAGGCGTTATAAATTCAACAATTCAAGCCGTATTTCAGGTTGAACGGTAATAAAGTTGGCTAGTGAAGTCGTATACGGAGTCTACTTTCATGATTAAAAAAAGTTGCACCAAAAAATTAGTAGGAAAAACCATGCGGTCTTTGGGACGCGTTCGTGCATTTTAAACTGTCAATTTTGGAATAAATGAGTGTCATTGACTAACACGTCGCTATCGCATTGTAGGAAAAGTCTGTTTTGGAACCAGAATAGCTTCGACCTGATCTTATAAAGTAGCGAATAGAGTCTTATAAAGACAAGTTTATAATATAATATGTGATAAACTTTGGTTTTACATTAGGGTCTTATAATATAATATCAATACTACCTTATTGTTATATAATACTATCTTATTTTCAAATGACTTTAGAAAGTAGCATTAGGAAATTATTTACGTGTTATAAATTCTAAAATTTTAATCTTTTTATAATAAATGTGTAGGTATTTATCAACACAAGCTAATTGACATATCAAAAATCAAAATGGGAATGTGAAATTTAGTGATAGGTTATTTTATATTACATATTATTTTTATACATATATTAACAAATATTATAATAGGCATACAATATGATGTATGCTTTAATATTTTTAAAATTTTATAGAAAGGAACATTAGGGTTTTATTTAGGCATTAGAAGGTCTAAAATTTGAATCTTTCCATAATGAATTTACAAAAGTGTTTATCAACATTGTTTTGTTGATATGTGAAAAATCAGAACAAAAACATGAAATCTAGTGACAATTGTTTTTATATCATATATATTTATAAATATATTAATAAGTATTATAGTATACATATAATATATTGTATGCCTTTAAAATTTTTGAAAATTCTAGAAAGTAAACTCTAGGGATTTTCTTTTTGGAGGAGAGGGTGCTAGGGTTTCAAGCAACAAAGGGGTTACTAGTGAGTTTGTAGGAGACATGGATGTAGAGGCAAGGGATGCAGACATAGAAGATGGGGACCCTATTGTGTATGTTGTCCTCTAGTTTATGCCTTGTATGGTTGGTGTTGTGATTGAAGGTGTTGCACTTGTTGATGGAGAAGTCAATGGTTGTGTTGTTTCCCTACTTGGGGGTTTTGCTTTTGTGGGCTTCATGGATGGTGTCTATCTTGTGGCTTGAGTCTCTATTGAGTCTTCTTTGGCTCATTCTTTGAGCATTTTATTTTTACTTGTCACTCTTGGGCCTCCATTACTTGATTGGTACATTTGGCCTGCTTTCTTTGTATTGCCCTAGTTTGTTGTATGCTCCATTCAATTGACTGGATATAGGTATGGTGAGTTTATGGAGGTTGGAGTGTGTTGTTAAGGGTTCGGGGTTTTTTTATGTTTGTTTCCTAGGCCTTATCTGTAGGGGATTCCTCTAGACCTACTTTTCTAGTATTTTTATTCAAGGCTTTTGTTGTTGTTCCTAGTTGTGATGGCCCTCTTAAGTTTCCTATTGTCTTCAAGAGAATGGATGGTGCTTTTATTTCTTATTTTTCTTGTATCATTAGTTTGGTCTTGGTCCCTATCGACACTATTTCATGTCTCTTAGAGGTGGTGCCTTTTGGCTATGGATTTGGCATGGTGGCTATCTGTCTGGTGGTTTCTTTTGGTGTTTCTATTTTTCTTCCAATGTTCTTTGTTTTGAGCCCTTCTTTTTTAGATGTTTCCACTTTTGAGGAGGTTGAGGTCTTTGGGGCTCTTTTGCATTTGGGTTCTAGTAGGAGCTATTGCATGTTTTGAAACTCCTTGATGGGCATCATGTGTGCTTTGGAGGATTCTTTAGTTACTCTTATAGATTTTGTTGTTTCTTTTGGGTTCATTTTTATTGTGTTTAGTTTTTGGTTAAGGGTTTCTTGTTCCTTTTTGGGGGAGAAGTATGATCATGATAGTTTTGAGAGGGCCTTGATTGATGTTATTGCTTCATATCTGATGAGGACTATATTGTTTCTTCCCTAGCATTCCATCATTCTACAACTATTAAGGTGGAGAACTCTCCTATGGGGTTTGGCTAAGGGTTTGTATCTTTTCCAGTTGTTAGAGGGGTGGAAGAAGTTGGGTCCCCATTAGGGGGAAGTGCACATGCTAGGAAGAGCATTGTAAGAAACGGGGTCCTATTTTTTTGAAAAAGTTCACTCATTACGCTTCAGAAGCCCGAGCCAAAAAATCACAAAACATGGCCCCATCTTTTAAAATATATATTTTTAAATAATGGGGCCTCATTTGGTAAAAGTATTTTTAAAATAAAAAATCCTACACACTCATTTTTGCACTTTATATAACGAGCACCTCTTACATTTAAATAATGAGGACCCATTATAGAGTAGGGCCCCGTTATTTAAAATTTAAAAACCAACCTCGCCATGTGCCTCGCTATTTTGGTCAGGTAAGGCTTGGAATGCCCAAGCCTAAGCCTTGTACCTACAAGTACAAGGTTTGATTATGTGAGTAACAAAATACTAACTTCTGGCATATATTTGATGCCCTTTTGGACACAATTATCAAAAAATAAAATTACACCCATTAGAGATTATGTTTTGTAGATTCCAAAAATATATTTTAAAAAATATTTGATTATTTTTTCTATTTTTTAATTAATTTATACATGATCTTATCCATAAACTTGAAATATTAAGTTTCCTTATTTATTTAATAACTTTTATAATTTTTAATATTTTTGAAAAGAAAAATATATGACATCCATCTACATAGAATTATCTTCTAAATTAAGAAATGGTAATTTTAGGTCAACTTATGGTGGTTGTACATGAGGGGTTTTTAAAACTGCAATTAGGGCCAATAAAAAATTAATAATATAAAAAATATTAAAAAAAATACAAAAAAATATCCTCATCAATATTCATTGTCTTATAGATCTTTTACCAAAAGGTTTTGAAAAAAAATATATTTATGTCAAAAACTGGTGGTTGTACACGTGCATGGTATGGTCCTGAAATTGACATTTTTAAATAGTGGTTTTTAGAAATCACTTTTGAAAGTCAATTTCAATTATCTAGGTATTAAAATAAATTACATATTTGGAGACTAGAATCTAAGTGCTGCATTTTTTATTGCTAACTTTTTCTAAGATTCAATCTCTAAGTGCTTCAAATTTTTAGGTTAAATGTGGCAAAATTTGAAAAATAAGAAAACACTTCCACTTTTTGGCTAAAAAGTGGACTCAACTTCTTGCACGTACATAATTTACATCAACATCAACATTCCCTTTTCTTGAATTTCCTATCTAGGTGGGTCCATCTCCTTTTGAGGTAAATTTTGGTTATGTATGTGAGGTTTGGTTCAGTTGCAAGGGAGTTGCTGCTACTCTCTCACTGATTCCTAGCTACAAGGATGTTGATGTTGTCCTTTTTCTTGACTCCTTTCTAAACTCTAATATTAAGATGGAGACATAGCTTGGCAAGGAGTTCTCTAGACTATTTCATCATAATGTTATGGGATCCTTTTCAAACTCATTGTTAATGTGCTTCTTCAGGTAATTTGTGGGTTGGCTTCAACCTTGTTTCTTGAGTAGATAGTTTACTAATATTCAGATTCTTTAGTTCTATTATATTGGACTTGTTGGTTGTCTGAGTGTTATCTATTAGTAGAAAATTTATTTTGTACATGATTTCAGGTCCGTTCAAAACTTGTTGTAAGGGGTTATGGGTCCCCTCAAAACTCGCTTTAACCTTAATAAAAAGTACTAGGCTTTTATTTAGGTGTTAGAAGATCTAAAATTTTAATTTTTTTAGAATATTTCTATAAAAATGTTTGTCAACACTACCTTGTTGCTATATCAAAAATCAAAAGGAGAATATGAAATTTAGTGATAGCTAATTTTATATGGCATTATTTCTTTTACACATATATTAAAAAATAGTATAGTAGACATACAATATGTTGTTCTTTTATTATTTAAAAAAATATCTAGAAAGTAGAATCAAGTTTTATTCACAGGGGTTTCACTTAGTGAACTTGGGTTATAGCATGTGCATTCATGGCATACTAAAGAATCCTCCTGCTTTAAAAAAATGTTGCCCTAAAATCCTTTTTGGTCACCCTCTCCCAATACATATATCGAATTAAAAGACCCCCTATTTTCACCAAATAATGTATGTTTTCATAGCGAGAATTAAAAACTCTCCTATTTTCACCAATAGGAAATATATTGCACCCTCATTTTTGGGATATTAAACCCCCCAATATGAATGCACCTGATATAATATTGCCTATCCAGTGAAGCCCCCATGCTTTTATTTAGGTTTTAGAAGGTCTAAAATTTTAGTCTTTTCACAATAAATTTACAAAAGTGTTTATCAACGTTGTCTTATTGCTATATCACAAATTTGAATGAGAGTATAAAATCACATATTATATTTTTACACATGTATTAATAATTATTGTAGTAGATATACAATATGGTGTATGCCTTTCATATTTTTAAAAGTTTCTAGAAAGTAAAATTAAGGCTTTATTTAGGTGTTAGAAGTTCTAAAATATTATTTTTGTTTTATAATAAATTCATATAATTATTTATCAACATAGCCTTATTGCTATATAAAAATCATAATGGGAATATTAAATTTAGTGACAAGTATCACATATTATTTCTACAATTATATTAATAAATATTATAAGAGACATACAATATGTTGCGTGTCTTTAATATTTTCTAAATTTTATAGAAAGTAAAAATGGGGTTTTATTTAGGTGTTAGAAGGTCTAAATTTTTAATCTATTCATAATAAATATGAATTTACAAAGTGTTTATCAACAATGTCTTATTCTATATCAAAAAAATCGGAACATGAAATTTAGTGACGATTAAAGTTTCTAGAAAGTAGTATTAGGGTTGTATTTAGGTGTGAGGTCTTAAATTTTAATCTTTTCACATTAAATTTGCGGAAGTGTTTATCAACACTACCTTGTTGATATATCAAAAGTTAGGATGATAATATGAAATTTTGTGACAGATGATTTAGGCATATTATTTATTCACATATATTAATAAATATTATAGTACACACAATATATTGTGTGCTTATAATATTTTTTAAATTTTCTAGAAACTAGTATATATGTCTTAAATTTTAATTTAATCTATATAAAATATGCCAAGAGATATCCTTCTCGAGACACCTATTTTTAATCAATTTTACACCCTAAATTGAAATAGGCACCTCAAGAAGGATATATCTTCGCATATGTTATATAGATTAAATTAAAATCTATGACATATATGCTAGTAGCAATTGTGTGGCACTGCATGGAAAACATAAAATAAATTAATATATAATTATATAGTATATTTCTATTAAAACAAATTATATTATAATATTATTATATTATTTAATCATTACGTGGAGATATATTAAATTTAATATATCTATTTAGACTATTTTTAATAATATATATGTGTTGCAAGATCAAAGCAAACACTAAAATCTAAGATATATTAAACTTTGTTTAATGGCATGTATTATGGTTATGGTTAGCGTTAGGGTTAAGGTTAGGGTTATGGTTGAGGATAAGGTTTACATGATGGTTTGGATTAGGGTTATGATTAGGTTTAGGGTTATGATAATGGTTAGCATTTATATCATGGTTAGGGTTAGCATGGTTAGGTTTAGGGCTAGCATAGTTTAAGGTTTATACCATGGTTAGGTTTAGGGCTAAGGATTATCGTTAGGGTTAGGGTTTATGGTTATGGTTAGGTTAGGGTTAAGGTCTAGAGTTATGGTTTGGTTATGGTTATGGTTTACATCATGGTTGGTGTTGGAGTTAGGGTTAGGTTTATGGTTAGGCTTAAGGTTACAATTATGGTTAGGATTATGGCTAGGGTTAGGGTTTACATCATGGTTAGGGCTAGGATTAAGGGTTAGTGTTAGGATTAATGTTAGTATATATATCATGGTTATGGTTAGGGTTAATATTTGCATCATGGTTAGCGTTAGGGTTATTGCTTGGGTTAGGGTTTAGGGTTTGGGTTCTAGTTAGGTTTTGGATTATGGTTATGGTTATGGCTATGGTTATGGTTATGCTTATGGTTATGGTTATGGTTATGGTTATGGTTATGGTTATGGTTAGGGTTAGGATTTACATCATGGTTAGGATTAGGGTTTACATTGTGGTTAGAATTATTGATAGGGTTAGGGTGTACATCATGGTTAGGGTTAGGTTTAGAGTTATTTTTAGGAAAACAACTATCCTGCCCTTTTGATGTAACAAGATATTAATACCCTTTATATATTAGTAATATATTATAGTAGATGATTGGTGCATCCTAAGGGTTGTAGAGCCATTCCCCATTTTTAGGGTTAGGGTTTAGGGTTATGATTATGTTAGGTTAGGGAAAGGGTAATGGTTTAGAGTTGTGGTTAGGACTATGGTAAAGGTTATGGTTTACATCATGGTTTCAGTTAGGGTTAGGGTTAATGTTAGTATTATAGCTAAGGTTATGGCTTACGTCATGGCTAGGGTTAGGGTTAAGGGTTAGTGTTAGTGTTTACATTATGGTTAGGGTTAGGTTTAGGGTTAGCATTATGGATAGGATTTACAAAATGTTTATTGTTATTATTAGGATTATGGAAAGGGTTAGGGCCTAGGATTATGGTTAGGGTAAGGGTTAGGGTTTGGGATAGGGTTTAGGATTAGGATTAGGATGATAGTTAGGGTTTAAATGATTGTTGGGATTAGGGTTAATTTGAGGGCTTGGGTTATGGTCAGGTTTAAGGTTATAATTATGGTTATTGTTGGAGTTAGGATTTACATCTTGATTAGGGTTAGAGTTAGGGTTAGGTTTAATATTACAATTTATCTATGGTTTAATTTCGGTTAGAATTAGCATCGAGACACCTATTTGAATTTAGGATTTACATCATGGTTGGGTTAAGCTTAGGGTTGTGCTTACAATTATTGTTAGGGTTGGGATAATGGTTAGGATTAGGTTTATGATAAGGCTCGTGGTTTAAAGTTATGGTTAGGACTATGGTAAAGGTTATGGTTTACATCATGGTCTGGGTTAGGCTTAGGGTTAACATTAGTATTATAGCTAGGGTTATGGTTTACATCATGGTTAGGGTTAGGGTTAAGGGTTAGTGTTAGGATTAATGTTAGTGTTTACATCATGGTTAGGGTTAGGTTTAGGGTTAGTGTTATAGTTAGGATTTACACCACGATTAGGGTTATTGTTAGGATTATGGATAGGATTAGGGCATAGGATTATGGTTAGTTTTAGGGTTAAAATAATGGTTAGGCTTAGGATTATGGTTTTGGATAGGGTTTAGGATTAGGATTAGGATGATAGTTAGGGTTTACATTATTGTTAGGATTAGGGTGAGTTTTAGGGTTTGGGTTATGGTTAGGTTTAAGGTTAAAATTATGGTAATTGTTAGGGTTAGGATTTACATCTTGATTAGGTTTAGGTTTACGGATAGGGTTAGTATTATAATTTATTTAGGATTTAATTATGGTTAGAGTTAGCATCGAGGTGCCTATTTGACTTTAGGATTTACATCCTGATTACGGTTAGGGTTAGTATAATCATTTAATTAGGGTTTAATTACGATTAGATTAAATCTGTGGGTTATGCATAGGGTTCAAATAAAGTTTGATTTATAATTTAATTAAGATTATGGTTCAAGCGCAATTAGAGTTAGGGTTAATATTAGCTTAGGGATATGGTTCAATTAGAGTGAAATTTTAGAGTTAGGGTTTAAAAGGTTATAGTTAATTCTAGTTAGGGTTGAATTGTAGTAGGGTTTGATTGTGATAAGGGTTTAATTATAGTTATGCTTAGGATTTGAGTTTAGTTAGGGTTGTAATTTGGATTATTATTCAATTAAATTAGGGTTAGGTTTTAATTTAGTCTAGGGATAGGGTTCAATTTGGTGTACTATTAGAGTTAAGACTTGATTCAATTTTTTTTTGGTACATGAACCAATTTTCATTAATTCTTAAAAATTCTTTATTGAAAATATTATGTATTTTATTAATAAAAGAATGTAATATTTTAGTATATAAATTATTTTATTTTATTTTTTGATAGAAGTGGACAAACTAATGAATTATATTAATATTTTTTGTTTTTTGTTTGGTTCAAAGAGAATTAAATGGAAAGAACCAGTAAGAAAACCCTTCAGTATTGCTCAAATAACACAAGCCTATCTACCCATTACAAGAGGCCCATGGGCACAATCCACCAAAAACCCTTCCCAATTACATAACAACTTCATTAGATATAAAGGAAGCTTCCATAAGAGGCATACAAGAGGAAACTATCAACGTGAAACATCAGGAAGAACACATCCATCCAAAAAACCAAAGGATCAACCAGAAAGATTTGAGCATGAGCCACCCCTGTCTATAAAGCACATTTATCCAATCCACTTATTAGTATGATACCAAGAAAAAGAAGATAAATCATTATAAGAGATCCTCATCATTATTACCAAATCAAAATCGCCAACCTGGAAAGTGAAATGATAAGAATATGCCAATTTAAAACAACAGGCACACAAGGAAACAAGTAATGATCAACTTGCGCCTGTATATTCATACTGCCAACTCTCCAATAATAGCCAAAAAAGTAGAATAATATCCATTAACAAGCCATGAGAATTAGGAGGCATGAATCCCACAAAAATTAAACACAACACAACCACACAACACAACCAACCAACCAAGGGTAAGCCAAAACAAGTGCTAGACCAATTCAACAGATAGGGTACAAACCAAACAAATGCAACACCAAAACCCTCCTTGCTCCATGAGGAAATACTTACCGAGTATACCATCAATAAAAATGTTTCCATAAGGCCAGACAACACCCTCTCTGATGTAATACATGAAAGAAAAACCACACCCAACAAGGAGTGTGATGAAGGCTACAAATCACGATCAATCAAACTTAAAAAAGGATACTAATGCAAGAAGCGGGAATATCTCGAGAGGGGACATCCAGATACTCAACACCTTCAATAACAACCCTATTAGCCAAATAATTTGCAATAACATTTATTTCCCTATAACAGTGAGATATAGTAATGGTGGAAAAATACTTCAATTGTGCAAGAATACGCTCTAACAAGTACTATAAATGTTAGGAAACACACTTCTTAGCAGAGACCGACTGAAAGACCAACATTGAATCCCCTTCAATGATAATATCATTGATGCCCAAAGAGATGACAAGATCAAGACCAAAAGGTAATGCCTGAAATTCAACAGCATTGTTAGAATCGACACCAATAAATTTACCCACAACTTTAACAATCTTATAATTATGATCAAAGATGACCACCCTAATCCCCAACTTGTCAGGATTACCCTTAGCAACCCCGTCAAAATTTAATTTGAATGAGAATTTGGGGGGACGCATCCATTTAGCTAGCCTACGTTTGACAAGTGAGGATAATCTAGCTGCTAAAGCCCCATCAAATGGAATGGCTCAAAGTGACCCCCATTTCCAAGTTACCCAATTGTCCCAATGAGAAAAGGACCTCAAACATTCCAAGTTTTGGTAAATGTAAGAAAGCACCACCTCAAAAATGGAGGATAGAATCTTGTCAAGCACATCCACTAATGAAGCTGATTTATACTTAAAAATCCTAGAGTGCATCTCTAGCCAGATGTTCCAAATGACAATAGAAGGAGCCACTATCCAAAGAAAGGAATAAAAAGAGGATGTATACAAAAAAGGCCAAGCCAAGAAATGAGACAATAAATTAGGACCAATGGCGGAAGACCAAACAACTAGTACCAACAATCCAGAGAAAATGGATAATGAAAGAACACACGATCCATGGATTCCATGCAGTATCCACAAAACACACAAGGGAATATCGCAGTAATCCCAAGCCTATCCAGTCTCATCTCGGTGAGAACTCTATCTTGAACTGCCAACAAAGCAAAAGACCCATCTTTAGGTAGACAAGATGAATGCCTGAAAATATGAGAAGGCCAAGGGGAGGAAGAAGAGGAATGGGACAAGGACTTATATCCCTCCTTTACTGAATAAGAACTAGAAGCACTCTTAGTCCAAAACAAGGTATCATCCTTATCTTGAAACACAAGAGATCTTTCTTGAAGCTCTACCTCAAAAGTAACTTTGAGGCCATTAGCAATAGGAAGAAAAGCAATAGATTTCCAATGAGAAACTGGGTAAGGACCCAACGAATCAATATCAAAATAACCAGCAAAAAAGAAACCCCAAAGACCAGAAAGAATATTAGACAAAGGAGACCAATCCTAAATGGAAGATAATGTAGGATGACCATTCCAAACTTCATCGCAAAACCAGGCCTTCTTACCATTATGGAAAAATGAAGAAAGATGCAGAAGGATAACCGATCTACATGTAACCAGGAAATTCCAAAAAGCTGATCCTTTCAGAAGAGATGAGGCTGTGAAAATCCTTTCTCTAGGATGCCCCCTTAGATACTTAGCAAACATAATGAAAGCCCATTTACTTGAAGGATCCATGTAAAGTTTCTAAACAAGTTTAACCCCCAAGGCTTTATTCTGGGAAACTAAATCTCTGATACCCACACCCCCCAACTTCTTACGAAGGAAAAATTTATCCCAGGCTATGAGGGGAAGCTTCTTTTTACCCCCATTGTTATCATCCCAAAGAACGGATCTTAAAGACACCTTGAGATCCTAGACAACTTTGGGGGGAGTTTTCAAAATAGACATCAAGTAGGAAAGGCATTAAGAATTGACTTAATCAAAAGAATCTTACCAGCTAATGTGAGCTATTTATGATTCTAGGAAGACATTTTGGAAGATATCACATGGACCACTTTATCCTAAAAAATAGCCTTATCCAAACCAACAAAAAAAGGAATACCTAAGTACTTACAAGGGAAGGTACCCACTTGAAAACCCCAAAATTTAGTGACCCTATTCTTAACCAAAGGGGATACATTTAGAAAAAAAACCTTTGATTTCAAATTATTAACTTTCTACCCAGAAAAGGAAGAATAATTAGCAATAATCTTCTTGATAAATCTAGCCTCTGCTAAAGAGGTTGAACCAAAAAGAAGAGTATCATCTGCAAAAAGACAATGGGATGGCATAGAAGGATATCCATCTATTTTAATACCACTCCACATACCAGATGATCTAGCATTAGAAATGGCTCTGCTTAAGGCCTCAACCAAACGTATAAACAAAAAAGGGGAAAGAGGATCTCCTTGCCTAAGCCCTTGAGAGGAAGAAAAAAACCTAGAAGGAGAACCATTAATCAAAACTGAAAAATGAGCAGAAGATATGCAAAAAAAGACCCATTTAATCTAACTATGAGCAAACCCAAAGTGATTCAAAAGAGTAATGAGAGACTACCAGTTAACTCAATCATACACTTTAAGCATGTCAATTTTGAGAATCATAGCCAAAATCTTTTGAAGTGAAATGGAATGCAGAATCTCATGAGATACAATCGCACCCTATGAGGTTTCCCTACCATGCACAAAGGCACCCTGATCAATATATTCAATCCTAGGAAGGAGCTTAGCCAACCTAACTGAAATTGCCTTAGTAATGATCTTATATAAAGTATTACAAAGAGTAATAGGGGAAAAATAAGAAATGGAGCTAGGATATCCACCTTAGGAATAATGCCAATAAGAGTAGTGTTGAGTTATTTCAAAATAATTCTATTCTGCCTAGACTCTTCTAGGGATAATAAGACATCATTTCCCACAGAGTCCCAACACTTTTGAAAAAATAAAGCCGTAAATCTATTCGGACCCAGGGCCTTTTCCAGATGCATGAAAAAGACCACTACCCTTAATTCATCCTAGGAAAAAGGAGTTATAAGAAACCTAGTGTCCTCCTGACTAACAAGAGGGGGGACCAAATTAACAAAGGTATTATCCAAGGAAACAGGCTCAACCGAAAGCAAAGAATTAAAAAAATTTACAGCTTCAGAAGCAATATCATCCTCATCTGACAAACACCTCCCATTAGAATCATAAATACAAGATATTCTGTTGTGCTTCCTCCTAAGCTTAGTTAAAGAGTGAAAACATTTGGTATTCCTATCCCCCTTTGATAACCAAAGATCCCTAGATTTATGACTCCAATAAAATTCTTCCCCAACTAAAACTTCCTCCAATTGGGATTTCAAATATTTAAACCTATCAAAGGACAAAGGAGTCATACCAGAAACTAAAGTAATCTCATTAATATATTATATTTCCTCCTAAATCATAGCCTTTTCCCCAAAAATATTTTTAAAATGTAAAGAATTCCAAACTCTAATCTTAGTTTTTAGAAAATCCTGTTTCTTAACTATCTGAGACATCCTTGATCCATTAACATGTGGAGCAGACAACCACCACTGTTTTAATAGAGACAAAAAAGATAGGTCCCTAAACCACATCGACTCAAATTTGAAAGGAAGATTTCTAGGAGCCCTATCCTCAAGAATATAAAATAAGATAGGAAAATGATCCGACCCAGTAAAAGGCAAGACTGAGGAAAAAATGTCCTGGCCATAATTAAACCAATTTTCAGACACCAAAAATGATCCAAGCTTTCAGAAATTTGATAGAAACTTTTTCGCATATTAGTCCAGGTGAAAGGGCAATTTTGAGGTTTACAATCAACTAAATTCAAATTACTGATAAAGTGGCAAATATCATCAATAATATGTTTATTTGGAATGTTTCCCCCAAATTTCTCTTCAAGACAAGAAATTGCATTAAAGTCACCCCCAAAATCAAGAAGGCACCCAACAAAGGAGAAAAAATCAAGGCTAATCTCTCCTAGAGTTTCCTTTTTTCCACCACCCCAACAGGACCATAAATATTAAAAAGCCAAAATTTAGTACCTGACATCCTACTCTTTACTAGTCCAAGCATCCAATTGGAGGAAGAGGAAACCAAAGATAGATCCACACTAGAATCCTTCCAAATAAAAGCAATGCCACCCGAAGGCCCTAAAGAGGGAGAAGCGCAAAATTTTTAGGACTTCCAGGAGGAAAACAGCAACTCTGCAGAAGACAAATTTAACCTGGTTTCTTGCACCATCACAAAATCACATTTCATTAAGTCCAATTGGTACTTAATCAAGCGTCTTTTATTAGGGGCATTTAAGCCCCTAACATTCCAAGATATAATCTTCTTTGGCCTAGAGGGGAGGCAACGAATCCCCTCTTTTGAAGGCTCCTTTTAGAAGCCAAGGCTCTTGTAACTGGTATACTAAAAGGCTTATTTGATCTCTTATTTTTGGAAGATTCCAAAAGAGAGAGAAGAGTTGATTGGATACCAGCATCAATTTTCGGTTGTGTCTTAGCATGTTTAGGCTTATGACCCCTCTTTGTAGGAGTGCTAAAAGGAGAAGCGGGAGAAAGTGGAGACTGGATCAGAGGTAAGCAACCATTGGAACCTAGAGGGGCAGATCCAATAAGAGCCTTATCCTTGCCTTGATCCAAGACCTCAACCCCAATATAATTTGTAGGAAACTCAAGAACAGAAGGAACCATAGCCGTTTCCAGATTGAGCAATTAAAATGGGTTATTAGTAGGGAAAGAAGATAAGTCATTATCCAGCCTACCTAAATCAATGACAATTGAGGTTATTACTTTATCTGCCAGCTCATAATTTAGAGCAATGTTATTACTGTTAACAATATTTTGCACTTGGGCAATAAGATGATCACCAGGGGCAATAAGAGGACTATCAGCCTCCTGAGGGGACACAAATTTGCTGGTCTTCTTAGCCAAACTAGCAGGACTAACAGGCAGAGAAGTACCGTTAGCAATAGGTTTATCTTTTTCGAGACCCACATATTTCAAAGACATATTACCAGCAACATTAGACAATAAATTAACATTATCCACACAGGCACCCTTATCAAAACCCAAGCACTTTGAAGGAACACAACAATTAGTTAAATTTGGATTAACCCCAGCTGAAAAATTCTTGTCCAATGGAGGAATAAAAGATGGAATATTAGAGTCTTTTAAAATAGATTGCATTTTATTCCAAGAAAGAGATTCAAGATTTCTATCAACTAAAGAATCAAGTGTTCTAGAAGCAAATTTAATCTTTTTCATATCAAAGAACAAAGTCGAATCCATAACTACTAAAGAACGAGCAAACTCCATTGAATCCCTAACAAGGTTTTGATGCCAAATACCAACAGAGGACCTAATGTTGCAAGTTCGAGGAAGGGAAACATTTGCAACAACTAACACACAAATTTTAACCACAAAGAAACCATCCTCAAATCCAGAATGAGAAAGTAAAAACTTGCCAAAATAATCTCCAATTTTCCTTAAAATACCAGACTCAACAAATTCAAAAGGCAACTGAGGGAGTATAAACCAGGGAAGGAACTTATTTGGTAAAGACCCAAGAGGGCTCGAAGAAAGGCTTCCAAATTTCTACAAAAATCAAATTTTTTGCCCAACCAAAAAAATGGAACATCTAAAGCCTTATCCCTAGCTTCAGAAGAATCAAACACAATAGTAAAAGAACTTGCAGATAAAACTTGAAAGTACAAGGTACCATACCAGTGCCAATGGATCTTGCAATGTAATTTTGAAAGAAGAATGGGGTCATCCCAAACCTGAATTATAACTGCCAGTGCCTCAAGATCACGCGCCTTTTTTCCCAACGAAATATCAGAGACATCAATTGAGGGTACCGAAAGCGACACAGATTGCAACTTCGAAGAAACCTTCTTAGAATTAGGTAGAGGGAGATTAATACCAACAACATCGCCCAAAATTTCCTTCGACGAAGAAGAATGTAACTCACTTGACATCTGCTTCGTAGAAGCAACCCTAGTTTCCACATTTGCCAACCCATTCAAACTAGGCCATGCCTTATTTACAGCTTGGGAAGCCCTAATATTTACTGCCCCTTAACCATGTCGCCAAACAGCCAAAGCCTTAGACCCCGAATTTTGACTACCCCCCCCATTTTGCCAAAAAAACCCTCGAAAACAACCAGAAGATGGGAAAAAATGGAAGTCTCACTTGCGATTTTTTACCCAATGCAAACCCTCGCTACCAATTCGAGCACCATACTGAGGAAGATCAGAAGAAACTCTCTGTTGGACGGCCATATCAACCCATTGCCCTCTCCAAAAAACCCATTGAGGCATGTGGTCTATTTTGCTACCAAACGGATCCTCAAGTGGAAGTGGATCAGCGTCCGCTTCATCACCCCAACCGAATTTCGAGATTCCCCTTGCATAGCAAAATTTCGCTCCTCACTCATCCACAAGTCAAAGATCTCTCCACCTAGTGTTGTACATTAGGTCTCATTTTGAAATAGATTTTTGGTATCCATGATTCCTTTCTATAATATATCTATGTTATTTTTATTTTCTTTCAAAAATATGCTAAAATTATTTAAATATTCATATATCAAGCTTATAATTAATTTAAAAATAATAATGTTTTTAATTTTTTCTCGGTCTATAAAAACCAAAAGTTGTTCATATCAAATTGATATAAATTATGAAGTTCATTCAAATAATATTTTTATGCATAACAATTATTAATTATCATTTTCTTATTATAGATTATGAAGTTCCTTGAAATGAGTATTTTTATGACACTAAAATGAATCTAGTAACAATTTGGAAAGATTGTCATATTTCATTCACTAATCATTCAATAACATTGAAAAAATTAAAGATCGAAATAAGGACATAAATAATTTGATGATGATATCCTTAACAAGTGCTAATAAGAATGCATTTGATTTTCTGATTTTCTTATAAAGACATCATTTACATATCTCAAATAAATTTATTAAAGAACAAACAATAAAAAAATTGCCAACAACCCTATAGAAAAAATTAATCACATTTATGTAAAGATAGAATTCTCATTCTACCCATGAAATATTTAGAACACTTCCATATTAAATCTGCCATTATCCTTACCATTTTTTAAACACCTTATTGCCCCCAAAAGATAAAAAAATAAATAATCAATAATTACAAACTTTAAAAAAAATTATCACAAAACTTGTCGCAGAACTCCGGAAAAATACCATACAATAAAATATGTGGCAGAACCTGTGGTTAACTCTACAGTGAGAAGCACACTCATTTCCTAAACTTATGATTTATTTATTCTTTTTTGAAATAAAATATATTAAAAAAAGTCTTAAATATTTAGCATGTTAAATATTATTAAGATATCAATTAAGATATTAAAAGTAGATTGCACTATTTTTTATTGCTTCATTTGCAAATTAAATTTATCAATTAAATAAAAAAAATTGAAATTTTTTAGTAGCTAAAGAACTATTTGTCAATATGCCTCAAAGGAACTACAATTTTATAGACAACAAAGATGCAACCAAAATGGATATTTTTAAATAGCAACGAACAATAATATATACAAAATAAATTTGTAAAAGGGGCATTAGAGATTCAATGGGCACAAATGAAGCCAAATTCTAAAACCTTTGCAAGAACTTTCTCCTAATTCCGAAAGGAGCGATCCAAGAGAATAGGAGCACCTACCAAATTATAAAAGATTATCTAGATGAGAAATAAGGAAATAAAATTAGCAAGTAGTTCGAAAGCTTTGTGGGTATGGAAATGAAGAACTGGACTGAGAGTGAAAATGGTATTGCAAGCTTACAACAATAGGAGGGGTCTAGTCATTATTGTACGCTCAATATTTAGAGACTCGAATTGGAATTGAGAGAAAAAAAATTGCTTCAACTATTTTCAACGCTCATAGACATTCCTTCCTGCACAATAAATAATAGAATTCAATTATGATTAGAGTCGATTATATGCAGTTTAAAGTTTTAAATTGCAAATAAATAATACAAATTTAAAGAGCGCCAATACAAAGTCAAGAAAGGTAGAATCAGAGAGAAAATTTACGATAGGAATAAATAGAGTATAAATGGTTGCTATCAATAGAAAAAATCCAACATACTTAAATAGTAGACAAAGAGAGAATCGTAGCACAAAAAAAGAAATTGGACGATTGATTGGGATTCAATTAGATGAAAAGAGGGAAAGAGGAATAGAGTTTGAAGTAATGGAGATTGTAATAGAGTTTAGAAATCTATGAACAAATATTTTAGCACTCAATATCCAGACAAAATGAAATTTCATTAGAATTCTACAAATCTATGAACAAGCTCAGTAATAAGATCGTTTCTACATCCATTCAAATATTTTTTACACTAAGATTTCTAATTGCACATCATTAATAAGACATTTTCTAAATTTGTGATCATTAAGGTAATAAGAATAAAACACATACATTCAAAATATGTGAAGAGAATAAAAGTAGAGATTCTATTGATAATGCACTAATTTATTTTTCACATTAACAACCTAAATGTTGCTAATAAACTTTCAAATAATCCACATGCAAAATCTAAAATTTGAGTACGAACGACTCTAAACAATAAATTAAATTAAAGATCTGGAGAGTTGCAAGCTATTGAATTTTTGACCAGTTTGTGGGCATGTGAACAAATCAATGGTAAAATACAGGCAAGAATGTTTCAGAAGTAAAATGGATGTAGCGAAAGTAAGTGGAATGGGTCCTTAGGCAAAGCCGAAATGGGATTTATCATATATTGACCACACCACTTCCTCTCCCATTATTGTTAGCTTCATATAGCCATATGATTCATTTTGTAATTATCATTTGCAAGACCACTTTGCATTTGTAGCTATCGCTAAAGAAACTAATTCAGGTGGCTGGCATTAAAGAAACTGCAGTTTCAATTTTAGTTTTTTTGCCTGCCTTCTCATCGGGGTTTCAATGGGGCTGCTACATGAGGCTGGCATTAAAGAATCTGTTTGGATGATGACAGCTCAGGTTGACAACTTGGATAGTGACAACTCAGGTTAATCTTCACTTCCATGGGAATACAAAGCACTTCTTTTTCCTTACACCGTTACTGGTGGTGACCCCTATATGATGCCATTGTAGGTAACACCTCTCTGGCATAATTAGCATTAGATTTTATTTAGGTTTTAGAAGGTCTAAAATTTTAATCTTCCTACAATATATTTGCAAAAGTGTTTATCAACATTATCTTATTGTTATATAACAAATTTGAATGAAATCTAGAATTTAACAATAGGTTATTTTATATCAAATATTATTTTTTTACACATATAATAATTGTAAGGATTTAAAACAAGCAGAAAAATGATAACAAAAATAGAATAAAGAAAAACAAGAGACAACACATGATTTATCATGGTTTAGAAAATATGCTTACATCCACACTCAAAGCAGGGAATACTCTTATTAATCATTATCAATCCTACATATAGACATGGATTGCACAAGGCATTTATACAATCATATCTAGCCATAAAACCAAGATTTCTGAGAACACTAATGGACATGTGACTGTTGGGCTTCACAACCAATCTCCCTTGTGAAGGCCAACTGACACATCCATGCACTATAGCATCCCCTGCTCTCCATTTCGAACCTTACAAAACCGGACCCAGCGAAGATTTTAACTTTGCCAAAATTTATTCACAAACACTGCAAACCAATCTTCTCTAAATTTTCTCAGACTGAACAAAAACTAACAGCCGGATGTCCTCTAATTTTAAAATAATTTCCTCCTGACTCAACCTTTAACTGTAAAATCTAGTTAAAGGATCCTTAGCAAGTTTAGAATGGTCAAAACCAGTTCTTATGTTTTCTTCTTTTGAATTTCCTCCACTAAGAGCAAATTGAAAAAAAGTGTTATCATTAATAAACCGTATAGCTTCAAATAATGGTGCTTCTTCCATCATCTCCTTTAGATATTCAACCTTCTCTGAAAGTTCCACCATTAATCCTTTGAGCATTTTAATGTCTTCTTCCTTTGACTCTATATGTTCTACATTGTTCTGAATTCTAGCAGAACAATTACTTGTTTGAGCATCTTTGGAATCCATTTCAAGCTTGGATGTATCAACCTTATTTGTCAGTGTCTGCATACATGATTTACATATAGAAAGAGCCCACTAGCAATAACTAAGAGCTTCAGGAATCTTGTTCTACATCTGTAGAGATAAACATATTTTGAAGCATAGCTTGACAATATGACGACTTTGTGCTTCATTCATTTTTTTTAAGATAGACAAAGCGCTCAAGTAATCATCTGCAAAAGTTGAGAAATCATCTCTTTCCATAGAAACATCCCTCAAAGAACTTATAATAAATTCCTTTCCGAACTCCACAATGTGTTCCACCACATAGCGGTCTTGGTTCGACTTGACAGGCTAAACTCCTCAAAAATGGGAATCATACCTTTGGAAGGCTATGACGGTGTTGAAGGCACATTGCAAGGCCTTGAGCCTGTGGCAGAGAACATCTAGGAATCTAATGATGAGCAGAGTGGTCATCCCTTGCCCTCCTACCGACTTGGGCCCAACGTCCTTCTTGACGACCTTCAACATATCGATCTCCTCCCAGGGATGAGTGTGGGTCATCTGCAGTCAGATGACAACATTCCCGCTCTCGTTCACCTTGCTACCACTTGTTTCAACACCCCTCTCTCCTCCCTTATCCAAATGATTACTCTTAGGCACTACAACGTGTGTATTGTTAGACGTGTTCTTGGGAAGCTCTTCTTCTGAATCCATGATGGCCTTTGGTTGCTGACCGTTCAAATGCCAGGAGAATGATTCACCTCCACCTGTTTCAATCTTCATGGCTTCCTTGGGCTCCTTAGTGGATTCATTTTTTTCTCTCAAACATTAGATCTTCCTGCAGGGTGTTCTGCTAAGACTCCTTTCCTTTGTCACTATGATCATTGGCTCTACCACTTAATGCCTCCTCTATTATTTTTATTTATCCTCTCACCATCATGTCCCTTTCATCTTCCAACTCAGTCCTAGCTGATGATGAAATGATTTTGTGATTTTTATCTACTAGCTCCTCTAGATACTCAAAATTTCTCTTATGGGCTTGTTCATCAATGCCCATGGCTTGATTTTCCCTTAGTAGCCTCTTCAATTGCCATGACTGCTTGTCTCCACAAAGGATCCTGTGAATCCTTTCTTGACCAACATAGTGGCCAACCAACTTCTTTGTTCTCGTCTGTGGTGATCTCACTAGGCTCTAGCACCATTTTGATTGTTGAAACATTTCTCGCACCTACGATATGGAATGGCCTCTCTAGAGAAATTTGACACAACGCCACTCCATCTGCAAATCTCTTTGAAGCCTCAATTACTTCTAGGATATGTGGCTCTGCTCCCTCACTCCAATCTCTATACGCCTCCTCACCCCGGGAGGCAAAATCAACAATAGATTCATTTTGGGTCTCCGATGGCATACACTCTTCTTCTTTAGCTGAATTTTCTTCATTTCTCTAGCCATCCCACCAATGTACATGATGCTTCTTTTTAGCCTTCACTTGCATAATTTGACTCTCCACCGAGTATAGATTTGCAAGAAATTCCTCAATGATTGAATGGGTGTCTTGGGGTTTGGGAGCCTTTATAAAACCAGATATTCTAGCAAACTGGTTTTGTTTTGATCCTTTTTCTCTAGATTTGAAGGGGCTAAACATTGTTTAGTTTGTTCACTTGGCGATCTGCTTCACTTCAGCTCCTATTGAGGTGGGTCTCCTTCCAATTGAGATGGAAAGGATTTGTGTTGGAGGGGAGTTGACTTTTAGCTGGATTTTCTATGTTGGTTTCAATCTGATGGTTTTGGTAGTCGAAACAGAACTCAATAAGAAGGTTTGGAGAGCCTTTAAAAATCCTTTGGTTCCAAATTTCTCTTTTATGCATTCTTTTAAGACTCGTTGATATGGTTTTGGGATCCTTGCTAAAACCAAATGTTTAGGCTATGGGTGCTTGGAAAAACCCTTGGTAGTCAGTTCAGGTAAATGGAGCCTAGTTAAAACCCTTGGATTTTCTTTTATTGACATCTTCTTGTGGTGTATGAGTTTCTAGTGGATGTCTTTGCTCTCTTTTTTTCAGCTGAGGTTGAGTTGCTCGTAGTCTATTTTGTATCTTGTGGCAATATATTTCTTTGGGTATTGAATCCATGCAAATCCAAGGATTTCTGGTCCCTTCAAAACTTGTTGTAAGGGGTTTCGGGTCCCCTCAAAATCCATTTGATCCTTAATAAAAAAAAATAGGGTAAGCTATTAAGATACATAAACTACATGGGTTATTCTTTAGCTCTAATTTTTAAAATTGAGTATTGATCATTAAACATTCTTATGTAATTAAAATTCTCAACATCAATTTCTATCATTATCAAATATTAAATAATCCTAACACTATACACTTTTGGTTTTTAATCTATTATTTTTTCTCCCATAACATCTTTTCTATAATAATCTGGAGCCCATACATTAAATAGTCTATAAACTAGTTCATTTAATATTGTCCACTATTGTCTTAAATTTCCACATCTTTAGCATCCTCTATATATTCTTCATTTCTTCTTTCATGTTCATCTCTTAACTATCATAATGGCTTAATGCTATCAGATTTCCACAATCCATTCTAATATTCATGTATTGCTTCTAAATTCGATTGTGTATGTAACTTTTTATCATCAAATCTTGCATACACCATCTAATCTAGAAACAATACCTGAATATCATAATGACTTCCTAAGATCAATTTAATAAACACCTTTCCTATCCCTTCCAAATAAATATACACATATTGTACTACTTTTAGAAGTCAAATTAATATTCCTCCGCTTTCCTTCAATAAACCTCAAATTTATAGTGATTTGCTACTTTTCCTTATTCATATCCTAAGATTATTAAGAAATTTTACCCATTATTATTAATCCATTAATGTTTTTTTTAGACCTGTATATAATTAATTCATATTATTGTTTGATTTCACACTTTTAAAATATGCCAAAATTATAAATAGTAAACTAGATTCAGACTGTGAAGAAGTGAAGTAGATATTAAACTCTTAAGAGACTTGTGATTCAATGTATCAATACATCAAATTCTATATTTCCGATTGCATTTCTATGTGAGCGTACTAAAATCAATTTACTAATATGTTCTCAATAATGTTATATTCTTTTCTCAAATCACATGTCTATATTACTTCAACAAAAACAAGGCTACTAGATTTAAGTGACAATCTTCTCATATACAAATAAATCTAGCACCTTTAGTTTTGCGTCAATTTGCAATGATTCCACATCCTTTTAGAAGTATTTATAGACATGATTGTCTTTGTGAGGTTCCTCCTTAAGTATTAGACTTATAAATGCAAAGAAGAATGCATTCTAAAAGTTTGATTTGAGTCTTTTGTATGAAAAAATTAGATAATTTAACATTTATCACTTTTGGTCTCTAATCATCCAAGTTTCTTATCCTAGTGTTGTTTTCAAGTACAAGGAAAACTAATAGTCTCCTATAATCATCTAGTTCTCATTGTTCCATAAAGAGATTATTCTCTCTTTCTCCTTCACTATAATCCTCATCAGAGATACTCCCTTTATCCGTGGCATCATCTTCAAAGGTATAGAGACTATTTTTCTTCCTAAACCTCCATAAGTTTTCTTCATTTTATCCTTACCAAAGGATCTGTTGTTTTTCTTCTTATCTCCATCTTTCTCACCATAGGGGCGCTTAGAAGCAAAATTTCCTATTTTACCACAATTGAAGCACTTGAAAGGCAACTTACCTTTGTACTTGCCTGATCCCTTTTTCAGTTTTCTCACAAAGTTAGCTACAATAGTATCAGAGTCTTAATCTTCTTCAAGAGCAACATATTATTTTCCTTTCTTGGTTGAGTTGAAGGCAACCTCTCTCTTTGAAGTTTTAGCATTTACTATCCTCATATCATATGCTGATACAAAACTGAACAATTCATCCATGCAGAAGGTTTTTAGATCTTTAGCTTCTTCAATAGCCAAACATTTTGTATCATACCTTGTGGTTAATGATCTCAGAACCTTCTTGACAATAACTTCATCTGATACATCCTCTCCAAGTCCTCTTGTAGCACTCAAAATTTCATCTACTTTTTTTCGATAATCAGCTATCTTCTTATCCTTCATTTTCAGGTTTTCAAATCAAGCTCTTAGATTTTTCAGTTTGGATTCTTTCACTTTGGTATCTCCTTCATATATAATTTGTAGCTTGTCCCATGTTTCTTTTTTTGATGTGTAGTGCATGACTTTCATGAACTTTGTATCTGACAATCCACTTAGGATTGCATTCTTAGCTTTGGGATTGTTATCATGTTCCCTTTTAGCACCAGGGTCAGTAGGAGAAACCTGAGGAACAATATAACCATTTTTCACAAACATCCAAACATCAAAGCCTAGAGAAGATAATTCAGTTTCCATTCTTCTACTCTAAAAGTAATAGTTAGTGCCATCAAACATAGGTGCTTTAGAGGAGGATTCATTCCTAGCTATTTTGTTCACAAAGAAGGATCTACCCAAGATAGAGAAAGCTTTTACTACAAGGGAACCTATGGCTCTGATACTAATTGAAGAACACAAGTGATCACTAAGAGGGAGGGTGGATTAGTGATAGTCAAAAATTGAAAACCTTTAAAACATATTTGTTCAGTCTAATAAGAAGATATATTAAATGAACACACAGATAAGAGACAACCACATAACATAAAGGTATATAAGAAAAACCCAATGTGGGAAAAACCTCGGTGAGAATAGCTGTTGGAGTCTACTAATCCAATCCAACCTTAGAATGAAACAAATGATTATAGTAGATTTATGAGCACCAACTCAAAGGGGCACCAATGCCCGTGATTTATGAGAACCAACTCAGAGGAGTGCCAACCCCTGTTTTGAGCACCAACTCAGATTACAGATGATGAGAAATAATTACAGTTTAAGTACCATGTTACAAATGAGTTTTGTAACTCTGTATGATTCACAGTCAATCATGCTCAGCAATGACGACTCACTGATGTCTTATGTTCTTAGTTAACAACTACTACTCTTTGTGTGTTTTCAAGCTTTCTGAATTTTTCTACACACATAAGATATCTTTGTTCTCCTCATTACAGATGATCATTACACTCCCTTGAACAAAAAGAAACAAAAAAAAACACATCAAAAACTGTATATGTATACATTTTTCATGCTTGCGTCTAAGAGATCATATCTAGATAGATTGGATTTTCTATGTATGGACAACCCTCAAGAATAAATCTTATCAAGTTAGATCAGGGTTCTAAATTTTTTTATCTCTGTTTGATGGCTAGCTACCCTATTTGTTTTTTGTCATCTGCATACACCATTGAATACTGAAAATGATTTTCATATTTCTTCAAGAAATCTACTATTTGCAGAAGTGCACATCTCATTAATTTCATCATCATATAGTTTTGGATTCATCACTAAGAATATATTACTATATTTGGTAATCTTCACCAACTCTGTCTCTTGATGTTCTTTCATCTAGAAATGTTCTGATGTCTTCGTGGTGAAGAGATCTCTGTTCAAAAAATCCTTTGAAATTATTCAACCAAATTTATTCAATGTAGTAAACAAGATTGTAGTGAGAGGAAGATTTTTCACCCAAAAGGCTCCTTACACCTAAAAGAAGGATGTCGCCAAGACTTCAACCTGGTCATGCTGAAAACTGCCAAATATATGAATTTTGAGCATTTTCAATCTACAACATGCACCCGATGAATCCAACACAGCATGAGGTCGATGTAGAATATGATTCCAACATAGAAGTGCATGAATTGCACACATGATCTTTGTTAGACACCATGAACTCTACTACAACACATGTTTTTGGCTGCCTACAAGTTTAGCATAACACGATGTGTTATGGATGATTGCATAACCTACATTTTATGAACTTCTTCATTGTTGACATCAACTGCAACTACAAATCATATCATCTACAACAAGCCATGGTTTACATCAATCAAAATAATGCCAATAGGATGATGAGGGATTGAGTAGTGATATAGAGGATGCAGAAGAAAAAAAAGAAGCAGATTTAGGGGTAGTGGATGAAGACAAAGAAATTGTTTATTAGGAGATCAAGAAGGAATACATGTAAGAGAGGATAGCATTAGGTAAGGAGTTGTTTGTTGGAGTAGTAGTGGTTGAAAAGGATGTAGGCAAAGAGATGCAAGGTGAAGACACTACAATGAAGGAATTGGTAAGAGGAGCCATCAATAATGAAATGAATGAAGATTTGTGGATACAGCTAGCAACAATAGAGAAAGAGTGGAAAGACAAGATTAAAAATATGAAGATAGATGGAGCATTGAAAGATGCAAAGTGGATGAGTCTAACTCATAATGACAAAGTTGTTGCAACTAAGGTGAAATGTGGAATAATGTATGCATATTTTAGTAGTGATATTGTGAAGCCTAATTTGGAAGTAGTAGAAGATGATTGTGTTGGCATTATAATAGACAAAGGGAGATTGTTGGCATTATAACAGACAAAGGGAGATTGTTGGCATTTCAATAAGGATATTGAAAAGGTTTTTGATGATTATGGATATAACTGATTAAGGATGTTTACTATCTTAATATTATTATTTTGTCATTGATGTCAAGAAATTGATTTTCTAATTCAGTATGATATTGCCATATCTTAAGAAGTGTGATTTGATGAGAATTAAGATGTCGGTAAAAGACACAAAAATAATGTGATGAATAAGGGGAGAAATAAGTTATTCAATGGGCAACGATTACCGAGTTAGACAACGATGAGATCATGATGTTTAGATTGTTTTGATATCCTACATATGCTATTGTTTGTAAGGTTAATACTATACTATGTTACCAAGCAAAGAACCTAGTTGGTAAACCCTCAGGTTATCGCTATCAGTTAATGAAGGCGGAATGTCTACTGAGTGAAGTTTAGTATTTATCGAGTTACAACCAAGTAATACCTGTAGACACCCAAAATTGTCCAGTCTAATTAAATAAATATTTTATTTATTTAATTATCTAAGCTTAATTCTTCTATTAATTAAATAAATCTTTATTTATTTAATTAATTCATTTATCCTCTTCTAGCCTTATTTCTCATTCAAATAAATACATTTATTTATTTAAATTATCCTTTTCCTAAATTAAATAAATATCTTATTTATTTAATTATCCCACTTCTTCTATTAATTAAATAAATCTTTATTTATTTAATTAATTCATTAACCTTTTCTACCCATGACACATGTCATTCATCTCTTAATTCATACACTACCTACCCCTTTCATTATTTTATTATTTCTTTTACCTACCCTCTAATCATAGCTGACCTCCTTTTACACCTCTCAATCTTATCCCTCCATTTCATATAGTGTCTTCTATATAAGAGGATGCTTCCTTCATCATCAACCCTAATCAATCATTCTAATCAATCATTCTAATTACTTGATCAATTGACTACTTGGCATATGCGATCCTACTTGCAACCACATTCCGTTCTTTGTTGAGCTCTTGTGCACATAAAATCTGAGAGCAAATATATCAAACAAGATCAATGGAGATAGGAAGAATGGAGATCCAAACCCTATTGGACATGTGATGGTATAATCTTTGTGATTTCATTTGATTTGCATTGTCTTAGGTAATCTTCATATGTTATGGTGGATCTTTGTTGTTGTTAGGCTAGGGTTTTGTGGTTGAATTCATTTAGCCTTTCAATATCGTTATTATTGTTATCCATTTTCACCATATACAATACTAGAATGCATTGAATGAATAAAAGCATTATTTAATGAAGGAAGCTAATGAGCTAGTTATAATTAAATGATTGGTATGTCGTGCATGAAGTTTGTTAAAGAATCTATGGAAAAAGAAAATCGACAAGAAGATCTACAGCTCAGATTGAACCACAATACCCTAGCACAAGTTCCAAGAAATGTATGCAAGTTCCAAGGCGGGGTAAAACATTAGTAGATATTGTAAATGTTGGAGTGTCTGTAAATGGCGAGTGTGAGTTTGAGGACATGGAGATCATAAATTTCCATATAATCATTTATGTTGATCAATGGGTGAGGAGAAGATATTGGAGGAGTATGGTAAACAATAAGGAAAAGTACAATAAGAAACTCTATTATAAGAACATAATATTGGTTGCAGAGTGATTGTGGAAGAAATGAAAGAAAAGCATAGCACGACAAGTGTTGATTAATCACGTCATCTACAGGAGAACATGATCCTTTTGTCCCCTGGGGAGTCTGATGCTGGGGCATCGATTTGTTTCCTCTAATTGACTCATTTAGTCTTATTGTCAGTTTTAGTTTTGTAGACACGGATCCTGTCGCCACATCACAAAGAAGTTGAATAGAATATGAACAATAAATGAGCATTTGAAAAGACTTAGTTACGAATGGTAATGGAATGGTTAGAAGTGATCGAGCAGTTTGAAGGAACTGAACCCAAAGATAAAATAAGAAAATAGAGACAAAAGGTTGGTTGGTTAGATGAGGTCAGAGAGGCTAAACAATCGAGTTTGATTTGGATGTGAAGGAAAGTCTCGACTCGTAGATAGAGAGATTGGCTAGGTTGGAAGAGGGAGAAATCTATTTTACAATAGTTATAGCACAAATGGAAGGTTGAAAATTAGAAAAGAAAGTTATGTTAGAGGGACCAAGATGGAAGACAAGAGGCTGTGTTGAAGGAGGATACTATTGGGCAAATACATACCAATATTGACTTGGTATTAAGTGAGTAGATTGGTAATTATTAAAAAATGTAAAGAGGAAATGAGGTGGTAAAATGAGAGTAGTTGGAGCCATGAGAATGAAGGGTAGAAGAGGAGGTGTGAAGAGATAGAAAAGAAGTACAAGGTCGTGGGTCAATTGCAGAGACCTAGTATAATGCAAAATAGAAGCTAACTAAATAGGTGTATGGACAAATGTTTGAATATAGTCATCTATTATGAATATAATCCTTGTCATATGATGTGCAATAATAAATTTAATGTTTATATGTTTAAATTTTGTAGGATTGATTGATCATGTTGCTTCTTGGTTTTTATGTAAATTTAGTGCTATTTGACAACTCATTGTTTCTGTTATAGAATTTGGGTATTCATTATTCTGTTCCAATCAAAGTTATGAAAGGAAGCATGTAGATTCTAGTTATTTTCCTGAACTTCCTATCATTATGCCCTGTGTATGGAATGTGTGTTTAGGGTTTTAGTTTGGCATTCCCATCACCCCCTTTTCCATCAAGGAAAAACTCTTAGATATAAAAATTATTAGCTCATTTTGTTCAACTTCTCAAAAAATCTCAAGCGAACTTAGCTTCCCCTAAGAGGTAGCCTCAAATTATTAGTCCAAAACAATAATATTCATGAAGTTGACAAGACTAATTCACATTTATATATGCATTTAGTTCAGAAAAGGAGGGGCAATAACCCCCAATTTCTTTAGTAGATATTCAAAAGTATCTTTACTGAGTGCTTTAGTAAAGATGTCAGCAATTTGTTCCTTTGTAGGCACATAATCAAGCTTCACTTTGTTCTCCAAAACGTTTTTCCTCAAGAAGTGAGACTGAATTAAAATATGTTTTGTTCTTGAATGTATTGTCAGATTCTTAAAAATATTTATTACATTGATATTGTCACAAAAGGTAAAAATGGGCTCATCAAACTATTGATATTAACCAGTGACTGAGAGGGGGGGTGAATCAACACTATACCGGTTTATTTCTAGATTTAACCTTAATCAAAACTTCTATTCAAACTTAACACTTATCAGTATAAGAAGCATTAAAAAGAAACATGCACACATAAAATAAAACACACATGACAACCAATATTTTTCACGTCGAAACCTAAATAAGAGAAAACCATGGTTTTAGTAGAAACTCACAAAATTTGCACTATTCTGGAGTACACCTGGTGAGAAGCCATCCCTATTAGGAGATTACAAAGACACTGCTAGGTGCCACCCAGTTAAGCAATTTTCTTCAAGGCCTGTTAGAACCTTTACCCTATTAGTGGTAGGCTTGTTAAAGGACTTAGGATCATCATTTAATATGTCACCTGGTTAACGGATTTTACAAAGGAACCTAAAGTTCACCTGGTTAAGGGATTTTTCTGTGTTGCAATTATTGGAGAGCAACAAGTAATTGATCTGATGATGACACTTTTATGTTGTATAGATCCGTTCTATATCTACTTCAATCTCTTCTTGGTGATGGCTTCACGGATTCACAAGGAATCCTTCTGCACTTCGCTTATTCTTTACCTTTTCCCTAATTTTCAACCTCACTCCACTTACAACTCCATCAACACATCAAATTCAAGATGAAAAACATGTATATAGCTATCTTCAATCTTGGTGCAAAATTTCCCTTAAAAAATCAAACTCAAAAAAAATCATTCTATGCACCAAAATATTTGTTCCACAAATCTTGCCGGTTATACCGATGGGACTAATCTATGAAGCACTTTGAATTCAACTGGCACTTTCTAAATTGATCAAATCTACATTTCACCATTGTGATCTGCTACTTGTTGTTTTCTTTATATTAGTGAACTTGCTTTACTCAGCTCAACTACCGGTTGCTTCTTGTAAATCGATCTCTGCTCACCTGTGGAAGATTTTAGTCCCTTGTTCCTTACTAGTCCACTATAATCCTTTTTCGATCGATTATGATGATACGAGAACTAGTATTGACATTGATGACAACTTCTTAAGTACCTCAATCTTCATCATGCCCACTATGATGCCAATAATCCCCCCCTTTGGCATTGGTGGCAAAACATTCAGAATTTTTGGAGCACATTTTCATTTTCTATGAATTTTTTATTATTTTTCATAAAAAAATAATTTTGAGAGCAAATGAGAGAAATTTTCAGATTTTCTTATATTTTTGCAAATCTCTCATAATTATACATAGGATCTATTCGTTGTGATTTTAATTTTGATGCAAAATATTTCCCTAAAAATCGGATCTTTAAAAATTAGGGTTTTTCCTTATTTTGATCAGATCTCAGAAACCGCTTCGAATTTTGACATCAAATGCTTTGCGCAGATTAGAAAACGTATCAAAAATATTCAATAAAAATTTCATATTTTTGGGATCGATTTTGCATTTTATATGAATTTTTTATGATTTTTGATAAAAAATTAATTTTGAGAGAAAATTAGCGAATTTTTCAGATTTTCTTACACTTTTGGAAATCTCTCAGAATTATACATAGGATCTGTTCTTTGTGATTTTAAATTTGATGCAAAATTATTCTTCAAAAATCAAATCTTTGAAAATTAGGGTTTTGCATTATTTTACTCATACCTCACAAAATGCTTGGATTTGTTGTAGAAAATTTTTTGTACAGGTTTGGAAGGATATCAAAACTCTCCAGTAAAAATTGCAGATTTTTTGGATCGATTTTGCATTTTATATGAATTTTTTATGATGTTTCATAAAAAATTAATTTTTGGAGCAAATTAGCAAATTTTTTGGATTTTCTTACATTTCTGGAAATCTCTTGAAATTTTACAAGTGGTATTTTTTTATGATGAATCAGATCTTTGAATTGGTCAACAAAATGCATTGTTGAAGGCCTCTTTTTCACAAAGTCTTTTGGATCTAAAATTTACCTAACTTGTGTGCTTGCAGGAAGGGGTGATTATTTCAAACAATCCAAACTACTAATACATCTTTGTTGTAGGTCCTTGGCAAGGGTTTTTGTATTTTTATTGTGTGCCTTGTTTTCATAGACTAGCAAACACTTCAATTGGTGCACTAAAATTGAATCATTGTCTTTTGTGTCTTGAGCAATAGGCTCTTTTTGTTTAATCTTTAGAGGGTCTATCTTCTCGTGTGGTCATTAGGACTACTAGTGAGAAGAGAATGACCCAAGTGGTAGTGAGGAAAACCCACCTCTTCCGAACCACTATAAACAATTGTATTCATGGTGAAAACTATGAATAACGTGTGTTGATTAGTTCATACCGACGCTATGTCTCCCCATAAACCCGTTCGATCAAATTTATTTGATCATTTAGAGGGCATAACCCCTACCTACTAGGAGCCTTCTGTATTTACAGAGCTGAAAGTGCCACATGTATGGCCACTCGAGCGGATGCCCTTACTAGCACCTTTTTGTTTTAGAAGCCCAAATCCTTCTAGTTGTTGGGGTAGGAGGTCGGACCTCTGGTAGCGGCCCACACACATACGGTTCTTAGTAGAGATACAAAGTTCACCACGGGGAGTTTTCGTGGGGACTGATGCTTGGCTAACCTGAGAAGTGAGTGCCGAGGGTGAAGCCAGTGAGGTCAAGCATCTAAGTATCCACTCTGAATAGCGTAGCCTCGGGGGTAAAACCCCATGTGGGATCAACAACTATTGTCTTGGCCAGCCATAAGAATTGTGCTTGACTTATTTTAAACATTCAAAACATTTAAGACCAAACAACAAAACATTGTGTCTTTTGTGTCTTCAAGTGTATGCAAAACATTTTTACATCAAACAACACATTTTTCTTAGAGTCATTTTGAGTCTAAACACTTGCAAACATTGAGTCCTCATCAACATTGTGTCCTCTTGTCACGAAAAACAATCAAACATTCAGATTTTGTCACAACCAACAACTTCACAAATTGGAAAAATTTTACAGTCCACCAAACAAGAGCAATCAGTTTCGGAATTCTTGAGCTTCCTAGGTTATTTCTCCAAGTTTTCATCTAGCATTCAACCTATCCTTGGGTCTCACGAAGTCAATCATTGCTTTACATCTCTCATTACATTCACAATTGTCTCAACTTGAGTAAAATGGTCACTTTCTTGTCCTCACTATACTTTGTGAACACACTACATACAACAACACTTTGGTAAGTGGTCCCTCATCAAAGTTTCTTACCTTTGGGTCTCATTTGGTCTTACTTAGAGTCAATGTCAACTTACCTCATCAAGAGAAACTATCCTCTCTTTGGAAGTCACACCTACTCTACTACATACATACTTGGTCTTACACTTTGGGCTTTGCAAGTACACTTCAGATTCATTTACATTCCATCCAACTCTTGGTCTTCCATACTCTTTCCATTTTTCATCTAGTCTCACACATCTTGGTCAATACCTAGTTCATGGTTGAAACCCGTCTTCAAAAATCTAGGAGAGAAACTAAAGAGGCTCAAGAGTCCGCAAACATGAGTTCTTATGAGTATGACAATGATATCTTTTTCCATTCTGATCATACTACATTACCTGACATGGATGCCTATAGAAACATTCCAAATGTTGAGAACATGGACACTACAAACAACAATGCTACACAAAATGACAATGTGAACAACTTTTCAGTACATTCAATAGATGTCGAGGAATCCATTATGAATCCCCATTTCAATCGATTTGTTTGAGGAAATAATGAGTAGGGATAGACAATACTTCTTACAAATGATGGCACAAAGTGGAGCCAAGATACCTCATGATTTTGACATGTCTCAAATAATGGAAAATCGACCTTTGAAACAACCTCACCCCAATATGGATCAAAGGATACCTAATAGTGGAGGAAATACAGGACCAGACATGGTACCTGAATCACCATCAGCTTTGCTTCAAAAACCAGAGGTCCCACATACACATGGTCAAACATATGATACTTACCTTCGTAGACCATTATGGAAGTCTTATGCAGACAGATATGCTCAATCACATACCAATGCTAAGGAACAACCACCAAAGCAATTGGATGTTCAAAGGCATGCTCAAAATTTGGACACAAGGAAACCTCATGTCAAATTTGGGGGCAACACAATAAAACATGACATGCCTGTAGAATATGGTATACATGCACAAAATAGATATGGTGTTCCTCAACATGAATCTATACCAAGTGGTCCATATACACAACATCATTACAGACCTCCTTCATATGAACATGTGTATAATCAATATCATCCATATATGCAACATGCTCCTCCTCCAATTGGTGCCTCAAGCATGGGGTATGGTCCAAGAAGTTGATCTCCACCTAAGAACAATTTGGAGCAACAAATCAGGGACTCACAAAAGGAAATGGAGGACATAAATACACCAAAGCCAACATACACAATAAGAGACATATGTCCTTATCCATTTGAAAAGAGCATTCCAATGCCTCCTTTTCCTACATACTTTCTGACACCTAAGTTTGATAAGTACAGAGGAAAAGGGGATCCTAAGGCACACATAAGACAGTTTTTCACAGCTTGCATTGAGGTAGCAGCAGAAGAGACATATTTGATGAGATTATTCCCACAAAGCCTAGGCGATCAAGCTATGGAATGGTTCTCCCAACTTCCACCTAGAATTAAGTCATGGGGTGACTTAGCAGAGGCATTTATTCAACATTTCTCCTACAACATAGAGACAGACATATCAGTCACTACTTTGTTCAATACTAAGCAAAAAGAGGGAGAATCTTTTGCATCATTTTTACAAAGATGGAGAAATCTAGCCAGCAGATGCTCTTGTGAAATTCCACAACAACAAATGGTAGAAATGTTCACCCAAAATGTTAACAAAGAGATTGGTTATGACTTAAGGAAAGCTTGTTTGTCCACCTTCAAGGACATCATTGAAAAAGGCTTAGTGACAGAAAAGGTCCTAATTGAACAAGGAGTCATTAAAATATTCAAGGAAAACAAAGATGACTTTAAAGGAAAAGACAAGCCAAGATTTTGGAATAAAAACAAGAACATAGTCAATGATGGTGTTGTTGATGCCAATACAGTGCGACCCAAATTCATTTTTTTTGGATCAAGTTCTACAAACAATCAAGTGAATACTCAAACAACTTCTAGATCACGAAGGAAGTATACCCCGTTGGGAGAACCACTTGAGTCAGTTTTCAAGAAGTTAGTGGCAAACAAGGTGATCACAATTCCAGATTTCCCACCATATGAACCAAAGGTCAAACCAAATTGGTGGAATGATGATGAGTATTGTGAATTTCATAAGAGCAAGGGTCATAAGATAGGAAATTGTCATCGATTGAAGAACATCATACAATATCTCATTGATAGAGGTGATATTGAGATTGAGGGACATTCATCCAATCAAGAACATGAGATGTTTAAGGAACCATTCCCAAAACATGACAAGGGAAAAGATAAAGCCACAGATGAGCAAACCAACTATACCAGAGCATCCTATAACTATGATTCAACTATCAATCACATCTTGATGGACAATTACGTCTCTACTATTATCATCAAGGACAAAGCGTCTGAGAATTCTACCCAGAGACCCAAGATTGTCCTAAAAGGTGTTGGATCTTCTTTTGAACCTACCTCTGAATGTCATGTTACAACCCACCGAGGTAAAATAACTTTCCAAGGTGCTCCAGCTAAAAACACTGCTTCCTCATCAACCAAACCTAAGTACGACCTTGTAGAACAGTTAGGGAAGACACCCGCGCTCATCTCCATACTTGAACTCTAGCGCATATCCCCCGCACATAAATCCATTCTTGACAAAATCTTGAGAGAAACTGTTGTTCCTACCAATCTGAATGTGGACCAGTTTCAAGCCATGGTGGGATACCTTTCCATTCCACACTCCCTTACATTCATACAAGCTGATGACGCCTTCGTAAGTCAGCCACATAATGCACCATTCCACATTGAAGCCTTCATACACAAACATAGAATCAAATGAGTCCTGATAGATGGAGGAGCAGGTCTAAACATTTGTACATTGAGCACTATTAAACAATTGGGATATTCTGACAAAGCTGTGAATTCTACAAACAAAATTACCATCAAGGCATACAATGATGAAGAGTGTTCATCCAAAGGCACAGTCACCTTACCTCTCAGAGTTGGGCCCGTTACAAAGGATGTGGTTTTTCAGGTCCTTGATCTAGATCTCACATACAACATACTCTTGGGATGTCCATGGATTCATGAGATGAGCGTAGTCCTTTCTACATATCATCGATGTATCAAGTTTCCACACAATGGAGTTGAAGTGACCATCAAAGCGGATCCAAATCCATTCATATATTGCAACAATCTGCAACCTAGATCAGAAATAACAATACTAGTCAATCGCGAAGTTGTTCCTTCATCAGCATATGTGGATCTAGAATCCTTAAAAGCTTCTACATCCAAACAAGCAGAGCTAAAAGAAAAGTTCAAGATTAAAGACCTAGGATGTGGTGAGTATATATTTCATGTTGACCAACTCCCATTATCTCCTAAGGTATTCTATCAATAGGAACAACCTACAAACAATTTGCAATGCCAAAGAATTAGGTGTGAACCACCTAGTGTTGTGGCTACTAAGTCCGAATGCAAATCTCCTCTAGTGGTGCAAGCATCTCTTGATATCAATAGTCCTAAGAGTGGTTCCAGCGAAGAATCTATTGAGTCTATCGCCAACCCTCTTGATAACTCACATAGCCTTACCATTTCATCCACTCATTCCATTCCCACTTCGCTCCCTGACTTGGACCAACAAGAATCACAAAAGCCCTCACTCTTTGGGGATCAAAAATCAAGCTTTGAAAAGAAAAATCTAAAAGTCAAAAATAGAGAGAAGTCCTTTAGTTCAAATCAAAATCAAAAGCTATTGGACTCTTCAAAAATCAAAGTCAAGGATAAAAATCCTATGAAAGAAAAAGAACAAGAGTTGATCTCCCCTAATATCAAAATAACTGGGGGCAAAAGTTCTACAATTTTAAGTCAAAAATCATACTTGTTGATCCTAAGTCTCCATCATGCTATCCTACTTTCACTTCTTTTCATAGTCATAAGCCTTCAATCCTCATCCACACGTTCCACACATCCTTTCCCTTTTGGCAATAAATTATGGACCTTTAATGGAGCTTCCTCAAACGACATTGTTATCAGGGATGCCCAAGCTTCTTTAGGTGACACGCATACGGACTTGTGTGGCCCACACATTAGCAATTCTATCTTAGTTCCTTTATCAAGGAAGACAGTCACTTGAGCTACACATCATTTAGTCAAGGAACGTTGTAGTTACAATCATAAGGTTAAGCCTCACACATTTGAGGTGGGTGCCCTGGTTCTTAGAGAAAATCCTAAAAATCTGCAAGATAGAGAGAAGAAGGGCAAGTTTGAACCAAATTGGCTTGGTCCTTACATTATTACAGTAGCATATGGATCTGGGGCATATCAGCTCTCAACTATAGAAGGTGAACCTTTGGAGGATCCTATCAACAACATGCACCTTCGCAGGTTTTACACATGGCTCTTCAGAGTATCCTAATTCAAAAAATACAAAAAAAAAAAAAATTTCAAAAATACAAAAAAAATCAAAAAATTCAAAAATACAAAAAAAATTATAAAACAAAAAAATCATTACTTGGTGAAAACCTGGCAAACAGGCGCCTTGTGACACAAAAAACATTGAAAAATAAAAAAAACTAAAGAGAAATAATTTCATCCAATGGTGAAAACTACTTCGGTGGCACCCTAGGCAAGTACCATGGTGAAAACTACGTCACCAGCACCATGCGTAGAGACATTGCTCCTCCCTCCTTCAGGATTCACTTTCATCCTTTCACTTTGCACACACTCACAACCTATTCATCCATAATAAACTTACCCATTCCCATCATGGCTTGTTATTGATCTACCCAAGATTGGTTAGCCATTCATAATAAACCTCCATTTCCATCCATAATAATTCAGATCCTATCTGTGGCTAAGGTAAATCCTACATCTAGTGATGGGTGTGGAACTAAGAACATCACATGTTTCGAGGAGTACAGTTTCTTCTAGCTTCCTTCGGTCTATCTGCGCACAATCCGTAATAAAGCAACATTTGCATCACAGATCCGCAATAAAGTATCAGTTTCATAGATTCAGTTAGTTTCAGATGAGACACAGCAACAACAATGGGCTTCAACAAATCAAATCTTTCAATAGACTCAGACAACATATGGTTCAGTGCTATCTATCCTTTCTATGAAAGTAAACATTGTGACCACAATCAAATAAGACTTATACAAGTGACAAGAGACACTAAACTTGAGGGCTACAGTGGATGTTGGTGTCGAGTCTTGGTTTTCTTTTGATTTCATCTTTTTTGGTGACATGTCTTTTAGCTTTTCTGGGATGTCTTTGACTAGAGATTCTATCTCCAGGATGTCTTTGACTAGAAAGGCGAGGATGGGGTATCATCACCTATTTGTATTTTCTGTCTGTGGATTGTCTCTTAGTAATGCTATGACTTGTCCAAGGATATGAGGACACTGTGTGTCTAGTATGAATTGGGGCATTCGTTGTTTGTGACTGTCTTATCTCCATGCAAATAGGTACAATGACTTTCTGGGTCAAACATATGCCTCGATTGTCATAACCTATTTTGCCATAGTAAAGCTCAATGATGATAATGCACAAGAAGCTCTTTCACTTTCATATCTTTTGTCTTCCATCCCCCTTTCTTGATTGACTTCCATTGTCCTTCTCGAGTCCGCGTAGCCTGCTATCACATGACTGTGTATAATGACACACCAAAAACATTTGCATTTCATGTAGTTGCACCTGCATTACCACATATAAGCATTTCATACATACATATAGATATCACGACTGCATCACATCCTACACACAACACATTTTAGCACATTTTACATTTTCATCATGTAAATAATTATTTGCATTATCATATTCATTTGCATTTCATACATTCACATTTGCATTGGCATAACATATAAAACATAAAAGAACAAAAAATATATATATTGCATTGTATCATATACATATTTGCATCCATATCATAAGCATCACATAGAAACATACATCACATAGGTACGCATGCATATAGCTGCTGCAAAGATGAATCATCTTATATATATATATATATAATTTCATGATACAATGATG
The DNA here is from genome assembly GCF_030272615.1 of Cryptomeria japonica. Classification (NCBI taxonomy): domain Eukaryota; kingdom Viridiplantae; phylum Streptophyta; class Pinopsida; order Cupressales; family Cupressaceae; genus Cryptomeria; species Cryptomeria japonica. The sequence continues at coordinate 810,800,165 of NC_081414.1, read as the reverse complement.
TCAAAATCATATGGCTACAATCACCCACAGGTGTCTACATCATCATACAAAATGGTACAAAACTGATACAAAGGAACCCACTGATAACTCCTGCCAACACTGTTGGTAGTGCTAATCCTGTCCATGTCATGGTATCCCATGCAACTTGTCCCACCCTCATCTCCAGTCCTGAATCCTAGAACACTCGTCTAAGGGCATCCCTATCTCCGTCTCGATCGTACAAAATCAGCTCCCCATCAATTGGTATCTGCATAATCCTGTATACATCCTCTAGGGTGACTGTCATCTCCCCCATTAGCAAATGGAATGTGCAAGTATCAGAGTGCCATCTCTCCACCAGTGCAGTCAGCAGTCCCATGTTTACCCAAAACTCAGGCACATACAAAATATGTCACAGACCCATAACCTCAATCGCAGCTCGGTCCTCGGCTGTCAACTCAGGTCGCAACCTCTGAGTCGATGGGAATCTCTCCCGTGACTCCAACATAGGAAAATACTCCTGCAGTCAAGCAAATCAATCATGTCAGTCATCGTGGCATTCGCTGTTCATCACAAAATGCTACTTTTTATTTAAGTGCATATGGCATTCTATCCTAGTGACACTCACTGTTCATCACAAAGTGTTGGTATCTATCCTAGTGACACTCACTTTTCATCACAAAGTGTTGCTGATTATCCTAGTGGTACTCCCCATTCATCACAAAGTACTACGTGTGTTGCACTCCCTGTTCATCACAAAGTGCTGCTCACATTTGCACTCGCTGTTCATCACAAAGTGCTGCTCACATTTGCACTCGCTGTTCATCACAAAGTGCTACTCATATTTTAGTACTCCCTGTTCATCACAAAGTACTCTATTTTGGTACTCAATGTTCATCACAAAGTGCCTTGATCTATCCTAGTCTTCCCTAGAGGACTTGCTTGAGTGTATCCTCTCAGTAGCATATCCAATCGACAACGTATGTTCATCACAGAACTGCCGATTTGACCTAGAAGACAAATTCACATTTTTGGACACAAACGCATTTTCCTAACATAAACACTCATTTATTACATTACCTAGTATGCATTAATGACAACAATAAATGCAACAAAGTATGAGGAGGTTTTGTGGTACTCCCCAACTCTCCTGCCTCAGCTGGCCTCTGGAATCGGTGAACGCGATCGAATCTGTGAACAAAAGCCATCACTGCTGACTGCTGCTACTCTTTTCTCTCTCTGCACTCTAATCTCATGGATGTGTAGATGACAATGAGGATGTATTTTCCCCTGTGGTCTATCGTATAGACTACCCTAGCCCTAGCCCTCGCCTCCCGAGTCAGTCTTCATTATCCTGTGACTCTATCACTTTATCCCGTTAGTCCATTCTATCCTGTCTTTCTTATCGAGAGATTGTCTGCAATCTTTTCAAACATTTTCATCCAATCTCTCGAGGGGGCATATCATTCCCATCTTCGGGCAACTCTGTATCAGTTCATATTATCTTCTTTGAAACAACCCGACAAGTTGCATTGTCTCAAAGAGGGGCAAAATGTAGACATCCAAAATTGTCCAGTCTAATTAAATAAATATTTTATTTATTTAATTATCTAAGCTTAATTCTTCTATTAATTAAATAAATCTTTATTTATTTAATTAATTCATTTATCCTCTTCTAGCCTTATTTCTCGTTTAAATAAATACATTTATTTATTTAAATTATCCTTTTCCTAAATTAAATAAATATCTTATTTATTTAATTATCCCACTTCTTCTATTAATTAAATAAATCTTTATTTATTTAATTAATTCATTAACCTTTTCTACCCATGACACATGTCATTCATCTCTTAATTCATACACTACCTACCCCTTTCATTATTTTATTATTTCTTTTACCTACCCTCTAATCGTAGCCGACCTCCTTTTACACCTCTCAATCTTATCCCTCCATTTCATATAGTGTCTTCTATATAAGAGGATACTTCCTTCATCATCAACCCTAATCAATCATTCTAATCAATCATTCTAATTACTTGATCAATTGACTACTTGGCATATGCGATCCTACTTGCAACCACATTCCATTCTTTGTTGAGCTCTTGTGCACATAAAATCTGAGAGCAAATATATCAAACAAGATCAATGGAGATAGGAAGAATGGAGATCCAAATCCTATTGGACATGTGATGGTATAATCTTTGTGATTTCATTTGATTTGCATTGTCTTAGGTAATCTTCATATGTTATGGTGGATCTTTGTTGTTGTTAGGCTAGGGTTTTGTGGTTGAATTCATTTAGCCTTTCAATATCGCTCTTATTGTTATCCATTTTCACCATATACAATACTAGAATGCATTGAATGAATAAAAGCATTATTTAATGAAGGAAGCTGATGAGCTAGTTATGATTAAATGATTGGTATGTCATGCATGAAGTTTGTTAAAGAATCTATGGCAAAAGAAAATCGACAAGAAGATCTACAGCTCAGATTGAACATCAATACCCTAGCACAAGTTCCAAGAAATGTATGCAAGTTCCAAAGCGGGGTAAAACATTTTCAGATCGAAGGATACATTGAACCTGGTCAAGTTTGAAGATCTGATGGCTATGATTGATCATAGGAAATGTGATCAAGGAGATTAAGTAGTTGGAAAATTGTTAATAAATAAGGAACTGTTGATAAACAATGTATGCGGGCAAGTGTAAGCATAGGGATGCTACATAGTATTTACCGAGCATAGAAGCTTGAAGACCTATTTTGATAACAAAGTATAGAGCCCAGCAGAAGGACAAGATAAGTCCTATGACTAGACTGTATTGAGCAAATAAGAATCTTCTTTAGCATTTTAGATGTGAAGTTGCAGATAGATTTTTATTACTGTTATTTTGTAAAGTGACAGAAAATCTCTTAGCCGAGTGGACTTAACAATCTTATTTGTAAATTCTCTAGCAAGGTGACATTTTGATTGAGTGTTTGAAATCCTTTGAGAAGGTCACTTCTAACAAGGTGAAGATCCTAACAGATCTAAGGGAAATCCCTTAATCGGGTCACATCTTGCATTGTGTTTGTAATCTTTAACAGGATTTGCTTTTAACCGCGCATACTCTAGAAGAGTATATTTTTTAGTGGGTCCAAAATCCCATAGTGGTTTTTCCCTATTTGGGTTTCCATGTTAAATTTGGTGTTATATGTTTTGTGATCTTATCTGTTTATGAGTTTTCATGCTTTACAGTTTTTTTGATAAGGTTACCAAGGTTGAATCTGTTGATTTGATGGAAGATTAAGTTTGTATGATTCACCCCCCCCCCTCATCTTGTTAGCTTGGCATTTGTACTAAACATTTAGTATCAGAACTATCAGATTGGCTAGTTACCATTATGGAAATGAATTTCGAAAAGATATTGAATACTGTTGTGGACACAGACAAGGAGCTATTCAGAACAACTATAGTAGATATTGTGAATGTTGGAGTGTCTGTGAATGGGGAGTGTGAGTTTGAGGACATGGAGATCATAAATTTCCATACAATCATTTATGTTGATCAATGGGTGAGGAGAAGATATTGGAGGAGTACGGTAAACAATAAGGAAAAGTACAATAAGAAACTCTATTATAAGAACATAATATTGATTCCAGAGTGATTGTGGAAGAAATGAAAGAAAAGCATAGCTTGACAAGTGTTGATTAATCACATCATCTACAGGAGAACATGATCCTTTTGTCCCCTGGGGAGTCTGATGCTGGGGCATCGATTTGTTTCCTCTAATTGACTCATTTAGTCTTATTGTCAGTTTTAGTTTTGTAGACACAGATCCTGTCGCCACATCACAAAGAAGTTCAATAGAATATGAACAATAAATGAGCATTTGAAAAGACTTAGTTATGAATGGTAATGGAATGATCAATAGTGATCGAGCAGTTTGAAGGAACTGAACCCAAAGATAAAATAAGAAAATAGAGACAAAAGGTTGGTTGGTTAGATGAGGTCAGAGAGGCTAAACAATCGAGTTTGATTTGGATGTGAAGGAAAGTCTCGACTCATAGATAGAGAGATTGGCTGGGTTGGAAGAGGGAGAAATCTATTTGACAATAGTTATAGCAGAAATGGAAGGTTGAAAATTAGAAAAGAAAGTTATGCTAGAGGGACCAAGATGGAAGACAAGAGGCTATGTTGAAGGAGGATACTATTGGGAGAATACATACCACTATTGACTTGGTATTAAGTGAGTAGATTGGTAATTATTAAAAAATGTAAAGAGGAAACGAGGTGGTAAAATGAGAGTAGTCGGAGCCATGATTATGAAGGATAGAAGAGGAGGTGTGAAGAGATAGAAAAGAAGTACAAGGTCGTGGGTCAATTGCAGAGACCTAGTATAATGCAAAAAAGAAGCTAACTGAACAGGTGTATGGACAAATGTTTGAATATAGTCATCTATTATGAATATAATCCTCGTCATATGATGTGCAATAATAAATTTAATGTTTATATGTTTAAATTTTGTAGGATTGATTGATCATGTTGCTTCTTGGTTTTTATGTAAAGGTAGTGCTATTTGACAACTCATTGTTTATGTTATAGAATCTGGTTATTCATTATTCTGTTCCAATCAAAGTTCTGAAAGGAAGCATGTAGATTCTAGTTATTTTCCTGAACTTCCTATCATTATGCCCTGTGTATGGAATGTGTGTTTAGGGTTTTAGTTTGGAATTCCCATCACCCCCTTTTCCATCAAGGAAAAACTCTTAGATATAAAAATTATTAGCTCATTTTGTTCAACTTCTCAAAAAATCTCAAGGGAACTTAGCTTCCCCTAAGAGGTAGCCTCAAATTATTAGTCCAAAACAATAATATTCATGAAGTTGACAAGACTAATTCACATTTATATATGCATTTAGTTCAGAAAAGGAGGGGCAATAACCCCCAATTTCTTTAGTAGATATTCAAAAGTATCTTTAGTGAGTGCTTTAGTAAAGATGTCAGCAATTTGTTCCTTTGTAGGCACATAATCAAGCTTCACTTTGTTCTCCAAAACATTTTTCCTCAAGAAGTGAGACTGAATTAAAATATGTTTTGTTCTTGAATGTATTGTCAGATTCCTAAAAATATTTATTACACTAATATTGTCACAAAAGGTAAAAATGGGCTCATCAAACTATTGATATTAACCAGTGACTGAGAGGGGGGGTGAATCAACACTATACCGGTTTATTTCTAGATTTAACCTTAATCAAAACTTCTATTCAAACTTAACACTTATCAGTATAAGAAGCATTAAAAAGAAACATGCACACATAAAATAAAACACACATGACAACCAATATTTTTCATGTCGAAACCTAAATAAGAGAAAACCATGGTTGGAGTAGAAACTCACAAAATCTGCACTATTCTGGAGTACGCCTGGTGAGAAGCCATCCCTATTAGGAGATTACAAAGACACTGCTAGGTGCCACCCAGTTAAGCAATTTTCTTCAAGGCCCGTTAGAACCTTTACCCTGTTAGTGGTAGGCTTGTTAAAGGACTTAGGATCATCATTTAATATGTCACCTGGTTAACGGATTTTACAAAGGAACCTAAAGTTCACCTGGTTAAGGGATTTTTCTGTGTTGCAATTATTAGAGAGCAACAAGTCATTGATCTGATGATGACACTTTTATGTTGTATAGATCCGTTCTATATCTACTTCAATCTCTGCTTGGTGCTAGCTTCACGAATTCACAAGGAACCCTTCTTCACTTCGCTTATTCTTTACCTTTTCCCTAATTTTCAACCTCACTCCACTTACAACTCCATCAACACATCAAATTCAAGATGAAAAACATGTATATAGCTATCTTCAATCTTGGTGCAAAATTTCTCTTAAAAAATCAAACTCAAAAAAAATCATTCTATGCACCAAACTATTCATTCCGCAAATCTTGTCGATTATACTGATGGGACTAACTATTCATGCCACAAATCTCGCCAGTTCTCTATCAAGCACTTTGAATTCAACTGGCCCTTTCTAAATTGATCAAATCTACATTTCACCGTTGTGATCTGCTACCTGTTGTTTTCTTTATATCAGTGAACTTGCTTTACTCAGCTCAACTACCGGTTGGTTCTTGTAAATCGATCTCTGCTCACCTATGGAAGATTTTAGTCCCTTGTTCCTTACCAGTCCACTATAATCCTTTTTCGATCGATTATGATGATACGAGAACCAGTATTGACATTGATGACAACTTCTTAAGTACCTCAATCTTCATCATTCCCACTATGATGCCAATAATCCCCCCCTTTGGCATTGGTGGCAAAACATTCAGAATTTTTGGAGCACATTTTCATTTTCTATGAATTTTTTATTATTTTTCATAAAAAATTAATTTTGAGAGCAAATGAGAGACTTTTTTGGATTTTCTTATATTTTTGGAAATCTCTCATAATTATACATAGGATCAATTATTTGTGATTTTAATTTTGATGCAAAATATTTCCCTAAAAATCAGATCTTTAAAAATTAGGGTTATTCCTTATTTTGATCAGATCTCACAAACTGCTTCGACTTTTGACATCAAATGTTTTATGCAGATCAGGAAACATATCAGAAATATTCAATAAAAATTTCATATTTTTGGGATCGATTTTGCATTTTATATGAAGTTTTTATGATTTTTCATAAAAAATTAATTTTGAGAGAAAATTAGCGAATTTTTCAGATTTTCTTACATTTTTGGAAATCTCTCAGAATTATACATAGGATCTGTTCTTTGTGATTTTAAATTTGATGCAAAATTATTCTTCAAAAATCAGATCTTTGAAAATTAGGGTTTTGCATTATTTTACTCATATCACACAAACTGCTTGGATTTGTTACAGAAAGTTTTTTGTGCAGGTTTGTAAGGCCATCAAGACTCTCTATTAAAAATTGCAGATTTTTTGGATCGATTTTGCATTTTATATGAATTTTTTATGATTTTTCATAAAAAATTAATTTTTGGAGCAAATTAGAAATTTTTTTGGATTTTCTTACATTTTTGGAAATCTGTTTAAATTTTACAGGCGGTCTTTTTTTATGATGAATTAGATCTTTGAATTGGTCAACAAAATGCATTGTTGAAGGCCCCTATTTCACAAAGTCTTTTGGATCTAAAATTTACCTAACTTGTGTGCTTGCAGGAAGGGGTGATTATTTCAAACAATCCAAACTACTAATAAATCTTTGTTGCAGGTCCTTGGCAAGGGTTTTTGTATTTTTATTGTGTGCCTTGTTTTCATAGACTAGCAAACACTTCAATTGGTGCACTAAAATTGAATCATTGTCTTTTGTGTCTTGAGCAATAGGCTCTTTTTGTTTAATCTTTAGAGGGCCTATCTTCCCGTGTGGTCATTAGGACTACTAGTGAGAAGAGAACGACCCAAGTGGTATCAAGGAAAACCCATCTCTTCCGAACCACTATAAACAATTGTATTCATGGTGAAAACTATGAAACGTGTGTTGATTAGTTCATACCGACACTATGTCTCCCCATAAACCCGTTTGATCAAATTTATTTGATCATTTGTAGGGTGTAACCCCTACCAGCTAGGAGCCTTTTGTATTTACAAAGCTGAAAGTGCCGCATGTATGGCCACACGAGCGGATGCCCTTACTAGCACCTTTTTGTTTTAGAAGCCCAAATCCTTCTAGTTGTTGGGGCAGGAGGTCGGACCTCTGGTAGTGGCCCACACACATACGGTTCTTAGTAGAGATACAAAGTTCACCACGGGGAGTTTTCGTGGGGACTGATGCTTGGCTAACCTGAGAAGTGAGTGCCGAGGGTGGAGCCAGTGAGGTCAAGCATCTAAGTATCCGCTCTGAATAGCGTAGCCTCGGGGGTAAAACCCCATGTGGGATCAACAACTATTGTCTTGGCCAGCCATAAGAATTGTGCTTGACTTATTTTAAACATTCAAAAAATTTAAGACCAAACAGCAAAACATTGTGTCTTTTGTGTCTTCAAGTGTATGCAAAACATTTTTACATCAAACAACACATTTTTCTTAGAGTCATTTTGAGTCTAAACACTTGCAAACATTGAGTCCTCATCAACATTGTGTCCTCTTGTCACGAAAAACAATCAAACATTCAGATTTTGTCACAACCAACAACTTCACAAATTGGAAAAATTTTATAGTCCATGAAACAAGAGCAATCAGTTTTGGAATTCTTGATCTTCCTACGTTATTTCTCCAGGTTTTCATCTAGCATTCAACCTGTCCTTGGGTCTCACAAAGTCAATCATTGCTTTACATCTCTCATTACATTCACAATTGTCTAAACTTGAGTAAAAAGGTCACTTGCTTGTCCTCACTATACTTTGTCAACACACTACATACAACAACACTTTGCTAAGTGGTCCCTCATCAAGGTTTTTTATCTTTGGGTCTCATTTGGTCTTACTTAGAGTCAAGGTCAACTTACCTCATCAAGAGAAACTATCCTCTCTTTGGAAGTCACACCTACTCTACTACATACATACTTGGTCTTACACTTTGGGCATTGCAAGTACACTTCAGATTCATTTACATTCCATCCAACTCTTGGTCTTCCATACTCTTTCCATTTTTCATCTAGTCTAACACATCTTGGTCAATACCTAGTTCATGGTTGAAACCCGTCTTCAAAAATCGAGGAGAGAAACTAAAGAGGCTCAAGAGTCCGCAAACATGAGTTCTTATGAGTATGACAATGATATCTTTTTCAATTCTGATCATACTACATTACCTGACATGGATGCCTATAGAAAAATTCCAAATGTTGAGAACATGGACACTACAAACAACAATGGTACACAAAATGACAATGTGGACAACTTTTCAGTACATTCAGCAGATGTGGAAGAAGCCATTATGAATCCCCATTTCAATCGATTGGTTGAGGAAATAATGAGGAGGGATAGACAATACTTCTTACAAATGATGGCACAAAGTGGAGCCAAGATACCTCATGATTTTGACATGTCTCAAATAATGGAAAATCGACCTTTGCAACAACCTCACCCCAATATGGATCAAAGGATACCTAATAGTGGAGGACATAGAGGACCACACATGGTACCTGAATCACCATCAGCTTTGCTTCAAAAACCAAAGGTCCCACATACACATGGTCAAACATATGATACTTACCTTTGTAGACCATTATGGAAGTCTTATGCAGACATATATGCTCAATCACATACCAATGCTAAGGAACAACCACCAAAGCAATTGGATGTTCAAAGGCATGCTCAAAATTTGGACACAAGGAAACCTCATGTCAAATTTGGGGGCAACACAATAGAAAATGACATGCTTGTAGAATATGGTATACATGCACAAAATAGATATGGTGTTCCTCAACATGAATCTATACCAACTGGTCCATATACACAGCATCATTACAGACCTCCTCCATATGAACATGTGTATGATCAATATCATCCATATATGCAACATGCTCCTCCTCCAATTGGTGCCTCAAGCATGGGGTATTGTCCAAGAAGTTGATCTCCACCTAAGAACAATTTGGAGCAACAAATCAGGCACTTACAAAAGAAAATGGAGGACATAAATACACCAAAGCCAACATACACAATGAGAGACATATGTCCTTATCCATTTGACAAGAGCATTCCAATGCCTCCTTTTCCTACATACTCTGTGACACCTAAGTTTGATAAGTGCAGAGGCAAAGGGGATCCTAAGGCACACATAAGATAGTTTTTCACAGCTTGCATTGAGGTAGCAGCAGAAGAGACATATTTGATGAGATTATTCCCACAAAGCCTAAGCGATCAAGCTATGGAATGGTTCTCCCAACTTCCACCTGGAATTAAGTCATGGGGTGACTTAGCAGAGGCATTTATTCAACATTTCTCCTACAACATAAAGACAAACATATCAGTCACTACTTCGTGCAATACTAAGCAAAAAGAGGGAGAATCTTTTGCATCATTTTTACAAAGATGGAGAAATCTAGCCAGCAGATGCTCTTGTGAAATTCCACAAAAACAAATGATAGAAATGTTCACCCAAAATGTTAACAAAGAGATTGGTTATGACTTAAGGAAAGCTTTTTTGTCCACCTTCAAGGACGTCATTGAAAAAGGCTTAGTGACAAAAAAGGTCCTAATTGAACAAGGAGTCATTAAAATATTCAAGGAAAACAAAGATGACTTTAAAGGAAAAGACAAGCCAAGATTTTGGAATAAAAACAAGAACACAGTCAATGATGGTGTTGTTGATGCCAATACAGTGTGACCCAAATTCATTTTTTCTGGATCAAGTTCTACAAACAATCAAGTGAATACTCAAACAACTTCTAGATCACGAAGGAAGTATACCCCGTTGCGAGAACCACTTGAGTCAGTTTTCAAGAAGTTAGTGGCAAACAAGGTGATCACAATTCCAGATTTCCCGCCATATGAACCAAAGGTCAAACCAAATGGGTGGAATGATGCTGAGTATTGTGAATTTCATAAGAGCAAGGGTCATAAGACAGGAAATTGTCATCGATTGAAGAACATCATACAAGATCTCATTGATAGAGGTGATATTGAGATTGAGGGACATTCATCCAATCAAGAACATGAGATGTTTAAGGAACCATTCCCAAAACATGACAAGGAAAAAGCTAAAGCCACAGAAGAGCAAACCAACTATACCAGAGCATCCTATAACTATGATTCAACTATCAATCACATCTCGATGGACAATTACGTCTCTAATATTATCATCAAGGACAAAGCGTCTGAGAATTCTACCCAGAGACCCAAGATTGTCCTAAATGCTGTTGGATCTTCTTTTGAACCTACCTCTGAATGTCATGTTACAACCCGCCGAGGTAAAATAACTTTGCAAGGTGCTCCAGCTAAAAACACTGCTTCCTCATCAACCAAACCTAAGTACGACCTTGTAGAACAGTTAGGGAAGACACCCACGCTCATCTCCATACTTGAACTCTTGCGCATATCCCCCGCACATAAATCCATTCTTGACAAAATCTTGAGAGAAACTGTTGTTCCTACCGATCTGAACGTGGACCAGTTTCAAGCCATGGTGGGATACCTTTCCATTCCACACTCCTTTACATTCATAGAAGCCAATGACGCCTTCGTAAGTCAGCCACATAATGCACCATTACACATTGAAGCCTTCATACACAAACATAGAATCAAACAAGTCTTGATAGATGGAGTTGTAGGTCTAAACATTTGTACATTGAGCACTATTAAACAATTGGGATATTCTGACAAAGCTGTGAATTCTACAAACAAAATTACCATCAAGGCATACGATGATGAAGAGTGTTCATCCAAAGGCACAGTCACCTTACCTCTCAGAGTTGGGCCCATTACAAAGGATGTGGTTTTTCAGGTCCTTAATCTAGATCTCACATACAACATACTCTTGGGACGTCCATGGATTCATGAGATGAGCGCAATCCCTTCTACATATCATTGATGTATCAAGTTTCCACACAATGGAGTTGAAGTGACCATCAAAGCGGATCCAAATCCATTCATATATTGCAACAATCTGCAACCTAGATCAGAAATAACAATACTAGTAAATCGAGAAGTTGTTCCTTCATTAGCATATGTGGATCCAGAATCCTTAAAAGCTTCTACATCCAAACAAGCAGAGCTAAAAGAAAAGTTCAAGATTAAAGACCTAGGATGTGGTGAGTATATATTTCATGTTTACCAAATCCCATTATCTCCTAAGGTATTCTGTCAATAGGAACAACCTACAAACAATTTGCAATGCCAAAGAATTAGGTGTGAACCACCTAGTGTTGTGGCTACTAAGTCCGAATGCAAATCTCCTCTAGTGGTGCAAGCATCTCTTGATATCAATAGTCCTAAGAGTGGTTCCAGCGAAGAATCTATTGAGTCTATCGCCAACCCTCTTGATAACTCACATATCCTTACCATTTCATCCACTCATTCCATTCCCACTTCGCTCCCTGACTTGGATCAACAAGAATCACAAAAGCCCTCACTCATTGGGGATCAAAAATCAAGCTTTGAAAAGAAAAATCTAAAAGTCAAAAATAGAGAGAAGTCCTTTAGTTCAAATCAAAATCAAAAGCTATTGGACTCTGCAAAAATCAAAGTCAAGGATAAAAATCCTATGAAAGAAAAAGAAAAAGAGTTGATCTCCCCTAATATCAAAATAACTGGGGGCAAAAGTTCTACAATTTTAAGTCAAAAATCATACTTGTTGATCCTAAGTCTCCATCATGCTATCCTACTTTCACTTCTTTTCATAGTCATAAGCCTTCATTCCTCATCCACATGTTCCACACATCCTTTCCCTTTTGGCGATACATCATGGACCTTTAATGGAGCTTCCTCAAATGACATTGTTATCAGGGATGCCCAAGCTTCTTTAGGTGACACGCATACGGACTTGTGTGGCCCACACATTAGCAATTCTATCTTAGTTCCTTTATCAAGGAAGACAGTCACTTGAGCTACACATCATTCAGTCAAGGAATGTTGTAGTTACAATCATAAGGTTAAGCCTCACACATTTGAGGTGGGTGCCCTGGTTCTTAGAGAAAATCCTAAAAATCCGCAAGATAGAGAGAAGAAGGGCAAGTTTGAACCAAATTGGCTTGGTCCTTACATCATTATAGCAGCATATGGATCTGGGGCATATCAGCTCTCAACTATAGAAGGTGAACCTTTGGAGGATCCTATCAAAAACATGCACCTTCGTAGGTTTTACACATGGCTCTTCAGAGTATCCTAATTCAAAAAATACAAAAAAATAAAAAATTTGAAAAATACAAAAAAAATCAAAAAATTCAAAAATATAAAAACAAATTATAAAACAAAAAAATTGTTACTTGGTGAAAACCTGGCAAACAGGCACCTTGTGACACAAAAAAAATTGAAAAATCGAAAAAAGTAAACAGAAATAATTTCGTCCAATGGTGAAAACCACTTCGATGGCGCCCTGGGCAAGTACCATGGTGAAAGCTGGGTCACCAGCACCATGCGTAGAGACATTGCTCCTCCCTCCTTCAGGATTCACTTTCATCCTTTCACTTTGCACACACTCACAACCTATTCATCCATAATAAACTTATCCATTCCCATCATGGCTTGTTATTGATCTACCCAAGATTGGTTAGTCATTCATAATAAACCTCCCTTTCCATCCATAATAATTCAGATCCTATCTGTGGCTAAGGCAAATCCTACATCTAGTGATGGGTGTGGAACTAAGAACATCACATGTTTCGAGGAGTACAGTTTCTTCTAGCTTCCTTCAGTCTATCTACGCACAATCTGCAATAAAGCAACATTTGCATCACAGATCCGCAATAAAGTATCAGTTTCATAGATTCAGTTAGTTTCAGATGAGACACAGCAGCAACAATGGGCTTCAACAAATCAAATCTTTCAACAGACTCAGACAACATATGGTTCAGTGCTATCTATCCTTTCTATGAAAGTAAACATTGTGACCACAATCAAATAAGACTTATACATGTGACAAGAGACACTAAACTTGATGACTACAGTGGATGTTGGTGTCGAGTCCTGGTTTTCTTTTGATTTCATCTTTTTTGGTGAAATGTCTTTTAGCTTTTCTGGGATGTCTTTGACTAGAGATTCTATCTCCAGGATGTCTTTGACTAGAAAGGCGAGGATGGGGTATGATCACCACATTGTGAGTCTAGTATGAATTGGGGCATTCCTTGTTTGTGACTGTCTTATCTCCATGCAAACAGGTACAATGACTTTCTGGGTCAAACATATGCCTCGATTGTCATAACCTATTTTTCCATAATAAAGCTCAATGATGATAATGCACAAGAAGCTCTTTCACTTTCATATCTTTTGTCTTCCATCCCCCTTTCTTGATTGACTTCCATTGTCCTTCTCGAGTCCGCGTAGCCTGCTATCACATGACTGAGTTTAATGACACACCAAAAACATTTGCATTTCATATAGTTGCACCTGCATTAACACATATAAGCATTTCATACATACATATAGATATCACAACTGCATCACATCCTGCACACAACACATATTAGCACATTTTACATTTTCATCATGTAAATAATTATTTGCATTAACATATTCATTTGCATTTCATACATTCACATTTGCATTGGCATAACATATAAAACATAAAAGAACAAAAAATATATATATTGCATTGTATCATATACATATTTGCATCCATATCATAAGCATCACATAGAAACATACATCACATAGGTACGCATGCATATAGCTGCCACAAAGATGAATCATCTCATATATATATATAAAATGTCATGATACAATGATGTCAAAATCATATGGCTACAATCACCCGCAGGTGTCTACATCATCATACAAAATGGTACAAAACTGATACAAAGGAACCCACTGATAACTCCTACCAACACTGTTGGTAGTGCTAATCCTGTCCATGTCATCGTATCCCATGCAACTTGTCCCACCCTCATCTCCAGTCCCGAATCCTAGAACACTCATCTAAGGGCATCCCTATCTCCGTCTCGATCGTACAAAATCAGCTCCCCATCAATTGGTATCTGCATAATCCTGTATACTTCCTCCAGGGTGACTGTCATGTCCCCCATCAGTAAATGGAATGTGCAAGTCTCAGAGTGCCATCTCTCTGCCAGTGCAGTCAGCAGTCCCATGTTCACACGAAACTCAGGCACATATAGAATATGTCACAGACCCATAACCTCAATCGGAGCTCGGTCCTCGACTGTCAACTCAGGTCACAACCTCTGAGTCGATGGGAATCTCTCTCATGACTCCAACATTGGCAAATACTCCTATAGTCAAGCAAATCAGTCATGTCAGTCATCGTGGAATTCACTGTTCATCACAAAATGCTACTTTTTATCTAAGTGCATATGGCATTCTATCCTAGTGACACTCACTGTTCATCACAAAGTGTTGCTATCTATCCTAGTGACACTCATTGTTCATCACAAAGTGTTGTTGATTATCCTAGTGGTACTCCCTATTCATCACAAAGTACTACGTGTGTTGCACTCCCTGTTCATCACAAAGTGCTGCTCACATTTGCACTCCCTGTTCATCACAAAGTGTTGCTCATATTTTAGTACTCCCTATTCATCACAAAGTACTCTATTTTGGTAATCACTATTCATCACAAGTGCCTTGATCTATCCTATTCTTCCCTAGAGGACCTGCTTGAGTGTATCCTCTCAGCAGCATATCCAATCGACAGCGTATGTTCATCATAGAACTGCCGATTTGACCTAGAAAACAAATTCACATTTTTGGACACAAATGCCTTTTCCTGACATAAACGCTCATTTATCACATTACCTAGTATGCATTAATGACAACAATAAATGCAACAAAGTATGAGGAGGTTTTGTGGTACTCACCGACTCTCCTGCCTCTGCTGGCCTCTGGAATCGGCGAACGCGGTCGAATTTGTGAACAAAAGCCACTGCTGCAGACTGTTGCTACTCTTTTCTCTCTCTGAACTCTAATCTCATGGATGTGTAGATGACAATGAGGATGTATTTTCCCCTATGGTCTATCTTATAGACTACCCTAGCCCTAGCCCTCGCCTCCCGAGTCAGTCTTCATTATCCTGTGACTCTGTCACTTTATCCGGTTAGTCCATTTTATCCTGTCTTTCTTATCAAGAGATTGTCTGCAATCTTTTCGAACATTTTCATCCAATCTCTTGAGGGGGCATATCATTCCCATCTTGGGGCAACTCTGTATCAGTTCATATTATCTTCTTTGAAACAACGCGACAAGTCGCATTGTCTCAAAGAGGGGCAAAATGTAGACACCCAAAATTGTCCAGTCTAATTAAATAAATATTTTATTTATTTAATTATCCAAGCTTAATTCTTCTATTAATTAAATAAATCTTTATTTATTTAATTAATTCATTTATCCTCTTCTAGCTTTATTTCTCATTTAAATAAATACATTTATTTATTTAAATTATCCTTTTCCTAAATTAAATAAATATCTTATTTATTTAATTATCCCACTTCTTCTATTAATTAAATAAATCTTTATTTATTTAATTAATTCATTAACCTTTTCTACCCATGACACATGTCATTCATCTCTTAATTCATACACTACCTACCCCTTTCATTATTTTATTATTTCTATAACCTACCCTCTAATCATAGCCGACCTCCTTTTACACCTCTCAATCTTATCCCTCCACTTCATATAGTGTCTTCTATATAAGAGGATGCTTCCTTCATCATCAACCCTAATCAATCATTCTAATTACTTGATCAATTGACTACTTGGCATATGCGATCCTACTTGCAACCACATTCCATTCTTTGTTGAGCTCTTGTGCACATAAAATCTGAGAGCAAATATATCAAACAAGATCAATGGAGATAGAAAGAATGGAGATCCAAACCCTATTGGACATGTGATGGTATAATCTTTGTGATTTCATTTGATTTGCATTGTCTTAGGTAATCTTCATATGTTATGGTGGATCTTTGTTGTTGTTAGGCTAGGGTTTTGTGGTTGAATTCATTTAGCCTTTCAATATCCTTATTATTGTTATCCATTTTCACCATATACAATACCAGAATGCATTGAATGAATAAAACCATTATTTAATGAAGGAAGCTGATGAGCTAGTTATGATTAAATGATTGGTATGTCATGCATGAATTTTGTTAAAGAATCTATGGCAAAAGAAAACCGACAAGAAGATCTACAGCTCAGATTGAACCGCAATACCCTAGCACAAGTTCCAAGAAATGTATGCAAGTTCCAAGGTGGGGTAAAACATTTTCAGATCGAAGGATACATTGAACCTGGTCAAGTTTGAAGATCTGATGGCTATGATTGATCATAGGAAATGTGATCAAGGAGATTAAGCAGTTGGAAAATTGTTAATAAATAAGGAACTGTTGATAACCAATGTATGCGGGCAAGTGTAAGCACAGGGATGCTGCATAGTATTTACCGAGCACAGAAGCTTGAAGACCTATTTTGATAATAGAGTATAGAGCCTAGCAGAAGGACAAGATAAGTCCTATGACTAGATTGTATTGAGCAAATAAGAATCTTCTTTAGCATTTTAGATGTGAAGTTGCAGATAGATTTTTATTACTGTTATTTTGTAAAGTGACTGAAAATCTCTTAACCGAGTGGACTTAACAATCTTATTTGTAAATCCTCTAGCAAGGTGACATTCTGATTGAGTGTTTGAAATCCTTTGACAAGGTCACTTCTAACAAGGTCAAGATCCTAACAGATCTAAGGGAAATCCCTTAATCGGGTCACATCTAGGAATGTGTTTGTAATCTTTAACAGGGTTTGCTTTTAACCGAGCATACTCTAGAAGAGTATACTTTTTAGTGGGTCCAAAATACCATAGTGGTTTTTCCCTATTTGGCTTTCCACGTTAAATCTGGTGTTATATGTTTTGTGATCTTATATGTTTATGAGTTTTCATGCTTTACAGTTGTTTTGATAAGGTTACCGAGGTTGAATCTGTTAATTTGATGGAAGATTATGTTTGTATGATTTAGCCCCCCCCCCCCTCATCTTGTTAGCTTGGCATTTGTACTAAACATTTAGTATTAGAACTATCAAATTGGCTAGTTACCATTATGGAAATGAATTTGGAAAAGATATTGAATACTGTTGTGGACACAGACAAGGAGGTATTCAAAACAACTATAGTAGATATTGTGAATGTTGGAGTGTCTGTGAATGGGGAGTGTGAGTTTGAGGACATGGAGATCATAAATTTCCATATAATCATTTATGTTGATCAATGGGTGAGGAGAAGATATTGGAGGAGTAGGGTAAACAATAAGGAAAAGCACAATAAGAAACTCTATTATAAGAACATAATATTGGTTCCAGAGTGATTGTGGAAGAAATGAAAGAAAAGCATAGCTTGACAAGTGTTGATTAATCACATCATCGACAGGAGAACATGATCCTTTTGTCCCTTGGGGAGTCTGATGCTGGGGCATCGATTTGTTTCCTCTAATTGACTCATTTAGTCTTATTGTCAGTTTTAGTTTTGTAGACACAGATCCTGTCGCCACATCACAAAGAAGTTGAATAGAATATGAACAATAAATGAGCATTTGAAAGAACTTAGTTAGGAATGGTAATGGAACGGTCAGAAGTGATCAAGCAGTTTGAAGGAACTGAACCCAAAGATAAAATAAGAAAATAGAGACAAAAGGTTGGTTGGTTAGATGAGGTCAGAGAGGCTAAACAATCGAGTTTGATTTGGATGTGAAGGAAAGTCTCGACTCGTAGATAGAGAGATTGGCTGGGTTGGAAGAGGGAGAAATCTATTTGACAATAGTTATAGCACAAATGGAAGGTTGAAAATTAGAAAAGAAAGTTATGTTAGAGGGACCAAGATGGAAGACAAGAGGGGGTGTTGAAGGAGGATGCTATTGGGTGAATACATACCAATATTGACTTGGTATTAAGTGAGTAGATTGGTAATTATTAAAAAATGTAAAGAGGAAATGAGGTGGTAAAATGAGAGTAGTCGGAGCCTTGAGAATGAAGGGTAGAAGAGGAGGTGTGAAGAGATGGAAAACAAGTAAAAGGTCGTGGGTCAATTGCAGAGACCTACTATAATGCAAAATAGAAGCTAACTGAACAGGTGTATGGACAAATGTTTGAATATAGTCATCTATTATGAATATAATCCTCGTCATATGATGTGCAATAATAAATTTAATGTTTATATGTTTAAATTTTGTAGGATTGTTTGATCATGTTGCTTCTTGGTTTTTATGTAAATGTAGTGCTATTTGACAACTCATTGTTTATTTTATAGAATTTGGTTATTCATTATTTTGTTCCAATCAAAGTTCTGAAAGGAAGCATGTAGATTCTAGTTATTTTCCTGAACTTCCTATCATTATGCCTTGTGTATGGAATGTGTGTTTAGGGTTTTAGTTTGGAATTCCCATCACCCCCTTTTCCATCAAGGAAAAACTCTTAGATATAAAAATTATTAGCTCATTTTGTTCAACTTCTCAAAAAATCTCAAGGGAACTTAGCTTCCCCTAAGAGGTAGCCTCCAATTATTAGTCCAAAAAAATAATATTCATGAAGTTGACAAGACTAATTCACATTTATATATGCATTTAGTTCAGAAAAGGAGGGGCAATAACCCCCAATTTCTTTAGTAGATATTCAAAAGTATCTTTAGTGATTGCTTTAGTAAAGATGTTAGCAATTTGTTCCTTTGTAGGCACATAATCAAGCTTCACTTTGTTCTCCAAAACATTTTTCCTCAAGAAGTGAGACTGAATTAAAATATGTTTTGTTCTTGAATGTATTGTCAGATTCTTAAAAATATTTATTGCACTGATATTGTCACAAAAGGTAAAAATGGGCTCAGCAAACTATTGATATTAACTAGTGACTAAGAGGGGGGGTGAATCAACACTATACCGGTTTATTTCTAGATTTAACCTTAATCAAAACTTCTATTCAAACTTAACACTTATCAGTATAAGAAGCATTAAAAAGAAACATGCACACATAAAATAAAACACACATGACAACCAATATTTTTCATGTGATATTTTGAAGTGATATTTTTTCCATTAATTGCTCACCTCTTCTGGTTTCATAATCCCTTGCTGCAACCTTCTCCAGATCAGTTTCCTCTCAACCAATTGCTATAACAAGAGTGCCCAATTGATCGATGATAGGTGCATTCTCATCAACAACAATAGTAAGAATGAGATCAGATAAGATTGTCTGCAATGCAGTCTAGAAATAAGATCAATTGACTACTTGGCATATGCGATCCTACTTGCAACCAGATTCCATTCTTTGTTGAGCTCTTGTGCACATAAAATCTAAGAGAAAATATATCAAACAAGATCAATGCAGATAGGAAGAATGGAGATCCAAACCCTATTGGACATGTGATGGTATAATCTTTGTGATTTCATTTGATTTGCATTGTCTTAGGTAATCTTCGTATGTTATGGTGGATCTTTGTTGTTGTTAGGCTAGGGTTTTGTGGTTGAATTCATTTAGCCTTTCAATATCCTTATTATTGTTATCCATTTTCACCATATACAATACCAGAATGCATTGAATGAATAAAACCATTATTTAATGAAGGAAGTTGATGAGCTAGTTATGATTAAATGATTGGTATGTCGTGCATGAAGTTTCTTAAAGAATCTATGGCAAAAGAAAATTGACAAGAAGATCTACAGCTCAGATTGAACCGCAATACCCTAGCACAAGTTCCAAGAAATGTATGCAAGTTCCAAGGTGGGGTAAAACATTTTCAGATCGAAGGATACATTGAACCTGGTCAAGTTTGAAGATCTGATGGCTATGCTTGATCATAGGAAATGTGATCAAGGAGATTAAGCAGTTGGAAAATTGTTAATAAATAAGGAACTGTTGATAAACAATGTATGCGGGCAAGTGTAAGCACAGGGATGCTGCATAGTATTTACCGAGCACAGAAGCTTGAAGACCTATTTTGATAACAGAGTATAGAGCCCAGCAGAAGGACAAGATAAGTCCTATGACTAGATTGTATTGAGCAAATAAGAATCTTCTTTAGCATTTTAGATGTGAAGTTGCAGATAGATTTTTATTACTGTTATTTTGTAAAGTGACAGAAAATCTCTTAACTGAGTGGACTTAACAATCTTATTTGTAAATCCTCTAGCAAGGTGACATTATGATTGAGTGTTTGAAATCCTTTGACAAGGTCACTTCTAACAAGGTCAAGATCCTAACAGATCTAAGGGAAATCCCTTAATCGGGTCACATCTAGCAATGTGCTTGTAATCTTTAACAGGATTTGCTTTTAACCGAGCATACTCTAGAAGAGTATATTTCCTAGTGGGTCCAAAATCCCACAATGGTTTTTCCCTATTTTGGTTTCCACGTTAAATCTGGTGTTATATGTTTTGTGATCTTATCTATTTATGAGTTTTCATGCTTTACAGTTTTTTTGATAAGGTTACCGAGGTTGAATCTGTTGATTTGATGGAAGATTAAGTTTGTATGATTCCCCCCCCCCTTCAACTTGTTAGCTTGGCATCTGTACTAAACATTTAGTATCAGAACTATCAGATTGGCTAGTTACCATTATGGAAATGAATTTTGAAAAGATATTGAATACTGTTGTGGACACAGACAAGGAGGTATTCAGAACAACTATAGTAGATATTGTGAATGTTGGAGTGTCTGTGAATGGGGAGTGTGAGTTTGAGGACATGGAGATCATAAATTTCCATATAATCATTTATGTTGATCAATGGGTGAGGAGAAGATATTGGAGGAGTATGGTAAACAATAAGGAAAAGTACAATAAGAAACTCTATTATAAGAACATAATATTGGTTCCAGAGTGATTGTGGAAGAAATGAAAGAAAAGCATAGCTCGACAAGTGTTGATTAATCACATCATCTACAGGAGAACATGATCCTTTTGTCCCCTGGGGAGTCTGATGTTGCGGCATCGATTTGTTTCCTCTAATTGACTCATTTAGTCTTATTGTCAGTTTTAGTTTTGTAGACACGGATCCTGTCGCCACATCACAAAGAAGTTGAATAGAATATGAACAATAAATGAGCATTTGAAAAGACTTAGTTACGAATGGTAATGGAATGGTCAGAAGTGATCGAGCAGTTTGAAGGAACTGAACCCAAAGATAAAATAAGAAAATAGAGACAAAAGGTTGGTTGGTTAGATGAGGTTAGAGAGGCTAAACAATCAGGTTTGATTTGGATGTGAAGGAAAGTCTCGACTCATAGATAGAGCGATTGGCTGGGTAGGAAGAGGGAGAAATCTATTTTACAATAGTTATAGCACAAATGGAAGGTTGAAAATTAGAAAGAAAGTTATGTTAGAGGGACCAAGATGGAAGACAAGAGGTTGTGTTGAAGGAGGATACTATTGGGCGAATACATACCAATATTGACTTGGTATTAAGTGAGTAGATTGGTAATTATTAAAAAATGTAGAGAGGAAATGAGGTGGTAAAATGAGAGTAGTCGGAGCCATGAGAATGAAGGGTAGAAGAGGAGGTGTGAAGAGATAGAAAAGAAGTACAAGGTCGTGGGTCAATTGCAGAGACCTAGTATAATGCAAAATAGAAGCTAACTGAATAGGTGTATGCACAAATGTTTGAATATAGTCATCTATTATGAATATAATCCTCGTCATATGATGTGCAATAATAAATTTAATGTTTATATGTTTAAATTTTTTAGGATTGATTGATCATGTTTCTTGTTGGTTTTTATGTAAATGTAGTGCTATTTGACAACTCATTGTTTCTGTTATAGAATTTGGTTATTCATTATTCTGTTCCAATCAAAGTTCTGAAAGGAAGCATGTAGATTCTAGTTATTTTCCTGAACTTCCTATCATTATGCCTTGAGTATGGAATGTGTGTTTAGGGTTTTACTTTGGCATTCCCATCACCCCCTTTTCCATCAAGGAAAAACTCTTAGATATAAAAATTATTAGCTCATTTTGTTCAACTTCTCAAAAAATCTCAAGGGAACTTAGCTTCCCCTAAGAGGTAGCCTCCAATTATTAGTCCAAAAAAATAATATTCATGAAGTTGACAAGACTAATTCACATTTATATATGCATTTAGTTCAGAAAAGGAGGGGCAATAACCCCCAATTTCTTTAGTATATATTCAAAAGTATCTTTAGTGATTGCTTTAGTAAAGATGTCAGCAATTTGTTCCTTTGTAGGCACATAATCAAGCTTCACTTTGTTCTACAAAACATTTTTCCTCAAGAAGTGAGACTGAATTAAAATATGTTTTGTTCTTGAATGTATTGTCAGATTCTTAAAAATATTTATTGCACTGATATTGTCACAAAAGGTAAAAATGGGCTCAGCAAACTATTGATATTAACCAGTGACTAAGAGGGGGGGTGAATCAACACTATACCGGTTTATTGCTAGATTTAACCTTAATCAAAACTTCTATTCGAACTTAACACTTATCAGTATAAGAAGCATTAAAAAGAAACATGCACACATAAAATAAAACACACAGGACAAACAATATTTTTCACGTGATATTTTGAAGTGATATTTTTTCCATTAATTGCTCACCTCTTCTGGTTTCATACTCCCTTGCTGCAACCTTCTCCAGATCGGTTTCCTCTCAACCAATTGCTATAACAAGAGTGCCCAATTGATCGATGATAGGTGCATTCTCATCAACAACAATAGTAGGAATGAGATCAGATAAGATTGTCTGCAATGCAGTCTAGAAATAAGAAAATGTTTTTGGTTGATGCAAGATAGGTATGAACCGGAGATGCTCTTGCATTAGTTATGGTAATTTGAAGACAATATAGATAATAGTTTGAGAATTTGCATGAATTACTTATTTATTGATTTTTAATAAACACAAATATGATTATATTGATCAATTGATTTAGAGTTAGACCCTTATAATGTCTAGTTATAATAATTAGCTGAAGAGATGCAATTATTTTACCACAAAGTGAAAGTATAGTGGATATTGACCATAAGTTAATTTTAAATTAATTAAAAAAATTATGAATATTTGATATAGTATTTAAAACATTATATTAATTTTATTTTATAAATATGTAATAATAATAAAATATTAAATAATTTATTAATTTTATAAAATTAAAAGTATTACCACAGAGTGAAAGTAGAGTTGATATTAAGCATAAGTTAATTTAATTCGACTAAAAATACTATAAATATTTGATATAGAATGTAAACCATCATATTGATTTTTGAATTATAAATAAATAATAACAATAAAAATTTAAACTTTTTATTGGTTTTGTAAAATTATAAGTATATAATAATCACTGTTATAAATAAAACAAAAAGCAAATAAAACAAATAAAATGAATTTAATATAGGCATGCATATATTTGAATGGACAAGCACTAAGAAGGTATATATATTTAAAAAATTATAATTAAAAAATTTAAGTATTATATATTTAAAATTAAAAATGTCAATTAAATTATTATTAATAGATATAATAGAATATTTAATAATTATATGAAAAAATACGTGGAATTAATATTTCTTATGTAAAATTTATGCACCAAATTTTAACTATTAATGCATGTATACTCTAAAACAATAAGCAAATCAAACAAATAAAATGAATTTAATATAGGGATGCATATATTTGTATGGACAAGCACTAAAAGGTATATATATTTAAAAAATTATAATTTTAAAATTAAAAAATTCAATTAAATTATTATTATTAAATATATTAGAATATTTAATAATTAGATGAAAAAATAGGTGGAATTAATGTTTCTTATATAAAATTTATGCATGAAATTTTAACTATTAATGCATGTATAATTGTAATTGAATGAGAAACCATTACCTTGTAACTTTTGGATTCAATTTTATAAATTATTTTATCCTACAATATAAATTAACTAATCATGTATACCATAATCCTAAATATATTGTACTCTAATAGTTAAATATGTATAGGATAAAATATTTAACTATATTAAATTCTTGAACGTAAAAAAAAGAACAATTATAATTTAATATATAATAATATTAAGGTAAACAAAAATAAATCTTTATTGCATATTTAACATAAAATTTTAATAGACTGCACATTATGCCAATAACCTAATTTATGACTTAATCTTGATGGATGTATGTTTATAATTATACTTAACAATAATAATAAATTTATATGATAATTGCTATTATTTAAATTCTCTTAAATAAAAGTTAAAGTGGATAAACTATTAAAATAAAACTATATTAATTTTTGTCTTTGTCATATAATTAAAATCTTAGCACATATTGTTTAAAAAGGTTAGTAGTGAGAAAATAAATTTTTAATAAAAAAAGGCTTTGCAATAGTACTAACCTAAGGACAAGTACTAATAATTAGTAATTTAATATTAGTAATTTAATATTATCAAACCAATACGTGGCTTATATATATTAATGATTAATTTTTTAACATAATTAAGGTAAAGTAGATTTATTAGGGAATTAAAAAGTTTAATTTTATTATTATTTTGAAATGGAAAAAAGTGAATTGTGTTTTATTTTGAGTGCATAAAAATCATCTTTACAGTGCATTAAATTCGGATTTTGGATTGGGAAGACACTTGTGAATGGATTTGAATGAAAATTGTTGTGATAGAATAGGAATTGGGAGGAGTTTGTCTTTTTCGTGGATGCATGCTATCTCTTTGTATAATTGGAATATTTAAGGACTGAATTTTGTGCAAAAATTTGAAGTAAGGACCTCATTTATTCTACTTTTCTCTCTTTCTCTTTTTTTTCTTCTAACTACTTTTAAGTGATTTAATTCATCAAAAAGGATTTTTATTATTTAAAGCATTTCATTTAAGTTAGTATTTAAATTATTAGATGAAAATTTTGTTAAATTTTTAATTTGCATTGTGTTTAATTATTGTAAAATAGGTCTCATAGGGACCCGAAACCCATGCAAAAAGAAATAGTCAATAAAGAGAAACAAGAACCAAATCCATATTAAAGAGGGATAGTAGCAACAAAAATAATAAAAAATAGGGTCTAACAACCAAGAGATTAAACAATTTCATTTAGCATTTGAAGAGTCTTAACATTTTTATCAATAAAAGCCCTATTGATATTATCTAGCTCTTCCATATCATTGGCTTTGACCTTCTTACCTTTATCCCTGCTATGAGTTTAGGCTAAAGGTCTTGAGTTAGTTAGGGTCTTGCCTTCTAGGATGGACTCTTGCACCTTGCCTTTTCCACAAACCGAAATGGAGAGGGAAGCATGAGTGGCCAAATGGGAAACATTAAAGTGATTTATCTTTTTCATTTAACTTTTGAAGGCACTTCGTGCTATTATTCATGGTTTTTCTAATCACTGCAATGAGAGCTCTTAGCTTTCCATTGACCTTATCCATAGCCACCTCAAGGGTCATTATTTTTTCTTCATGATAATTCTTCATGGCTTTGACATATGTCACCAATTTCTAACTGAGCTCAATCAGGTTGTTTGTGTTATCTTAGGAGGGAGAGTTCAAGGTACTTTTTCCTACTAAAATGGATGAATTAACATGCCCAATTTTTCCTATGATGGATGAATTATCATTTTTATGATAGAAATTGGGTTTTCAGGCACCTAAGAACCAAAAGGATATTCTTTGATTTGAGATTTTGGAATTTTAAATTTAATGAACTTTTGAGCAATTTTAATGGAGGTTGGGTCTTTCTATTCTCTTTTTTTGAAATTGAGAAAATGATTAAACCTAGAATTCATATAAAAATTGTAGAATTTATTAGTTGGGATCATTTTCGATCCTGTTTCATGTCATTATTCATAATTGATAAATTATGCCTATGTTGTGAAAAGTAGTAAAGCATGAGAGATTTGCATTGTTTGATTTGATTTTTATTCCATATTCATGGAGAAAATGATGATCCTAGGGTGTAAATATTATATTTGGTTATGGGAGTGGCTCCCTGTGAGGTTTGGTGCACAAACTTATCACCATGAAACTTATTGGGGAGTTATTAGTAATTGGTATAAAATACACAAACAATAGGTAATAAAACTAAGATAATGGATGTCCCTCTCATTCCTAGAGTGATATTATAAGCTTACGATGAGTTGGGAAGACCTAAAAAATATTTGGTGCATTGTTTTATTATGATCAAGTCTCCTCATATTATTAAGAGGACCACTTGATTCTGCATGAGCCATCCCTTTGTGCTATACGATGACACTCCTCTTAATGACCTTTGAACATAACCCCTATGTAGCTTGAGTATCACATAAGAGATTTAGCATTCTTTTCTATTTTTATTATTTACCCCATGATATTTTATGGTGTGTACAGCTCATCATTTTTGTGTGTTCAAGTCCTTCTACCCATGTTTATTTCATATGTTTGGTATTTTGGCCATGTGATTATCTCTATAGAATGTTTGGCTAGACCTATGATTTCCACATGGTTGGGTGGTGTGTAAACCACCACTATACATCAAAGACTTTTTCATAAGAATTGGCATTGGACTATCTCCTATCAACTTTATTTTCATGGTTTCAAGTTATTTTAACTCATGTAAATGTGTAATTTAAGGACCTTGTGTCCTACACAATGTAAAGGTGGAATACTATTAATTGGACCTTATTTAAGAATGATTCGCTATCAAATGTAAATGAAAAATATTAATAATTATTTTTTATATTGATGTTTTTGTCAAGTATGAGTAATCTTGAAGTGTTTCTTTCTATTTCAAATGTTGTAAAATGGTTAAAATGAATTAAGGAATCTAATATTTGTTTTTAAAATAAATTAAAGAGTGTTAGAGTCATCTTTGATGGTGTTGTAAATCCCTAATGTTATTTTCCTAACATAAAGCATAAACTTGTCATGTTGTGTAGTTTTTGGGTCTATTTGAAGCCTTTTAGGACATCTTGTAAAATATTTAAATGTGAATAAGTGTACACAATTTGTATTCAAGAATGTCCTTACTTATGGTAGGAGTTTAGGATTATGGTGAGATTATCATGCATCTCACCATCCTCTTCTTTTGTATATTGGTGACATCTAATATCTAGGGGAGTTATTTTCCCTCCGTTTTCCCTCAAGTCTTCTCTTATCATTACCATGTTTCATAGGTTCTTATGATACCTCTGGCTTATTCTATTCTATACATTGTGTGTGCGAGTTCAATCCTTGCTTTTGGATTTCTCATTGTCTTGAACACGTGTGCATCAGATGGACTCTTGCATGTGATACTTTCAATAGGATTTTTCAAAAGACCAAAACATAAAGAGGACACTAATGCACCCTGAGGAATCTAACCTATAATTTTGAAACAAGTGTGGCATGCTAGTATCCCAGTTGGGTTGCCTATTCTACTTGGGGCAATAGTGTCTTGGCACCTTCAACAATGAGTATTTGTGGGACCTAGATGGACAAACCTTTTTCACAAAAAGTTATTTTCTGGGTCCTAGAGAGCCTGCGGAACGTTTGAGGTTGTCAATTTGTGTTGTTAGTGAAACACTATGGTTTTGTTGGCACTAGTTTGTGTGCTTTCATTCGTAGATGATTGGTCATAGCACCTAGGATTGAGGATATGATCAAGATCTTCTTGACATGTATTATAAAGTCTTGCAAAATTTTGTAAGGGTCAAAAATCCTTATTGATCACTCCTAATTTGTTTTATGACTTCCTCCATATTTGGTTGGTGTTTTGGAACTTAATTCATATACTTGTGAAGTGTCAAGTTGTGACAAGATTTTGTGTGTCTATAGTTTAATCTTGTGAACTTCTAAATATTATTATTGTTGTAATTATATGGTTCAAAAAATAATTCCATTCTTCCTTGGACAATGTTATTAGGGGTTAATTGTAATTAATAACAATTGTTGCATTGAATTTTGGTCGTAAATGTCTCTTATACTTTTTATTTTTCTTTTTATCATGAAGCTTGCTGATGGGGGATTTGAAATATCACTTGAAGTATATCTTGTAGAATGTGGACTTGATGGTTTAGTAACGAGAATGCTAATTGGAGATGGTGTTTGTTTTACAGTTGAGGGTGTAATTTCTTGAAAGTGTACCACAATCCTCATGCTTAGTGGTGCCACTTGTTGACAAATTTATTTAACTTAGATGGGTATAGGAGTCATAGTTGAAAGGTTAATTTCTAATACTACTTATTCATCTTCTTGTTGTAAACTTGCTTCTACACTTACTTTTTTTCAAACTTGCATCCAATGCTTCTTCTTCTTCTATGAATTATACAATTGTTTTATTGTAATTTTTTTTGCTATTAAATTCTAAATTTTGTAAGTGTGTGATTCATCACTATATCCACAAATTTACATTTTTCTCATTTGTTGTCTAATTTATTTCTCAATTCACCTAGCATGAGAATATGACATGCATCCAAACACTCATGAGAGAAAAACTAGTTTCTCACATTAGAATCACATTTTTATTTCTTTTGGTGGTATATATATTCATTATTTTGGCTGCACATACTCAAACTTTATCCTAGTATTCATTTGATTAACATGTTGTTTTCAAAATGATACTTTCTATTCTTATGATCATTCTATTTGTTTGTTTCAACCACTCTATTTTCTTGATGAGTGTATGCTGATAGTATATTTAATGTGAACTCAATTTTTTTTGCAAAAAAAATAAGAAGTTAGATGAAATGTATTCACCACCTCTTTCTATGCTTGATGTTTTGATAGAGTATCCACTTCTCAACTAGAGGTTTTCATCGACAAAAATAATTAAATACTTCATTCTTATGTCTTAGAAAGTAGACAAAAAATATTCTTCTATAATCATTAATGAATTTAAAGAATCAATATCTTCCACCAATTGAGGGTGTTTGTATTGGTCCACAAAAATTTGAATGGAAAATCTAAAATCTTGCCTTAGTCTTGATTGACATACTTTCTAGAAATGATTCTATATGTTGCTGATCCAAAAAAAAACTTTCGCATACTTTTTTAATTTTTCTTTTAATGAAAAACCCTTTACCATGTGTTGAGTATCAGATTTTAAAAAATTAAAAATTTCATGGTTTTATTAGGAATTTAGATAATTTTGAAAAGAGTAATACAAGGATAAATATGCCCTTGATAATTTCGATAGAAACCCTAAAAATTCCAAAGAGACCAAAAAACCCCTAAGACATCGCCTAAACTAAAGCTACCAGTAATAGGTGTTCATCCTTCACCAAAATGCCCACTCTGACCAAAATGATTCTATTGAAGAAGAATACAAGTATCCTATCGATAAAGTGACTTATCGAACAAACCTTGGCCGTCATGGATCTCCAAAGGGATTCACCAAAAACATTAGTTCCATCGACATAAAGTACATCAAGGAAATCAGAAGTGGTCTCACTGATAAAATAAAGAGTTCGATGAAACTAAAATATCAATGAGAGATGTGAACAACTCACCAAGGGAGGAATTTTAGTCAAAAGAGTATCAAAGGAACCAAGAGATATTTTATCGACGAAGCTATTTCAAGGAAAAGAGCGTATCAAAGAGGCAGAATAGATGTTGATTGAAGATAGCTTTCTCATTGAAGGATAAAGGATCGATGAAACATGATAAATTTCCATCGATGACTTGTTATCAGCCGAACATAAAGAGTCAAAGGAGAGTCTTTTACTGAAAGGGGAAATTTTATCGACGCTACTACCAAGGCCGGATAATGAAGGATTGTTTCGATCGAATTCTTAAATCAAGAAAATGATGGAGGGACTTAGTGATAAAAGCATTTTCATCAAAAGGGAATATTTTGATGAATTGATAAAACATTATACTGATATAAACACTTATAGCAAGGCTTCGATGAAATAAAGATATCGATTAGACCAAGACAAGTGTCGGAAATGATGTTAATTCCACCAAAATAAAGAACGATGTTGATGGAATATGGTGTTTCAGGGAGACATAAGATAAAGCCATTGAGACATATGATTTCATTGAAGTACAACACAGGTGTAAGGTTGAATAAGTGTTGGTAAAAAATTCACATAACTGATAGACAAATTATTACCCGTTGCCACGAAGATCAAAAAAAATCTCAGTAAAGTCACATCACCATAAATTCAAATGAATATCTATATGACAATTTCTTAACTGGAATTATTAACAGGAAAATTCACCATAAATGCTCAATAAAATGATGAAGGGACATGACTTATCATAGAATAAGTATTGCTCATTTATTTATATAAGCATATTTTGTACAATGAGGACATTATTAGAACATAGGATACCAGACAGATACTATAGCCTCTGGCATACTATTGTACCATTTTGGAAGCTTTAATAGAATCAGTCATTTTTCTCTACATATGTGTTGTGGATTATCTCATTTTTTGTAGGCAGTTGTTTGTGATATTATCTATAGGAGATAAGATTATTCGCATTCTTATTGTAAAATTTATGTTTCTAGGTTATAAATTTGGATTAAAAAGATCTACTTGTGGATTATAATTGTTCCTTTAGTTATTCCTCGAATGGTCCGATAAGGTTAGGGTTAAATTCATTTAGGTGGTTTATGATATAAACATTGAGCAGATCTCATAAGAAACAGTAACTGATAGATTTACCAAAGCGGGTAGATTTAAAAACTCTCACACAAATCATACATTAAGTCCTAGAGAAATATAACACTTTGTAGCCCAAATAATAGGAAAGACATTGGTCATTCACAAACCACAACCTTTACCATATTAATTACTTTTGCACTAGAATAATAGGATGAGTTGAGTAGGACAAATAAAACCAATTAGCAATAGTATACATACTTATAAATTTCAAGTACAAAGATCGAATAGCTTTTACAACAACAATCTTGAACTCATCTAAGAGCCACCTATCCTAGGAACTTATTCCATTCTGAGGTAGGGAAGAATTTAGATCAAGGTACTCAATCTGTTATAAAAAGCATTAGTCATCAAAAGCCACTAGTGAATAGGTATACCCGCTTAGGTCTTGTAGAGCCTAAAGTGAGGGAGTTTGTAACCAAATAGTTTCACTCTATAAGCTGGCCAAGTCAATTGGAGTTTTTGATCATAGGAGTTGATATTTCCTTATAACCTATCAAATCTATTGATTTGAGACCCAATAGATTGGCAACTCCGCTGGGGAGAGTATTCATTTCAAGAGACTCTATTGTGGGAAAGAACTCATATAAAAAAGAAATAAATTTCCTCTCTATAGAGAGGTGGCGACTCTAAAGAAAAGAGAAGAGGTTTTATGTACGGAAGGAGGTCAATAACATAAGGCCATCCAATAGTATAATTGAAAAAACCAAACAAAGAACCGACAGACAATCCAATGCAACACATGAATAATTTCATGAATGAGAGGTATAACTAGTATTACACTGAAATTAACTCATAGTCAGCTTGGAATAAACAGAACCATACAATTCCTTCATGCCTAAGAAATGAGGACCTGGTAGCCGCAAATAAAGCATGAAAAAGAAAATTCCTCCTTGGTTTTGAAAATCATCGCCCAAACTCGAGAGCAAATACATCAAGTTCCTCGGGTCAAGCAGGATGGATGCACCAGACTGTATTACAGATTTGATGAAATAAATGTTAGATATGGCCACCGAAATGAAAGATACAGGAAGAACAAGGGAGTGTGTGGAATTATGTGCTAGGCTGGGGATCAATGTCAATGAAAATGATATTGATGATGACCTAAATAAGTACAAAGAAATAATTGAACATACAACCCAAGGGTTGGACAAGGGAAGAAATAATAAAGATGAAACCAATGTAAAGAACAATACCTATAAGATAGCTAGAAACCCCTTATATGATCATGAGAATGGTAATTATGCATACACCCATGTACCTCTTGAACATCAATGCAATCATTATAACAACTTTGCATATCAAACTCAATTCAAACCTTGAAATCAATTTCCCCATTATAATAACATGAGTCAGAACCATGGGAATTTCTTTCAGGGAGGATATGGATTGATGAATACAGAGCGTATTAGACAATTTGACTTTTAAGGAATGATGGTGTATCCTCATCCTATCCCAAATGAAATCAGAACTGCAGTACCAAAATTCACTGGGAGTAATGCTATCACAAGAGAAGCACATTGTAAAGCTTTTGATATAGTCATGGAAGATTTTTTCCTTCCATATGAAGATGTTAAAATGAAGTTATTCATGTAGTCTTTAATAGAAGATGCACGAGACTAGTTCAGAACATTACCTGATGCTTCAATAAGTAGCCTTGCAGAGTTTAAGAGACTTTTTCTTGAATAGTATGGAGATCAAAATAGCCCTGAGTTTGCATTACATGAAATCATAAGTATCAAGAAAGAACCTAATGAGACAGTAGTCGATTTCAATAAAAGATTTAACAAAGTTATTAAAAAAATTCCTAATAGGATAAAACTAGTCCCAGAAGTAAGCATCTTGTACTACATAAATGCCTTTGACAACAAGATAAATTATGAACTCAGAATAAAAAATCCTACAACTCTTCAAGGAGTTATGAAAGCTGCCATAACTATAGAAAACAATAGAAAAGCTACTGGGTGAATTGGGAAGAGAGAAGATACTAGGTTGTTCAACCCAAAGGCTCCCAAACAAACTAAAGATGAAGATAAATTGGACAAGGTATTAAATGTTCTAAAATATTTATTTGTGAAGGTAAATAAAATAGAAAACACAACAATTATTTCATCATGATAGACCTAGACTACACGATATGCCTTACAACATTGCCTGGAAGTATGGGAAACTAGTGGAGAAAAATCAAAAGGATAATATGCAAACACTAGATCTTCTGAAAAGAACTGTTAATCAAGTGTCAGATGATAAGCTGTGGTGATTTTCCTATGACATGCCACATTTTCCTTACCAGTGTATAGTGGTAAAGAATCTGCAAGAAGAAGAAGAAGAATGTGAAGGGTATACAAATGACCGCACCATAAATTTTCTATCATTAAAAGAATACAACTCATCTGAGGAAGAGGGGAATGGTGATGTAAGTTCCAGATGGATCAATAGCAATGTTGTATGCATCAAATATTGTCAGATGAGGAAGAAGAAATCAAACTCAGGTTCCCCACTAAAGAAGAAAGGGAAAGAATCATGGTGGCTACAGTGGAACAAGACAAAAGAACCTATGCTCTCAGAAACAAAACCATAAACCCAGAGAAGGGAAATCCCTCCAAAATGTTCATGAAAGAAGTCAATAAAATATCTAAACAAATAAATAGAATGAGTAATATCCAAGATAAGTACCCAGGCAAAACCAAAGAGAAAGAGGTTGAGATATTAAAATTGTGGAAGGGAGAGAAGGAGAATATGGCAGTTACTTCCCCAATACCCATTGCCACATCATTTGACATTGCCAATGCTTTGACACAAATGAAGATCTTTGTGTCATTGCTTGAGATGATGAAGTTCATAGAATACAAAGAGAAGACTCTAAGGATGATCACATATGTCTCAAGAGATAAAGTGAAGGAACACAAGTAGGGTGGTCAAGACAATAATGGTGAACATGATCTAGCTCCAACCATTTATTTGGGATCGACAATAACAAAAAATCCTTCCCAAGTAGATCCCTTTTACCTGACTCTAATGATCAATAATAAGATGATAAAAAACTACATGATTGATTTAGGAGAACCAATAAATGTTATGCCTGTAGGAGTCATGAAAGAGCTTGGCATGGGGGTGGATATGACATTTGGCAAGTGTTAAACTATGAATAATAGATATGTCCCAGTAGTGTTATGAAAAATGTAGAGTTCAAACTAGCAGCATGCCCTGAAGCATCCTACAAGAAAAACATCATGGTGGTGGATGTCCCTCCAAATTATGGAATGTTATTATCCAGATAGTGGTCAAACTTAATAGGGGACATGTCCAATTGGATTTGTCATATGGAACCATACCAGTGAATGGACATGAAGTGGGAATTGAAAGAGAGCCTTGTTCCTCATATATCATTAAGGATGTGGAAACGCCTGAACCAATATGTTTTATCCAGTTAGACATGGATAATTTTTAAGTACAATTGACAAAGACAAAGACTGAGGATCTGTCTCCAATTGAGTCTTACATCAAAGAAAAAAATGATCAAGTATGGTGCATGTACTTTTATGGATCGTACAATAAGGAAGGAAGTGTAGCTGGGATTGTATTCATTTCACCAAGTGGAGAAACATTTAAGTATTCTTTCAAGTTACTATTTGAATGTACCAGCAATATTATTGAGTATGAGGCTCTAATCACAGGACTGAACTTAACAATTAAGCATGGGATTAAAATCCTTAGTGTATTTAGGGACCAAAAACTCATAGTGTCCCAAATTAAGGAAAAATATGCCTCTAAACATATTACATTTAAGAAATATAGGAATGCAGTGTGGGACATCATCGAATTGTTTGATGCCTTTCAAATAAATTGGTTTGATAGGTCAAAAAACATAATGACTAACTTTCTGGTGAATATTGCACTAAAGGAAAATGTTGTGACATTTAATGGGATATCAGAAGTGGAGATAAAAGTAAAACCTTCTATCCCTGATAACCTATACAGCCAACATTTTTTTCAAGATGATGATGACTTGCTAAACTTCTTGCAGTGTGTGAATCATTATAAGCCATAGGCTATTAACTTTAATGAATTTGTGGAAGAGACTGATGGGAAATAAACTTTGTTTGGACAAGAAATCATACAACTGAAATCAAACAAAATACCAAGAGGTTTGGTTGCATTAGAAAGAACTTTCAATGCACAGGACAAAATAGAAACTAAAGTGTTTGCAACTAGAGAAAGTGGTGTTGAACAAGTTAACTTGGAGAACGAGGAGTCACCAAGGCATGTGTTTGTCAGAAAAAAATTAACTCCTAAAATGAAGTAATAACTAATAATATTGCTCAGAAAGTATATGCACATTTTTGCATGGTCATATGATGACCTCAAAGCCTATAAAGAAGATCTTTTCCAGCATGAAATACCCCTTAAACTTGATTCCAAGCCATATACACAAAAATAGAAACCTATAAATACAACCTTGCTACCTAAGATGAAAGAAGAAATAATAAAAATGAAAGATGTAGGGATAATCAAACCTTGTAGGTATTCCACTTGGGTTTGAAACCTAGTGCTTGTTAGAAAAAAGAATGGAGATATAAGACTTTGTGTAGACTTTAGGAACTTGAATATATCATCTTTGAAAGATAACTACCCATTACCAAATATGGATATCATGTTGCAAAAGGTAATTGGATGTGAACTATTATCTATGATGGATGTATTCTCAAGTTACAACCAAGTAAAAGTGAGGGAGGCTGAGAAATACAAGACAACCTTTACAACACCATGGGGTACATATGTGTATGCAAGGATGCCATTTGGCCTAACTAATGCTAGAGCAACTTTCCAAAGAGCAATGGATGTAGTGTTTACAGCTAATAGATGTGATAATGGTGGTATATCAGGATGATCTAACCGCTTACTCAAAAAAGGTTGAAGACCACTGCAATCACCTCGAAAGGATATTCAGAAAAGATTTCAAATATGGGATCTCTTTTAAACCAAATAAATATCATTTTGGAGTTGAGGAAGGAAAGCTCCTAGGACACATAGTATCTAAGGAAGGAGTACAAATTAATCCTGAAAGAGTGGCTGCAACCAATGAAGACCCCATTCCAAAAATTGTTAAATCCATTGAGTCATTTCTGGGACAAATCATTTTGTTAGGAGACTCATCTTAAACTTTACAGATATTTTAAAACCTATAATGCAGATGTTGAAGAAAGGAGACAAGACAGATTGGGATGCAGAAGCATTGGAGTCCTCTGTAGTAATCAAGATTGCAATATCTGAGGCACCAGTACTGATATCACCAGATTTTAACAAACCATTTCTGATCTTTTCTTTTGCCTCTTGTCACACGATAGCAATACTATTATTACAAAAGAACCAAAGTGGTTGTGAGAAACCCATTTCATACTTCAAAAAATCATTCAGCCCATTCGAGATCAAGTATGATATAAATGATAAACATGCCTATGCTCTGGTAAAAGGGGTAAAACACTTCAGATCATACCGAGTAGGGGAAAAAGGTGCAAATGGATCAATCAAATCTAGGAGTTTAACATTGAGCTTAAGATTTCGCAAGTCATTAAGGGTCAAGGATTAGCTAAAATCATGGTGGGAGAAGATTCTAAATGATTTCAAGTAAATGAAGTTGGGATTTAGGAAACTAGCTTCAACATCAAGCACACAACATGGTACACAGTTTTTATATATTATCTTAAATACATGAAGTGTCTAGACAATATGACTGAGAATAAAAAGAGGACCCTGAAGTTGAAGTCATTAAAATATGTGATTGTTAATGGTGACCTGTATTGGAAAAATAGAGATGGGATCTTATTGATTTGTCTGGATGAATATCAAGCAAAAAAAATCTTACAAGAAATGCCTGGTGGGGTATGTAGTGGTCAGTTTTCTGCTAAAACCAATACTCGGAAGATATTGAGGGCTTGATATTATTGGCCACATGTATTCAATTATGTCTATACATATATTAGGAAGTGTGAAGCATGCCAGAAGTTCTTAGGAAAATTGAAGTATCAGGGGGTCTCCCATTAAGACCTATTTAAGTTGAAGAACCTTTTCAGCAATGGGGGTTGGATTTCATTGGGGAGATATTAGACAGATATAGTGGGGGTCATAGGTGGACATTGGTAGCCACTGATTATTTAACCAAATGGGTGGAAGAAGTTCCTATGAAGCAAGCTACTAGCAAAGTACTCATCAAATTCATGATGGAAAACATCATTACTAGATATGGTGTCCCTTCTCGATTATTGCTGATAATGGAATGTGCTTCAGATCTAAGGAATTCAACACCTTCCTGTGAGGAGTATGGCATCAAAATATCCCATTCATCTCCATACCATCCCCAAGGTAATGGCCAGGATGAATCCAGCAATAAAAATATCCTCAAGATCATCAAAAAGATGCTAGGACAAAATAAAAAAGGATGGGATTCAAAATTAAGTCTGGCACTTTGGTCTGATAGAATAACAGTCAAGAAATCCACAGGAAAATCTCCGTTTGAGTTGGTTTATGCTAATAAAGCTAGACTTC
Source organism: Cryptomeria japonica (assembly GCF_030272615.1). Lineage (NCBI taxonomy): Eukaryota > Viridiplantae > Streptophyta > Pinopsida > Cupressales > Cupressaceae > Cryptomeria > Cryptomeria japonica. The sequence continues at coordinate 810,762,486 of NC_081414.1, read as the reverse complement.
TATTGGATAACCTTCTGCATGTCCACAGATTTATGATACAAGAAAGAATTAATGCAGAAGATCCTTTGTAGGAGAGGTTGATTTAGCTAATAGAGCTTGACGAGATTAGAACAAAAGCCTAGAAGCAGAATGTTAAGGCACAAAATCAAATGAAAAATTTATATGACAAAAGGGTGACAGATAGGAAGTTTGAGATAGATGATTGGGTCTTAATGTGGGATGCGAAAAACCAGGACAAAGGTAAGCATGAAAATTTTGAGGCCCTTTGGCTTTGGCCATATTCGATTATGGATAAAGTAGGGGAAAATGCATATTACTTATAGAGTGCTACAAAAGACAGTTAGGAGCTACTAGTACATGGACAGTACCTGAAGAAATTTTTCTCTTAAAATATTATCCATGTATAGTATATTAGGATTCATTTTCCATTGTATATACCACCAACCACCATTAGTAGGTCCCTATTCACTAGAGACTCCAGGCCCTTGAAGGTATCTATGACATACCTTCATCCCTAGTCAGAGCCATTGTTGGGCATCAAATTTAAAAAATATAGAAAATCCATGGTTTTATTAGGAGTTTAGATGATTTTGAAAAGAGTAACAAAAGGCTAATATATGCCCTTGATAATTTTGATAGAAACCCTACAAATTTCACCGATACCAAAAAACCCCTAAGACATAGCCTAAACTAAAGCTATCAGTAATAGGTGTTCGTCCTTCACCGAAACAACAATTCAGACTGAAATGATTCTATCGAAGAATCATACCAATATCCTATCGATAAAGTGACTTATCGAACAAACCTTTTCCATCGAGCAAATCACAAGTGGTCCCACTCATAAAATAAAGAGTTTCGATGAAACTGCAGTATCGATGAGACATGTGAACAGCTCGCCGAAGGAGGAAGTTTGGTCGAAAGATTAGTATTGACGGAACCAACAAATATTTTATCAACGAAGCTATTTCGAGGAAAAGAGCATATCGAAGAGGCACAAAAGATGTTGACCAAAGATAACTTTCTCATCAACACGAGAAATTTCCATCGATGCCTTGTTATCGGTCGAACATAAAGAGTTGAAGGAGAGTATTTTTCTTTTACCGAAAGAGGAAATTTCATCGACTCTAGTACAAAGGCCGGATAATGAAGGACTGTTTTGATGGAATTCTAACATCGATAAAATGATGGAGGGACTTAGCGATAAAAGCTTTTTCATTAAAAAGGAAGATTTCGATGAATTGATAAAACATTATACCAACATAAATACTTATAGTGAGGCTTTGATGAAATAAAGATATCGATGAGATGAAGATAAGTGCCGACAATGATGTCAATTCCACCGAAATAAAGAATGATGTTGATGGAATATGGTGTTTCGGAGAGACATAAGATAAATCCATCAAGACATATGATTTCATCGAAGTACAGTATAGGTGTAAGGTGGAATAAGCGTCGGTAAAAAATTCAAAGCACTGCTAGACAAATGATTACCCATTGGCGTGAAGATAAAAACAAATCTCAGTAAAGTCACATAACCATAAACTCAAATGAATATCTATGTGATCGTTCCTTAACTAGAATTATTAACTAGTAAATTCACCATAAATGCTCAATAAAATGATTAATGGACATGACTTCTCATAGAATAGTTGTTGCTCGTTTATTTATATGAGCATATTTTGTAAAATGAGGACATTATTAGAACATAGGATGCCAGACAGATACTATAGCCTCTGGCATACTATTGTACCATTTTAGAAGCTTTAATAGAATCAATCATTTTTCTCTGCATATGTGTTGTGGATTATCTCATTTTCTATAGGCAGTTCTTTGTGATTTTATCTAAAGGAGATAAGGTTATTCGTATTCTTACAGTAAAGTTTTTGTTTCTATGTTATAAATTTGGATTAAAAAGATCTACTCGTGGATTGTAATTGTTCCTTGTAGTTATTCCTTGAATGGTCCCTTAAGGTTAGGGTTAAATTCATTCAGATGTTTTATGACATAAACATTTAGCAGATCTCATAAGAAATAGTAACTGACAAATTTACCAAAGGGGGTAGATTTAAAAATTCTCTCACAAATCATACATTAAGTCCTAGAGAAATATAAGACTCTGTAGCCCAAATAATAGGAAAGACACTGGTCATTCACAAATCACAACCTTTACCATATTAATTACTTTTATATTAGAACAATAACACTAGTTGAGTATGACACATAAAACCAATTAGCAATAGTATACATACTTATAAATTTCAATTACAAAGATCGAATATCTTTCACAACAACAATCTTGAACTCATCTAAAAGCCACCTATCCTAAGAACCTATGCCATTCTGAGGTAGGGAATAATTTAGATCAAGGTACTCTATCTTCTAGAAAAAGCATTAGTCATCAAAAGCCACTAGTGAATAGGTATACCCGCCTAGGTCTTGCCGAGCCTAAAGTGAGGGAGTTAGTAACCAAATAGGTTCACTCTATAAGTTGGCCAAGTCAATTGGAGGGTTTGATCATAGGAGTTGGTATTTCCTTAGAACCTATCAAATTTTTTTATTTGAGACCCAACACCATGATTTTATTAAATATTACATTTATTCCTCCAAAGTTAAGGTGCCCAAAACATGGATTCCATAACCAATTTTCATTTTTTTCGACTTGAGAGATTTCTCAAGTGATTACTATATTTTTCTCATTATCCACTTCAAAGGTCTTGAGAGGTGTTCTTGAGAAAAATCTAATTTCAATTTTGTTTTAACATAAGGAGAATATTCTATTTTTAATCATTTGAAACTTTTTAATGAGTTGATTACTTGAAAATTTATCTAAAATTGTGTATTCTTTGCTTCTGATAAATATATTATACCCATTTTGAATAAGCTATCCCATGCTCATCAACATTTATTTTAAGCCAAAAAGAAAACAAACATCAAAATTAAACTTTTTCTCCTCATTTTTGGTTAGAATGTTTATGTTTTCTTTCCCCATAGCTGAGGCTTCATTGTGATTTCATAACATGGCATCTAATTTTATATTTTTTTCTTAACTAAAAAATAGTTCTAAGTTCCATGTCATGTTATTTCTACAATCTTAATTTAAAAATTGTACATCCATTTGATTCTCTTATACAACATTGAAAACTAAGAATATACTACCATGGTTTTTATTTTTTTCATAGTTTTTCACATTGCTATTAGATATTTAAAAATTCTTTTCAGTTCCATAACATGAGACTCCTTCAGTTCTTGCTGAAATCTAGCTACCAAACATACTACATACATGATATTTGGTTTAGTAGCGATTAAATATAGCAATCCTCCAGTCATTGATCTATACTTACTTGTATTTGCTTTAGGGGACATCATATTTTGTCAACTTGCATCTGGTGATCATAGGTGAACACAACGGTTTGGAGTTTGCTAACCCAAACTTATTCAACAATTCCTTAATGTATTTAGAATGAGAAATGAAAATTCCTTTTTTATTCTGATTAACTTGCAAACCAAGGAAGAAATTTAACTCACCAATCATGAATATTTCAAAGTCCTTCTACATCTCATTATCATATTTTTGCACATATTTTCATTTCCTCCAAAAATTATATTGTCAACATACACTACAACAATTAAGATTTTAGTTGAATGAATATTGAAATATAAATTTGTTGGCATATACCCAATCCAATGAGACATTGAAGGTGATTGAAGGTTTTTGTCATTGATGGCAACCTTACAATCCTATGGCACCGGCAAGGTATTACACCGGCAAGGCATTACACCGACATCAACGAATCACACTCTAAACTGGCACCAGCAGAAAAAGGAAGCACACCAGCACAGAGGCCGACATGATTTTTGATATATTATATTTTGTTTATTATTGCAAAAAATTTGTAAGCCGACTTGGAATGTTGTAAAATGACTCTCATATAAGACAGATCATTGTAGACATTTAATATGATGTAGAAAAATAAGAAGGCAGACCTATTATGTGAAATATAGGTTAAGGGGTATATGTAAAGAATAGAGTAGAAGCCAGTATTGAATTTGGCATTGAAGATGTTATTGTAAAGTAGTACAAGACATTGGATTTTCATAATCCACATTGTAAGTTAGTGAGACTTCCCATTGAGCAGTGAGCTCTAGGCACTTGGCCTTCCTACATGTGTAGGCCCCTTGTTGTAAGTAATATTCTCTTATTGGCTAGTAAGTGAATATTGTGGGTCATGTTATCACTGTTTTAAAAGTGGGTTCTTCTTTCCCATAATTGGCTGTGGTATTTTAAAAATTTTCGAATAAGCTGTAGTCCCAGGTGCTTCAGCTTATTTGTTCTGAAACTAGAGGGTTTAAGGGTTTTTTAAAGCTTTAGACCTTATCTTTTTGTCTTAAACCCTCTGGTTTCTATTTTGCCATTACTTTATTTCACTTAGATCATGGGTCGCGGGGTCATAGGAAGTGTCCCCCCTTGTTATTTACCTAGGCGGTTACGTTGATTATTTGAAAAAATTTCGCCTTGTATTATTTCATTCTAAAGTGTCGGGCCCAGTAAATGCCAATCAACTTGAGAAAGGATCCGACGGTCGGCGCTATTTCGCAAGGGTTAAGTGCTCACCCTTTAAAGCCGTGAAATAGTGAGAATGAATGTCAACCGTCCATGTGTCATGACGGAGGAAGTAAAAGGTATAGCTGTCAGAGGTAGTTGGAGCCCCATGGCTTTCTTCTGGCGTATTAAAAGGTAGCACGTGGCACAAGTCACCACAGTCAGTGGGTCAGGATCAAAGGTTCAAAAGTGGGCCCCAAAGATGAGTCGGCTCACAGGTGGAGATGACCTGGCAGCGATAGCTCTTACAATTTATTGAGACCTTGTGGCTCCTTCCAGCAAATGACAGAATGACAAGTCAGATCCAAAAGTGATGAGGCACCAGGTGTCCATTACGTGTCCATGGGCCCACCACCTCTGAGAGCCTTTAAAAGGGTTTAAAAGCTGAGCAACTTGAAATATGATCTAACAGCCTGCGCTATTTTGCAAGGGTGAAGTGCTCACTTCTTAAGGCTATGAAATAGTGAAAATGAACAAGGACCATCCACATGTCTTGATGACACGCGGTCTAAAAAGAAACTATGGGTCCCTATGGTTCCTGCTTGACAAATGAAAAATTGACAAATCAGCACAGTAGGTGTCCATTACGTGTCCGTGGGCCCACCATCTCTGAGAGCCTTCTTAAGGGGTTAAATACCGATCGACTGTAGAGATGATCTGACAGTCGGCGCTATTTCGCAAGGGTAAAGTGCTCACCCTTTAAACCCGCAAAATAGCGAGAATGAATATCAGTCGTCCACGTGTCATGATGATGACATGGCCAAAAAGGGAAAATATGGGCCCGCCACAGTATAAAGGGAGACATTCGACCAGTATCAAAACAGAATGCGAAGGGATTTTCTAAGCCAATGGTCGGATGCCGCGTGGTATTATGTAGCCAATAGAAAGACGGGACCCAGACTAAAGACAAAGCTGTCAAAATGAAATTAACAGTGAGACACTTGCAGGAAGGCTGCGACCCGTTGGAGCTAAAATATGAATTCTTGTATGAATTCGATTTTGAAGGAATGGCCGAAGCATGTGGAATCAATGTTATAGTTAAGGCCCAGAGTACAAGCATTTGATTTCCTAACAACCAAGTGTAGATATCTTTTAAAAGATTTTGCAGAAGAATAACGCAGAGTTATCTTTTTCAAATACAGAGAAGGTGAATCAGTTGCAGAGCGAATTCCTTCAAGCAAGCATCAGGTTCTTTCTTATTTTGCAGCTATTCTTGTGTGGTGTAATAAGTGAAATTATTCTCGTGTTACAAGAGTGTTTAAGAAGTGATATTCATCTTGTTGCATTTTCAAATGGCTCCTAAAAGGGAATTTTTTGGCAAGGTTGATTATTTAGAAAGAAGTGTATGTGATGACTTTTTAGAGCAGTTGATGCTGTCAACTAACCAGGCATCTAAGGCCAAAGAGTTAGTACCCACGGCTCCCCGTCTGAAGATTGGAGAAGGATTATATGACAAAGGTAATTGGTTGAGAGACCCACAGGTTGGAATGTCCGGGTTGGGGCTGTTTAGAGTCAGATTTGGAATGAGAAATTCTCTTGCTCCTCAAAACAGTGTTTGGGAACTAGATGTTGGGAAATTAGTAGTCCCAGGAGTATTCATGGATATAGACTTGCTAACCCAAATGGCATTAAACTATGATTCAATCACAAGGTGCATCCGGGATGTAAATGGGAAAACCCTCGTGGAAATCAATGCAGAAGAATTGAGAACAACGTTTGGGCTCAGTGAGTTTACAAACTTCTTGGAACCCATAAACTTCACACAATTAGCCCAGGTGTATAGTGCACAGAGGAGTCATCTTAGGAATGGGCCTCTTAAAGAACTTTTTCTGAAAATAGGAGGGTTAGCAGTTGTAGGGCCCAACACACAAGAGCCTTTTTCATTGAGTATGTTTACCTTGAGGGCGAAAGGGATGTATTGGGCACTTTGCCAAGTTCTAGGAGAGGATGCTGAATCAAATATGCCAAACCATTACTTGTTAATGATTGTTCAAATTTTGAATCCTTCTCTTGCTATTACATTTGATTATGCTTCTTATATTGCCGATGCTATCCATGGAGGGTTGATAGGAATAAAAAATGGAAAGGTGGATAGGCCATTCGGATGGTACTCACTCTTGATGCACCTTTTTCTCTTCAAAGGTGGTGATTATTTCGCCAATGGAATGGACCTGGTAAAAGAAAAGGAAGGAGAGAAGATGCCAGTACAACTATGGAGTACTGTGTTGTCATGGGACAAAGAGGATGCTAGTTTTCTAAAATTCGATAAATATTTTGCATCCAAAATAAGGACTCTCCTTTGCTCTGACAACCCAAGAGTCCCACAGGTTCTTCTGGAATTCTTAAGGCCAAAAGAATTCGCAGAGAATATCAAGGTAGTTCATAACTGGGGTGATATGTACTTATATCCAGTCTCCATAGTTTTTCAGAGTTTTTGGTTTTAGAGGCACCCCATTTTTGTTACCCTACCAGGTCCCCCTCAAAGTGGGAATAGCTGAGATTCTTAGACAAATTGGTGGCCTACAAGAGGCAGAGCTAACAGGCAGAGGTAAAGGGACTATGTTCCCTGCAGCTACAATAGCCCACCAATTTGTAATTACAAAGGGAGGCTGGAAGTGTTTTGAGGATTTCCTCAAACCCTACCATTTGTCCACTGCAGTGTCTAGATGTGCTGATCCAGAGGACTTCTACAATGGTGTGTTCCGGAAGAAGGTAGCATGCAGAGGTAGGCCTCATCAATTCCACTTTCCTGAAGACCTCATCAAGAATGAATTTGATTTAGATGAACAGAAGTTGAGGAAAGAAAAATGGGTGGCTTAGAAGAAAGCCCTGGATTTTGTGCATCAATTTGATGCAAGTTATGACCCATTGTCTAGCTTCTTCCCATTGGAAGAGAAAATAAAATTTTTGATAGTTTACTTTGAAGATGTGATGCAAACACTAAAGGAGAAGAGGGAAGCTATAATTAAGAATAACCCTGAAAAGGCAAGAATGATTTTAGGCAAGTCAGCTTCCACTAAAGCAATCCCTCCTGGTGACTACACCCTCCATAAGAAATCAGGTTACAGTGTGCTGGTGTCTACAACAGGGGAGCCCTCCTCATCCAAAGGAAAGAGGAAGGTATAAGATGTCATTGACATCCAGGACAACCCAAAGAAGCAAAGGGTGGGGAAGGAAGTGCAATCAGATACACCCTTGTATTCCCCATCCCAATCCCCTATCCACATAGGAGATGAACAAGCAGCAACTGAATACCTCTTGCAGTTGGGCAGCTTGGGGGAGATTGCATATACCTATGATGAAGTAGAAGAAGGGATGCCAGAAGAGCCTACTGAAGAACAAATGGACATCACCTCAACTGAACTTAAAGGCTAGGAGTGGGATCCTGAGATAAAGAAGGCCAGTAGTGCCTTTTTAGCTGATGATAGCTTTGTCACATCTAAAGCATTCATGCAATTTATCTGGAAGCAACATATAGATAAATATAATGCTAGATGTGAAGCAAGAAAGGCAGAGTAGCCTAATAAAGATCCAGCCTCAGTGGAGGAGGAAATAAAACAGGAGATGATGGAAGAATTCAAAACCATCACTCTTGAACAGGGAAGGGATCTAGTAGCACAAGCTGGAGTGCTCATTTTACCAGAATGGAATATTGCTGATGCTCTGGTGCTAGATGCAGTAAGAAAAGAGACTAAACCCATGGAAGGGGTTACATTCAGTAAGGACAATGCTGCACTAGTCATGTGGTCCCTCAAAAGAAATGAGGACAAGAAAGGTAAAGACACCTCAGGGACAAGTCACCTTGGTGGATTGATGATTAAAAGAGTAGAGAGTATAGGGGTAGTAGAGGCTGCTAGCACTGTGTTAGAGACTGCCAAATTCAGTGTTGCAGTGGCTGAAAAGGAAGCCAAAGAAAAGGAGGCCCTCCAGATTAAATTGGAAACAGTTTTGAAGGCCTATGACAGTGCTAAGGAGGAGATACGAGGCAAAGATAGCATCATTGCCAAATTGCAGAGCCAGCTGGTAGGACAACGCCAACAAGGTGAGTCTTCAACATTGATGATCGCCTCTTTTCCTGCAAGACCCCCACCTACTAGCCCCATTATTGAGCTCCCACCATCTCCTGCGCCTTCTAGCTCTCAAATGATTGAGATAACTTCCCAAGAATTGGAGAACCTAAAGCAAACTCAGGCCTTTTATGCGGGGAAGTATGAGGAGAAAATAAAAGCCACAATCTCCAGTTTTGCAGACACTATAAATGCCTCACTGCTTCACAATAGTGTGGGAAAGATCATGGAGATATGGAATGAATTAAGAAGAGATAAGGCCATTTTGACACCCATTTTTGACAGATGGAGGCCTAGGGAGCAAGATTTAGAGTTCATGTGTGTTTCCTGTGATGAAGCAAGGGCCAATCCCATTATAAAATCTACCTCTGATGTTGCTAAAGTTTTAATGCAATTGGCTGCAGATGTAGACAATGTGGATAGGAAGATCAATTTATGTAAGAAGGAATACACTGATCAGGTTTTTGAGTTGCTCCCAGGAATTTTTGCTAATCCAGATCAGCTTAAAGATAAGCAAACATGGCTAAATGAGATAGAAGCCAAGTTGTCAGCAAGGGTCAAGGGAATCATTGATTTGGATGATACCTCTTTCTTTGTTATAACTATATAGGAAATAGAAAGAATTAAATCACATTATAGTTTTTTTAACTCAGAAGTCAACAAACTGAGAAATTCTTGGAAAAGGTTGACTAAATTTAAAAATGATGTGATTAGTTTTTCATGGCCGACAGAAGAGACATATAATGAGTGGGGAGTTAAATATTCCACCCATGATCCGGAGCAGTTGGAGAGTGCCCCTGAAGAGCCAGAAGAGGTTGCAACCAAACAACCTGTTGAACAGACTATGGAAGCTGAAAAAGAGCACATAACTGCTTTACGCAAAAATTGTAACCACATCAATTTTGGAAATAATTGTAACAAACTCTCCTCGAGAAGTCCGAAGCTTTGTGCATCCATGTTGTTATAAATGGATACCAGGACTAGAGGGAAAAGGATCACAAAATTTTGTAAGAAAACTCTGCAGAAATATTATCTGAGCTTTTCCAAAGTTTAATGGAGAATCAGAATTTTTGTAAAATTTCTTCAAATGAATGTCAATATACAGGCCGTCAGTTTTGAGTAAAACTCTGTGTCGTCTTCAATTTTGTCCACAAGTTTATTTACTATTTTCATTCTGAACAATCCAGGATTTTTCTGTTTGATTGAAATTGTAAGGCAATCTCAGTATGGGTGTTTTTTAGCTTTTCTCTTTAGGAGGGAAATTAAATATGCATGATCACTCTTACCAGTAAATTCTTTGGGAGAAACTTTGAATTTTGAGGACCATAGTTTAGTTTGAAGTGATTGAATTCTTGTAGGTGTTAGGCATTTGCAAGGATTAGTGAAAACCAAGCTGATGGGAAACATAAAGATATTTTGTTTCAGGAGTTTTATTTGAGTTTAGGTGACTCTGTAACCTTGGATAAAGTACTGGTATTAATCGAAGCTGTTTATTGCATGCTTTGTTGATCAAATATGCTGAAGTTAAGTATTGTTTCATCCTTTGTTTTCAGTTGCTTTCAAGGTGAATAAATCCACTGGTTTTCTGGACTGGTTTGCTATGGATTTGTCGTTTAAAAGTGTGAAGTTAATTCACAAAAGGTATACCCACCTGGGCTCTAAGAAAAGCCCGAAGTGTAGAAGGTCTAACCAAACCTTGTCATATGTTGTCTCTGGAATCTCCTTATCCTTGATGTCTTCTCGGCACCCATTTTAGATCATATTATTCTAAGGGCACTGAAGGGAATCAGATTTTGAGAACAACAGGTCACAAATCCCACTGAGGTTTTTCCCACACCGGGTTTCCTTGTTAAAATATTAGGTTATGGTGTGTTTCTTATGTGGTTACTTTCATTTCTATTTCTTGCATTATTTCTTGCATATCGGTACACTGTTATAATATGTTCTACATGTTTTAAGTCAATAAATTCAACTCACCGGTTAGATACTAATTCATCCCCCCCTCTCAGTATCTATGGGAATCCTAACAATTGGTATCAGAGCTTGGTCCTCTATTTTCAAAAGCCTAACAGCTTGAGGAAGATCTTGACACCGGTAGACATGGAAAATCTGATGAAGAAACTATAAGCAGCTCTCTCAGACTATGATGTAGAAAAATTGAAAAAAATCAAACTTGAAGATGATCTAAAGGCAGCCTAGGATATCATTCAGGAACTTCAAGAAAATTTTACCATTGCAAGAAACAAGAGAAGAGAATTATGTGAAAATTTGCAAAACAAGAATGATGAAAAGGAATCACTTAATGATGAGATAAGAAAACTAAAACTAGAAAACATAACAATGAAGAATGAGATGCAAGATATGACCATGAGATTCTGTAAAGAAACTGAAGATAGGAAAAATAATGAAGAAGAACTGACTAAAAGACTAAGTGATGTAGCAAATGAGAACACAAGACTCAGCTATGAAAATAACCTTTTGAAAATAGATCTGATGCATACACAAAATGACTCAAATGAACTGACGAGATGGAAAGAGATCTTACAAAGAGAAGTGGATATTGCAAATCAACACAAAGACAAACTCAAAAAAAGCTCAAAAGAACTTGGTGACTTGCTGAAGATTCAGAAACCTAATGGTGACACTTGTGGAATTGGCTTTGAAGCAGGAGAAAGCTCCGGTACTGCAAACACTCAGGATCATAGCAAACCGGTAAGACAACCTAATGCTTATAAATTCAATGGAAAATTTTTTAACTGTAATAATTATGGGCATAGAGAAAATCAATGTAAATCTAGAAATTATCAGAACATCAACACACCCACCGGTCAATGTTCAAAATATAACAAAATTGGTCACAACTTTGAAAATTGTAGAATGAATGTAAGATGTTATGTTTGTGGAAGATTTGGACACCTATCTAATCAATGTAGAACACAAACCGGCATAGGTTATGGCAAAGCTATTTAGAAAAATAATGTAACTTGTTATGCATGTAACAAAATTAGCCATATTGCAAAATTCTGTAGAAGTAAAGGATCACCGGCAGATAACAAAAGTTCTAGCTTGGAAGGGAAAGAAAAAGTTGAAGAGGTAAAGACAAAATTATCAAAATAATGGATTAGAAAAGATGACCTAAATGTTGGGAATACTCGACCGGTAGAACCAATCAATACTTCACCGGTAGAATAGAGTGATGCTTCACCAACAGGACATAGCAGTACTCCATCGGCAGGAAGCTCTTCATCAAACTGAAGAAAATCTTCTTTGAGGGTTTGACAATAAATGAGACATATGCTATTATTCCCTCGGTTAGAGATAAGAAGTGGGAAATTACTTCATTACCAGTAGACAATGTTAAGTGAATACTTAACCAACATGCATTAATTATGGTAGATGGCAAATAAACACTATAAATTTTTGGTTTTGGCTCCATTTAATTTCACCATGATTTCAAACATTCGTAGAGCGCCAAATTTGCTGAGCTAAGGGATTTCAAGCAAAGAGGCGAAGCACTTCAAGCAATCAAAAGATAGAAAAATGTATTTATCATCATGGCATCCACCTTTGCACTTGAATATATAGAAAACCCTACTGTAGTCAAAGTTATAAAAATGCCCCAGGCCCGTGTTTCAACTAGTTCCCAAGGTAGCAAAGAAAGATGACAATGTAGGTGCTTTTTCTCAAATTCCACAAGGAGTTGTCTATGCTAAAGACCCCAGAATTTACATCCACTACAACATAGAGGAATTAGGAAATGAAGAAATCAAAACAATGTATAAATCTGTCATATGTGATGAATCCGAAAATGTAAAACCGAAACATTAAATCATTGAAACCCTAGGATTTACCGAAATCCTCTGCATTCCTGAATTTCCCAAGGATGTGATTAGGATAGTCTTAAGCAGGGTTCATGGAGAAATTTTCTGGTTAGATGCAATTCATAAAATTACCAAGGAAGTTGTCAAAGCAGTGACAAGGTTAACGTCCACCGGTAAAAGGCTAGATAAAACCAAGAAGGTCTCAAATGACCTAGTTACTAAGCTAACTAGTGTAACATCCGACAGAAGGTCCTTAAGAGTAAATGATGTAACAAATATAAATGTGAGATTTGTTAGCATGATATTAGGGTATAAAGCAACTCATGCAAATAGACTCAATTCAGTCTCAAGTTTATGCATTGAGAGTGCTTATGACATGATCATAGACAATGTAAAGATTGATATATGTGAATGGTTGAAGGAAGAGTTAATTGACAACCTAGGCAAGATTAAGAAGGATAAGAAAGGAACTTTTAGGTTTGGAAATCTACTAGTATGTTTAATGCTACATATAACCAAACAAGTTCCCGGTATAGGCTACAAAGAACTTGGATTTGATATACTGGTAGGAAAACAATTGACAGAACTATTCAACAATATGGGAGAAGATAAGGAAAAAAATATCCATGATTTCTTTCAAGCACTTAAGGCTAAAATGAAGAAGAGAATCAGATTGTCACAGAAAATTGTTGACAAGTACAAAGATAACATATGCTTTGTAATAAAAAAGGATGAGATATGGATGGAAGCAGTCATCCCAAGGACAATTTGGGTAACAGAAATGGGTTATGAGACTGATGACCGCATCATTGAAACATATGCTAAAGCACTTCTAGAAGAATCAAATGAACCGAAGGAAGAAGTATTGGTAGTGATGAGACCATAGAAAAACAAATCCAATCTAAGAAGAGAGTGAAGAAGGTCAAAGGAGTTGTGAGAAGAGGTTCTAGACAGGCAAAGGCCATTAAAGAAGATGTGATGAAACAAACAGGTATTACTGAGGAAGAGTTAGGAACTCTACAACCTAAAACTCAGCTATCATGGGTAGGTACTTCTTTGGAGAATGACATGCCTGCAACTTTCAAAAGAGTTGTAAGAAAAAGAGATCCCTCATTGGCAACCACACCCTCACCTAGGAGGACAAGACAAAAACAACAAGCAGTGAGATCTCTGGTTAGGAAAGCTACACCAAAGAAGAAACTAACACCTAAGAAGAAGAAGAGGGCAAATCAAGACATGGCCCATCTTGACATACTGTTGAATGAAATTACAGAGGAAGGAAAACTAAAGAATATAGAAAAATTGCATAACACTCTGACAATAGATGAAAAAGAACAAGTAGAAAATAGTGTTATTTTGCACATGGACATGTATAAGAAATTTTTTATGGAAGTAGTAGATGAAGTACAAAATGAACTATTTCAAAGATTGGAAGCAAGAAGACAAGCAGTAGTAGAACTTGACAAGAAAATCAAGATAGAAAAGCTACTTGCTGTGTACCCAGTGAACTCACCTAAAGAAATTGATGATTTAATTGTTGAAGCCAACCGGTTAGTATTCTCTACTGCACACCGACACACTGCATTAATGGTAGGAAGAGTTAATGAAGTGACTAATGAAACAAAAAATACATGGGACACATTCCTCGTTAAAAAAAAAAAAGAGGAAGAATATATGAGCCATAAACCTATAAATGTATACCAAAAGGACAAGGACAAGGGTAAAGGTAAAGTTGGTGGACCACCTAGTATCAAAGTTAAAGACAACTTAACCCCACCTCCTTTGACTACTCCACTAGTAACGACAACAACAACAACTATAGAAGATCAACTGGTAGTTAAAACTATGAATGAACAGGATGTCAATCCTAAGCTTGAAATCTTATATATAGTAGATGTTGATACACAAAAAATCAACATTGTGGTGGATAAAGATGCAACTGGTAAGACAGACATGGATAGTAAGCCACCGGTAGCTGAGAAAACTGATAAAACACAAGAGAGATCGACAGGTGACAAAGAACAATAGGTAGAAACTCAGACTCAAACTGAGGTAGAGAAACAAACAAAGAGACAAGAAGAGCAACAAGCTCTAGAACAGGGACAGGATCACATGGAAACAACTCCACCGGCAACAGGAGAAGACCAAAAACCATTGCTTAAAGAAATGGAAACACAGATTGACCTACCAGAGGTCACAACAAGCTTGGTTACTTCTACCACCGGTGGTATTCAGAGTATTGGTTCCTCATCAGCAGGATATAAATCAACCAATGTAACATAAGTACTCTTAGATTCAATTAAGAAGATAACATATTGCAGCTCAAAAGCTTATAAGGCTATAGATGACACCATACCAATTTCAAAGAGGTTAGCTCCTAACTGTAGCATACACAATAAGGATTCATTAAATCAAATTGAAATTTTGTCAAAATACATCAATGAAAACACAGTGACAATTGAGCAAGAGGCCTTGAAGAATAAGGTAGAAATTGAAAAGCAAAAATTCTTTGAAAATCAGATAAAGAAGTGTACCAGAGAATTTGACACACTTCTACCAGAACTATGTAATATACTAAAAGAGTTCAAGACTTTGTACAAAGACACCTGCAAGACAAACCTACTAACAGCTGATATAGATAAGCAAATAAGCAAGGTATAGGATTTAATAAATAAACTTGCAGATAATTTTGTTAACTCACCAGATACACTATCAATTTTTGAACATCAGATAACAAATTTTGAGGATGAATTACTAAAGTTGGGAAGAGAAAAGGAGGAAATAGAGAATAAGGCAAAAAGTTTAAGATTAAGATTGAGTCCAAGATTGGACTATCTAGAATTCATTCAGAAAGAGATATCTGAGGCACTTGTACAGGGACAAAGGACACTGGCAGAGCACATGCAACATCTCACCGGTAGAGTTCAAAGGATAGAAACAACCATCAGAGACAGTAAAAATTTTATGGAGAGTATTAACTTAATTTTGGCAGATCTATTTCAAATTGTAACTACCCAGTTACAAGGTTGAAACTACAAACTATACTGACATCTTAACAACCTTTTCCATTGATGCCAAAGGGGTAGTAGTGGTATGAAAAAATCGAATAAGCACAAGAATCATATGCTCAGGGGGAGCACACATTTTTGGTAATATTTTTTTTGGTAACACATTTTTGGATTATAGTTTTGTATACACTTTTGAAATTTTCTCATGAGTGTTGCCATCAATGCCAAAGGGGGAGATTGTTGGCATATGCACACTCCAATGAGACATTGAAGGTGATTGAAGGTTTTGTCATTGATGGCCACCTTACAATCCTATGGCACCGACAAGGTATTACACCAGTAAGGCATTACACCGGCAAGGCATTACACTGACAAGGGATTACACCGACAAAAAAAGGAAGCATACAGACATAGAGGCCGACATGATTTTTGATATATTATATTTTGTTTATTATTGTAAAAACTTTGTAAGCCGACTTGGCATGTTGTAAAATGACTCTCATATATAAGAGAGATCATTGTAGACATTTAATATGATGTAGAAAAATAAGAAGGCAGACCTATTATGCGAAATATAGGTTAAGGGGTATATGTAAAGAACAGAGCAGAAACGGGTACTGAATCTGGCATTGAAGATGCTATTGTAAAGCAGTACAAGACAATTGATTTGCATAATCTACATTGTAAGTCAGTGAGACTTCCCATTGAGCAGTGTGCTCTAGGCACTTGGCCTTCCTGTATGTGCAGGCCCCCTATTGTAAGTAATATTCTCTTATTGTCCAGTAAGTGAATATTGTGGGTCACAAATCCCACCGAGGTTTTTCCCACACCGGGTTTCCTTGTTAAAATATTGTGTTATGGTGTGTTTCTTATGTGGTTACTTTCATTTCTGTTTATTGCATTATTTCTTGCACACCGATACACTGTTATAATACATTCTGCATGTTTTAAGTCAAGAAATTCAACTCACTGGTTAGATACTAATTCCCCCCCCCCCCTCTCAGTATCTGTGGGAATCCTAAAAAAATTCCTATCCATCAAACTCTTATTTTAACCTTTGATCAATCAAGTACTTTTCTATCTTTCCATACCAAGCTTTAGGTGCTTGTTTCAATCCAAATAGGGCCTTTTTCAATCTACAAACAATATTCGGATCATCTTTCAGCTTGAATCTTTTTGGTTGTTTAATATAAACTTATTCTTTCAACTCCTCATTTAGAAATGTTGATTTCACATCCATTTAATAAACATTGAAATCCTTAAAAGATGCAAAAGTCAAAAACATCTTGATTTCTTCCATTGGAGCAAAAAGTGCATATGTCTCCTCAAAGTCAATACCTTCAATTTGAGTATAACCCTTGCAAACCAAACTTGATTTATTTCTTACAACCTTTCCATCTTGATACATATTTTTCTGGAATACCCACTTAGATCCAATCACATTCTTATATGTCGTTCTATTAACTAATTCCCATGTTTTATTCTTCTCAATTTTATCCATCTCTTCTTTTATTGTCTTCATCCAATTATCTTTTCAAGATTCTTCTATAGATTTTCATTCAATCTCTGAAAGTAAACATAACAAGACTTATTCTTGAGCTGATTTGCATCTTATAATGATACCTTTATTCTTATCTCTAATAATTTGATCCACTAAGTGATTTTTCTAAACATATCTTGGTGTCTTAGATGTATATGTGGAAGTTTCTTAAGCTTCATTTTCTTCTACTCCTCTAATCTTTTCTTCCCTTTTTCTATAATATAGTTCATTAGACTCATAACCTACCAATTTGTCAAAATCCTTAGAAGTGTCTTCATCAAGCTTCACATTTTCACTTTCAATAATTTTATTCAGACTTTGTTGTAACATCAATATGCCTTGCTCCTTGTAGAATAGTGTTGGAATATTCCTTCATCATCTCTATTATCCTTTTTTTGAAGATTATCCTCATCTCTCTAGATGTAGCACTTGCTTCCAAATACCTTAAAATATTTCATTATCAAAGTTCTACGATGCCATACTCATAAGATTTCTTTCCATGTCTTTTCCAAGAAAGAATTATGTCAAGAGTGTAGACTACAGTATGAATTTCTTCACTCCAATAGACTTCTAAAAAAAATTCTCCTTTGATCATTGTTCTAGCTGCCACTTGAACTGTTTAGATCATCCTTCCCACTACACTATTTTGTCGATGTGTTCTCAGGGTAGACAATTATCTTCTAATACCATTTTTCTCACAAAAGTTGTTAAATTCATCAGAAGTAAACTCTCATCCTCTATCAAATATTAAATACTTAATCTTTCTATCAACCTCATTTTCAATTTTAGCCTTGAATATTTTCAATTTCTCTAATACTTCTAACTTCTCTCTAAAAAATACAACCCATGACATTCTAGAGTAATCATCAATCAATAACATAAAATATTTCTCACCTTGTATACTCCTTATTCTGGTCGGACTGCATAGATCTATATACACTAAATCCAACAATCTGATGAACAAATACTTCTTTCCTCTGCAAGTTCCTCTTGTTTTCTTTCCACCTTGACATTCTCTACAAATGTTGGTATTTAGTTTAGTTAGCCTTAATAAATCTATCACTATACTTGATGAAGTGATCTTCACTAAGTTGCTAAATTAAATATGACACATCCTCAAGTGCTAGAGCTAGCTATCATTGACCTGAGACAAAAAAATAATTTTTCATAGTTCCTTCTAGTAGATAAATATTTCCACTAGTTCTTCTCCCTACTATAATAACAATTCCAAATCCTTTCCAAATCTCACAACCATCTTCCTGAAAGACAACATTGTATCCATTTTTCACATTTGTACAACACTCAAAAATTATGATGCAAACCCTTCACATTTTTAACATTGTCAGTATTATGTTTTCCATCAAAACAAATATAACCAATTCTCACAATTTGTGTTGTTTGATCATCTCTGAACCTAATAAAACCACCATCATACTTACAAGTTTCACAAACTTACTTTTGTCACCAATCATATGATTTGAACATCCACTATCAATTAGCCATTCGTTTCTATCTCTTCTAGCATGTAAATTAGTAGCAAGAGTTTTAGGAATATCAATCTTTGGTATATCTCTTTCTTTCATAATCTTCATAATCTAATTCATCATCTCAAATTCTAGCATCATCTTTGACATAATAGGCTCTTTTATTAAATTTTCCTTTATTTTCTCTACAATTTTTTTCTTCAACCTTGTTTAAACCCCTAGTAGCAATATGACCAATCTTCCTACATCTAAAGCATTTAACATATCAACTTTGTTTTTCAATATCTTCTTCAAAATTATTGAATAAGGATTCAATCTTGACTTTGTCTTTTCCAAACTCTGTCATCTCAAATACTGATAGAGTACCATACAGCTTCTCTCTAGTGAATGCTTTCAAATTATAGGTTTCTTCAATTTCCAAGATCTTATCACTATAACTTTCCAGTAGGGACATCAAATTCTTATCAATTATGTCTTAATCTATCAAGGTGCTACCAAGTTTTCTAATTTTGTTTACCATACTATCAACCTTCTAAAAATAGCTAGTTATGTCCTCTCCTTCTTCCATTTTCAAAATCTCATATTTCCGCTTAGCTGTTATCTTCTTTGATAATTTGACTTTGCCATTCCCTTCATAGATATCTCTCAAATTTTCTTGAACCTCATAAGCAGTATTCAATGAAATAATCTTTGTCAATTCAGTCTTAGATAATGAACTAAAGATATCATACATTTCCTTTTCATTCTCTTCATAAGCATGTATCCCATTAGGAGTGAGAAGACCATTTTCTGGTTGAACATACTTAGTTTCCACTGCTTTCCAAGCATTCTACCTCAAAGAAATCATGTAGCCTCTCATATTCACTTTCTAGAAACTATAGATGGATCCTTGAAATATAGGAATAGTCAACTTATGTGTCATCAGATCAGGATCTACCTCAAGTGGTTAAGCTCTTATCTAATAAAACAATTCTTTAATACCAATTTCTGAATATCTAAGCAACTGAGAGGTGGGTGGTTCAATAAATTGATTACTTAAAATAATTACCTTTATTCTTTTCACATTTGGATCCAAACCAACAATTAATTAACATAGATATAACATGAAAACATGAACATACACCAGATCACACAATGAACACCATATTTGATGTGAAAAACCCAAGAATGGTGGATCACTACCAAAATGCTCACTACAGGTGGGCTCACTACTGAAGAAAGAGATAAAGAAATAATCCACCACTAAAACATAATCTGCACAAACCAAACTATTTTCGGTGCCTCAAGGCTAACACACTCTCTCATATTACCAATAGTCAGATCTTTCATTTTCAGTATCACATATCTTCAAACACAATGTCACACTTTTGTTATATCTACATGAATTAGATCATTCTCATATATATACTGTCTTTGAGAAGCATAATCTTCCAAGTTGGCCAAGACAAAGATCTAGGTAAACTCTAAAAAATCATGCGGTGGGAAGGAATGAGTAGTAGACCATACAACAACATACATTGATAGTAAAATAAAACTGATAAAATCATTATATATTTGGACCCAAAACATTATATGCATGCTACACCTTGATTTGTTGCACATCCTCAAATTTCAAATTTAGTTGGGACAAAAACACCATTACCAAAAATAACAAAAAATAGGAATGGAATCAAGATATACATGAATACCAATGGTCAACACCATGTTTAATAACTAGAAATATCTAGATCATAATCAACACATTCGATCTATCAACACATTTTTTGTAGCACCAAATATTCTGGGAACACATATTTTGGATCACCAATACCAATAACATCAGGGACTTCAACACCAACCAATATGTTGACATAAATGACAACTACTCAACAACATCACCATCACATCTACAACAATCTGCAACAACTAAGAATATTTAATTACTCTAAAAAGGATAACATTTTAACAATATAAATCTCTTTCATAGGGGTAGTGATCTAAGTATCAAATTTGGTAGTAGATTTTTTCTATATATTTTTATTGCACTAGTAGTTCCCTTCATGTACCTCTTATGTTTGGCACACTTCAGGTTTCAAGCACTTCCTATAAGACCTCTACTAAGGTCAATGTCTTGTTAACCATATCCCTTTTTAAAGCAATAATTTCATCCATGTAACACATCAAGGAATCCTACTTATCCCAGCAAGAAGAGATAGACATCTACATATTCTGTCTATCCTCCCCTAACACCACAATAGCTTTTAGTACATTAACTTCTTTATCATAGGGAATCCTATTTGTTAAGTCTCTTAACCAAATCATGCACTATGGACCAAACCATCTCATATTTATCCTAAGAAGGCTAGTACTTTACCCTCACTAAAACCTTTGCCAAAACCTCATAGCTGTTATGTTTACACGTCACAATAATCAGGTCAAAGAAAAAACATTCAATAATTTCACTATGAAGATTATAAGCCTTGTAGAGCTTATTTACCTTCTTAGTAATCTTAGAGAGACCAATATGGCCAAGATGGAAATAGGAGACTTAGGAGTGGGCTCCCAAAAAGCCAAATTAGGGATAACCCCAGTAATAGTAGGATGGGCATCCTTAGGGGACCACATAGAGGAGGTATACCAAGAGGAAGAACAATAATCTAAAATGAGTTCTTGATTTGTAAAAGTGGCAAAAAAATTTCTTTTGTAGTGTGTTAAAGGTACTCTCCCTCTCTTTGGGGAGGGCAGTGAAATCCTTGCATCCACATAGATACACAAGTGTACTTATACAATAACTTAATACCATATTATAACTTGCATGTCAAATAACTAGCTCACATATTCAATTGAATCAAAATTTATGCATTTCATTACAATTCATCTAATTTAAGTTCATAAAAAGTTTCATATATAATCATCACATCATTAATATGTAATAAATTAAAAATGAAACTGTTAAAGAGAAAGAGGGATGTAAGAATATTGGCATCTATATGGTGTACTTTGCAATATTTTTGTAGCATTATTATAGTGTGTTTATTATGATGTTATTATCTTACGACTATTTCATGTTTGTGATGTCTAACTTGTTTGAGGGAATCATATGTGCTTCATATATATATATTTACTCTTAATGAGTGTTTAGTGCTTATAGGTAGAGGAAACTAACTTCACTTAGCTCCATACATTTAAGGATACCCTAACAGTGGCTATGAAAAGATACCACACAACCCAATTTCTACTATATTTTACTCAGTTAGCTCACTTGAGTATGATTTCAATGTTATAATGAATTTTTTATTTGTGATACTATGGTAAACAAGTTCCACGTATTAGTGACTACTTTCCTTTATACTATTATTGTAGAATAGATCATAGATGAGTTATTGAATCAGTCATTGGTGAGGAGGGACCTCAAAGAGATCAATCTGAATTGGTCAACAAGAGTAACACAACAAAAACATAAAGATATGATGGAGGAAATACAAAACATATTGTTTTATTTCATAAAAATTATTTACAACCAATTGGTAACAACTAGATTACAACATAACTGGCTCACAGGCCTGCTAGAACATACATAATAGGTCACAATCGAGACATTTAATCTTAAGATCTATCTTTTACGCATATTCTTGCTACTTGATTCTTTCATTGATTACATTCTAATACAAAATTACAATCATATACGATCCAAAGGATCCGGTTGGCCCAAAAAGGGAACAAAACCCAAAGAACGAGACCTAACATGTAAAATTAACAAGGTCAGCCTCCACTAAGGGATTCCTTTAGAAAATCCAAAGGATGAAGTGTAGATCATGAGAAAGGGTTGGCCACATGCCAAGGAACATAGAAATCAATGCCCAAGGCTCTGCAAGTTTTAGAAAGGGTTCCAGGAGATCACCAAAATAGATCCAGGCAACTGGTAACAAGAAACTATCAACCGGTAATAGAAAACTATTAGGGAAACCGATAGTAATATCTTGCTAGAAAATGATCCAAATGTGATGCGATCAGGAAATAACAAATATGATCAAGTCTTCAAGTATAATCCAACTCTATATAGATCCGGTGAGATAAAACTGGGATAGACAGAAAGAAAAGTTGAAACTGTAAACAAAAAGAAAAACAAAAAGAAAATGTTTTTGGTTGATACAAGATTGGTATGAACCGGGGATGTTCCTGCATCCGACATCCAAGGTTATTGAAAAAGTGATCCTCTCAATTTTCTAGGGAGAAAAGAAAACCAAGGATGTCTACCTCTGCCTGAGAAATCCAAGATGAATCTTCAACTGGTTTGTCCTTCCAATTTACAAGATACTTCTAATAATGACTGCTCTGGGTTGTACATCCAATCCTATTGTCCAAAATTTCTTCAATCTGATCTGGTTCCTTCTACGGCAAATGTTTCTCGAATTCTTCAATAATGTCCTCACTAGACTCTAGTTCATGATACTCATGAAGATCTGAAATGTTAAACACAGGTGAAAACTCAGACTATCTGGTAACTCCACTTCATATGCATTTCGAGAACTGAACTTTGTCAAATCTTACAAGGTCCAAACTTTTTCATCTACAACTTATTATAAGTTCCAACTAGGAATCTCTCTTTTCTCAGATATACCATCACTTTATCACCAACTTCAAATTCTTTCTATATCTTCTCATCTACTTTCTAATTATATTTGTTGTTCATGTCTTCCAAATGCTGCTTAACCTAAATATGCAAGGCTACCATGTGATTTACAAAGTCTTCTTCTTCTGAACTTTTCTGGTCTTCACTTCTAATGTATCTCAATTCTGATATACCTCTAGGATGCACTCTCATAACAATCTCAAAAGGTTCTCTTTAGGTACTCCTATTTACTGAATTGTTATAGGCAAACTTTTCTTTTGAAAGAATCAAATCCCAACTTCCGGTCTTATCTCCAACTAAACATCTCAACCAATCTCCCAAACTCTGGTTAACTAATTATGTTTTCCCATCAGTCTATGGATGAAAAGTAGAACTGAACTTGAAAACTTTCTTCATCTTCTTCCAAAGTGTTCTCCAAAAATAGCCAAAAAACTTAGTGTCTCTGTCTGAAACTATGCTCGTAGGTAACCCATGCAATCTCACCACTTCCTTGAAAAATAGGTCAGCTACATGTATTTCATCTAATGTCTTCTTACATGGTATGAAATGAGCCATCTTCGATAATCTATCCACTACCGCAAATATAGAATCATTCCCTGTTGGTGTTTTAGGCAATCCAAGTACAAAATTCATGTTTATATCTTCCCACGGTCTTAATGGTACTATCAAAGGTTTATACAATCCCACATTCTCACTACTACCCTTTGCAACTTGACAAATTCTACAACCTTGCACATATCTCTTAGCATCCTTATGAATATGAGGCTAAAAGTACAGCTTACTGACCAATGCTACTGTTTTGTTAATACCAAAATGTCCAACTAATCCCCCACTGTGTTTCTCTTTTATCAGATTCTCCCTCATAGAATTCTTAGGTATGCACAACTTAACTCCTCTGAACAAAATCATATCCTGAATGAAGTAATCCAACCACTTGCTTCTATCTTCCATAACTGGTTCTCTACATGCTTTCTAAGGTTTTGCAAAATTTGGGTCATCATCATACAAGATCTTCAATTCCTCAAATCCTAATACTATCACTCTCATCTCTGTTAGTAAATTCCTTATCCTACTCAATGCATCAACAACTTTGTTAGATTTCCCACTTCTATGCTTCAACACAAAGGTTTAACTCTTCAAGAATTCTACCCATCTCATATGTCTTTGATTCAAGTTACTCTAACTACTCAAATACTGCAAATCTTGATGATATGTATACAACACAAACTCTTTAGGCAATAAGTAATGTCTCCACTTCTTCAAGGCTTGAATTATGGCATAAACTCATCATCATACATTGAATATCTCCTTCGAGCATCATTCATTTTCTCACTAAAATAAGCTACTACTCTCCCTTCCTAACTCAAGAGTGCTCCTATTGTTGTTCCACTTGCATCACAATCCACTTAAAATACTTTATTGAAATCTAATAAAGCTAACAAAAGATACTCAGTCACATTCTATTTCAACAATTCAAAAGTTTTGTTTTCTCTAGTTGTCCACTTGAATTCTTTCTGATCTCCTCTCATGATCTTACCTCTCCACTGCTTTCCAGTGTAGGCCACTCAACAATTGTGTTCACTTTCTCAGGGTCCATCTTCAAACCATCCTCGGATATCACATATCCCAAATATACTAACTCATCCTTCATGAAAGTATACTTCTTGATATTTATCAACAACTTTTCTTCTCTCAACCTCTTCAAAACTTATCTCAACTATGACAAATGCTCCTCTTTTGTCTTACTAAAAATCAAAATGTTATCCAAATACACAATAACAAACTTACCCAAGAATTTCTTCAATACCTCATTCATTAGCCTCATGAAAGAACTCGATGCATTAGCTAATCCAAAAGGAATCACCAACCATTCATATAGTCCTTCATTTGTTTTAAATATTGTCTACCACTCATCTCCTTCTTTGATCCTGATCTAATGATATCCACTCCTCAAATCTATCTTTATAAAGTATTTTACTTCACTCAAACAGTCAATTATGTCATTGATCCTAGGAAATGGAAATTGGTATTTCACTGTGATCTTGTTTATTGCTCTGGAATCAGTACGCATTCTCCACTCTCCATTCTTCTTAGGTGCTAATACTGTTGGTACTGCATAAGGGCTCAGACTTTCCCTGATCAAACCTTTCTTCAATATCTTTTGCACTTGTCTATTGAACTCCTCATTCTCTGCCAGTGTCATCTTGTGTGCAGCTTTGTTAGGCAAACTAGCTCTGAGAACCAAGTCCATGCAATGACTGATACTCCTCACGGGTGGTAATCCATCAGGTACATTATCTAAAATGATGCCTTTATATTTTGTTAGCAAATGTTTAATCTCTTCTAGTTGTTCTCCTTCTAGTTCTAGTTTGTTAGTCTTCTTAGGAATTAAGGCAAAACACACATTCTCATGTCTCAATCCATCAAAGAATTTCCTTCCATCTACCAAACAGATTGTAGCATTTGTACAAACTTCATTCTTCAAAGGTTCCTCCAAAGACAACAAGGTTTGCTTCATCCCATTGGCCACAATAGTGGATGTATTCTTCCCCCTATCATGTACTGCCTGTTTATCAATTTGTCAAGGTCTACCTAACAAAAGATAACAAATATTCATAGGCATAATATCACACAAGACTTAATTCCCAATTTTCAATTTCACCAAATATTTCTTACTTACGAACAACTTATGTTCATCCTAAATCCATGCTATCTGATAAGGTTTAGGGTGTTTCAATCTCTCAAAATTCAACTTATTCACTATCTCTTCTGAAACAAGATTATCTGAACTACGACTATCAATAACAACTTTACAACACTTACTCAATACCTTACATCTGGTCTTGAACAAATTCTTCCTCTACAAGGGCTCTTCATCTCCTTCGATATGACACAAAGCTCTCCTCATCACAATAGTTCTCCATCTTCCAGTTTATTGTCTCATCTAGTGGGGTTTTCTTCTACCACTGCTTCTCTTTCGGTAATCTTTGTCTTCTTACACTCGAATGCACGATGTCCTTCTCCTCCACACTTATAGCAAGTTCCTCTAAATGTCCTCTTGTCTTGTCTTCCAAAATTGTCATTCTGGTAGCCATCCGGTTCTCTCCTCCAGTAGAAATTTCTATCATCCTTCTGGTATGAATTACCTTTTTTGTTCACTTCCTCGTTCTTGTTCAATTGCCTTCTTTGTTCACTTCCTTGTCCTTTGTTCCGATATGAATTACTTTCCCAAGATTTCAAAGAGGAAGAGGAAGTGTAAATATAATTGAGGTTCAGTTGTTTTAAAAATTAAATTAAATCAAAAACAAGAATTATAATTTTGAAATGATTTCATCGATTTTTCTCACAAAATTTGTGTACCTTACTATGTATTTCAATAACTGATTTAATATGTTGCAAATACTATTGAGTCATGAATATTATTATTATATGACAATTTGTGTTGAATTATACTTGAAATCTTGTTTATTTCGTGCTAAATATGGTTTTTTTTCATCTTTTTACTTTTTAATTCGAATATTTATCCCCATTGCTTTTTAAAATAAAATAAAATCCATCAAAACTATGCATAGTCCACAACTTTCGGCTTTAAAATTAAATCTACGTTTGTGGCTGGAGAACTAAAATTCAGAAATATATTCACATGCAGTTCCTCATGGATGTGCAAATTGAAGTGGCTTGGGAGGCAATGCATTAAATAGTTTAAAAAACACTGGTCAAACGATGCCTAAATAACTTTTTGCTAGAATTCTGCGTGTACAAATGTGAGAGGGAATGAAATAGTATAAGAATGAATGGTAAACCTTGAAGTTTTTCTTATTAAGAATAAGATTGTAAATTGGTTTTATTTTGTTGATGAAATTGAATGATTCTTAATGAATCAGAAATCTTGTTGAATGCAAGATTCTGATAACATAAAAGATGAAACCATATTCATACCAAAAACTTTCAGGACAACATTCGACAAAATAAGTGATGAGACCATAATCATAGTGATAAACAATTTGGTGGAAGAAAAATGCTTTATTAGTACTACAAAAATAATTACATGCAGCATAACCACTGCACATCAATACAGTTTTCACATATTTATATGAGGCTCAAACATGTGCTAAGAAATTAAAAGAACAACATTAACATAAGCACGAATTGGACTACATTAAACATTCAGAATGTCACTGTCAGTTCAAGGCCACCAAACATTGTTGATTTCGTAGCCAAAAACGTCCCATGAACACCCAATATCTTGAAAGAATTCAAGTAACTTACCTTCAATGCACAGAATTATTCTCCCCTGTGCGTCAAATACAATCATCTTGTAACCGCCCATATATACCAAAATCCATCCACAACTGTTAGCCACCACTTCTATTCCCAAATTCCGGCGAGAATGATCATTTAGACGCCTCATGTTTTCCTCACGCAAGCTCCTCGGAAACAAATGCAATTCTGACCAGCTTTTGTTTTCTTCATCCAACTTCCATAATGAAAGATCTTTCTTATACGCCACAAGCACATTCCCATCAGACCCAGCTAAATTCCAATGAGAAGGGTCACCATAATTCTCAGGTCCGCTTGGTAGCTCTATAATACTCCAATTCCTGTTTGCAACATTGAATACTGCAAGATGAAATGTAATAATCATAGAACTATCACCATTAATCCAATAAAAACTCCCTTTTGAATAAATCCCTCCCGTCGATGGAATAATTGGACTGGATAGATTCATGTTGATTAGGCTCCATTCATTAGTGTATGAATCATAAATCTGCATCTCCATATTGTTCCTTTCTCCATTCATGGGATTGTTGTATCCTATAACCAAGATGCAGCTCCTTTTGGCAGAATCGAATGCCAATCCATAGAATCCTAAATATCGGAAAGAAGAACACTTATGGGGAAGCCTTTTAGGGTTAGCGGGAGACCCTAGGGAAAGCGATGTCCTGGTAAGATGGTTGAAAATGTAGAAGAAAGGCCTATCACTTGAACGACAACAAAGGATGCCCTTGCAGGACGTCAAAACGCTGAAGCGCCCACGTCCCAGGAAATCTAACGAGAATGGATACACCCCGACTGGCTGTGAGTCAAGGAGATATAAACGATGTGTTTTCCGCCTGTATGGTGAATAGGCGGCACCAACGAGGAAAGCAGGAGAGGAGGAAGGCACAAGCGTCGATGATATCTCTCGAAACATGGGTGAGGGTAGAAGCAAATCCTGCCATCGTTTACAGACGACTCTGAAATTCCTACTAACGATAGTGGGCAGACTAGACAAAACTACAATTAATAGCTCCTCTGGTAGCCTACTCCAAATCCTGTTGTTCATCTCTATCTGCTCTCCATTCATTGCAATTTTTCCTTTCAAATTCATCTCTGACTCCGATTTCCATGCGGATACAAGATCTAAAAGAAGGCCTTTGTCAGGCTCATAC
The DNA here is from genome assembly GCF_030272615.1 of Cryptomeria japonica. NCBI lineage: Eukaryota > Viridiplantae > Streptophyta > Pinopsida > Cupressales > Cupressaceae > Cryptomeria > Cryptomeria japonica. Next base: position 810,733,922 of record NC_081414.1, on the reverse strand, counting down.
GGTTCCATTATTATCATGATGACTAAAATGGGCGCAGAGACTGGAAAGATATTCAATCCAGTTTTTCATACATGCTCGAAATATATAATCATCGCCGGCCCTGCCTGGCTTCTATACTTAAAAAAAAATAGAAGATTGCGATGCCAACGAGGAGTAATCTTGTTTTACCTTGATAGTTGGCCTGCACAATGTAAACTAATCGTGGTTGATAACAAGGTTGGACGAACAAAACAATGTTCAATGTAGTCACTTGTTTCACATGGTAGAGGTATAAACATCTTTCAAGGAATCCAAGCGAATGGGACAAGCCATGGTTTTTAAATTTATCTTTGAAAGAAGCCAAGGGAATGGGACTCCCATTAGACGTTGCATCCTATTTTGCTCTTGATAATTTCTATGCAATTATAGTTGTTAGTTTATATAAGAATGTTTTATTTAACGAGTTATATTATATTTTATGGTTGTACTTTTATATTATTTTTGTTTTTATAATAAATCATTATGTCTTGCACATGGTCTTGATCTTCATGTTTATTTTGGAGGAAATATTGCTATCATGTTTTTTAAATCAAGATTCTCCATCTTTAGTCCAAGCTTCATACACTTAATATGCAAGCTTGTGAGAAAGTTCAGAACTTCTTGTATTGTGTGTTCGCACTCTAAGTAGAGCTTCTTGCACTTGGTGAGAAGAAGGGGGACAAATTGCTTGTTATGATTACCTTGAGATCTCTTCCTTCCAAATATCAGACATTTGTCACAAGTGAATATTACCAAATAGAAGGTGTTCTTTAAAGAATTGGTGAATCTGCTTCAATAAGAAAACGATATTTGGTCTTTAGAAGATGAGCTTGAAGAAAAAGCATTAGTCTCTAGAATGCACTGAGGATATACTTCTCAAAAGGGACCCTCACCAAAGCAACCACAATAGTAGCAGAAGACTACAAAGGCAAATCGATGGTGTCACATTAGACATACTAAAACACATGATATTGATTGTTGTTGGTATAATGTCCTTACACAAGGTAATTCAAGTAAGAAAGATCCATTTGATTGTAGTCATTCCAAATAGTTAAGAGGTCATCCTCATTGAAGAAGGCATAGAAGAAATGTTTCCATCCAATATGATGATGCCTCTAATGAGTCATCTTATGAGGATCTACCTACTACCACAAATTGTGGGGTCAACCAAAATTTAGTTCTCATCTCCCACATCTCTTAAATTTGGTACAAGCAAACATATGACTAGTAATCAAGATTTGTTTGATACTTTGACTACTCAACCTATTAGTGATCTAATCTAGATAGTAGATGATAAGGAGTGTGTTGTGACTCTTTTTAAGCATCTTGTTGGGAGTCTCATTTAATTTACAATAGTATACCAAATTTATGCTTTCTTCTCAGCTATCTATCCAAGTTCATGGAGGAGCCAAAGAAATAATCATTGGATTGCATCTAAGCATGTTTTCTGATGTTTCCAAAGTACTTTTCAATATGGTTTAAAATATAAGTAGAACAATTAGTGCTTCTTACAAGGATATGTTGACTCGGACTATGTTGGAACCCTAGATAAACAAAAATCAACTTCAGGATTTTTTTCATCTTGCATCTAGTCCTATTTTATTGATAAATAAGAAGCAAATGGTTGTTTCTCTCTTAGCTACCGATCATGAATTTCATGGTGAACAAGGACCTATGTGAAAGGTGATTTGGTTACATCACATTGTATCTGATATGGATATTTCTAAAGAACATCTACTAGTTTTGTTTTGTGACAATCAAAGGGTGTTGAAGCTTGTCAAGAATCTAGTTTTTCATGAGCACACAAAGCACATAGATATTAAATATAATTAAATTTGAGAGAACTTGATGCACGACCATATGCAAATCCAGTATTGACTCACAACTTCATAGATTGCTGATATAGTCCCCAAGCCTCTCAATAAGGTGAAATTTGAGTTGTTTCAAGTGTATTTGTAGGAAAAATATACAGAGGGGGAAATCTTATCATAATTTTTTTATTATATATATATTCCTTTTCTATATTCTATCATTGTAGCTAAATGGTTTAGACTTGTATTTATTCTCTATCATGTTGCAAATCATCAGATTGAGTTCTACCTTATTCTATGCACTCTCACTTTCTCTTTTTGTCTCCCAAACCATTGGTTACAGAAACACTATTCAATTGTCCCCCCTAACACTGCCTGATTTAAACTTAACTTTGATGTCTCTCCAAAAGGTAACCCAGGTTGAGTGAGAGGGGTTGACATTTTAAGAGATGATAAAAACAAATTAGTTTATACTTATGTAGTTTTAACTGAGGGGTCCTTACCTCTAATGTTGTTGAGGTGGTAGCTAGATTTCACGGTATTTCTTTAACTAAATAAAAATATTTTGACAAACTCATTATCAATAGTGATTTTTTAAATATGTCATCATGATGCTCAAAGATGATGCGTACATAGGATGGCCTATGAAAGATGTTATAATAGATTCCTTCTGCAATCTCTCTTCATTTCGACATGTCAAATTTTCTCATATCCTTCGAGAAGGGAAGAAGTTAGTTGATAAACTGGAAAAAATGGGTCATTTAATCCAAAATTTTCAAATGTGGACCTCTTTGCATGATCTCTCAAGGGATATTTGTGTTATGATTTGGGATGATCTTAACTCTACTATGGATTAATTATATTTAAATTGTTATTTTTGAAATGGTCCTTTCAACTATCTCTTCTCATCATTTCTCTTTGTGGTAAAAGAATCATCATTTATTAGAAAGGGACTACCTTCTTTAATTTCATTAAAGTTTGTCTTTTTTTTTTTCCGTCTCCCGATTTCCTAATTTGGATGATACAATAATATTTAGAGCTATCAGACTTCCACAATCCATATTAACATTCAATAATTGTTTCCAGATTCGATTGTATAAGACAATTTTTATCACCCACAATCGAATCTAGAAACAATTATCGAACAATAATATTTTCTATTATGATTTAACTCTAACCTACCATCCAAGTGGCAAGTTAATTCAAGCGGAGTCCAATATTTTTTAGTCCCTTAAAAAGGATGGTGTGTTATAGACATTTTTTCAAAAGGGAAATTTCTTTTCCTATATTGAGACTATGACTAGTTATGATCCTTCTTTGTTTGATATATTTTATTAGTCCTTGAAATATGGTAGGGTTTTCATTAGTATGTTGTGCTTTACTATGTCAATGAAGATCATTTCAGATGCTACTCGAATACAAAATGGGTTTAATAGGAAGGATCTCCCATTGGAATGGAAGGATGTTGTTGAGGTTTTGATGAAATACATGAGTTTTAACGACCATTTTAGACACAACATAAAGATTAATTTTCCTTTCAAGATTTTCTCTTCTCTTTCTCATTCGATTGTGGTGGACGAATAGAAACATAATGGGTTACCCATTCACTAAATTTTATTTTTTAGACTATGATTTTAATTTGTGCCTCTCCCATTCTCATAGCCCCAAAACTAACCCTTCTTTTGTTGAGGAATTAAATAAATAGTGAAAGCCTTTATTACTTGGTATTTTCACCATGACTAAGGGCACCCCTAGAATTGTTCTTTTCTATGTCAACCCTGAACATGCCCTCCCAAAAGAGAGGGAGAGTACCATTGGGGAGAAGGGTACAAACATGGAAGAGGTCGAGATGCCAATAGAGCCTTGAACTCACATCTTTTATGAATGGTCAACCATGGTAAAACCTTAGTGGTGTATTCCTTGCAAGTCAAAGGTTATGGTCATGTTCTTTATATTATTCTTATCATCTAATTCAAGACTAACATTATTGTGTCATAAAAGAAATTAATTCAAATATTTATCATTATTAGCTAATTATCTTGACTTTAAGTTATTTTGAATTATATTGTAAATCTGTGTATGTATAAATAGATATATTGACATACAACGATGTATCTATATATATGTATATGCAATAATAAATATAATTATTTGTGTGTATGTAAAAAATCTTGGCTAGATGGTCACTTATTAGTTCTTTCCCCATATGGAGGTTTTTATCTTAGCTAGTGATTAATCTACACTAATGTAGTCAATCAAACAAATAGATATCTTTGTTTAAATTTATTTCCCTATTTTATTGTGGGCAACTTGATCAAATTTTAATTAATTATAATTAAAAGTTAATGATTTCTAATTTGGATTAGTTTGTTATTTTTTGCCGATGCACTCAAAGGGGTTCATAGTTCCCTATGAAAGCAAATTTATGACTATCAAACTTGGAGTGTCTGTGAAATTTCCCATTCACCTCTTAGGTGCCCATTAGTTATTGGGAATTTGTGTGTATGCAAGACACTGTATCAAAACTAATGTAGGAGGCTATCTGTAAAAGATAATTAATTTCTCTATGCCACAGTCCACCACATTCTTCCACCTCTCACCTACATGTAAAAAAATAGGCAAGATTGTTCGACACTTGGATTGGTAAATATTTTGAGGGAATTTAATATTTTCCTTGGGTTGATTCAGGAGAATCCCTAGTTCTTGGCAATTTTGTATCAACCAAAAATATTTATTTTCATCTTGTTTTCTACCTTGCAGTTTCAACATTTCTTTCTACATTTTCTTGCATTTTCTCAGTAGATCTTGCAGAGATGGATTTTTGTCAAGGACATAATCATCTACCTTATTATTGAACCGTAGAGTGTTTGTATCTTTTTCTGGTAAGTTATCAATTCTGGATTTTGAGATAGTTTTCTAGCTTAGAACCCTCGAACTGCTTGGACCTATCCTTCTATTGGTGAGCCATGTAGATCCTTTTTGTTGCTTATGGAGTCTCAGTTCATTGTTGCAACATTCCTTGGTGTGTGGTTGACCTTCCTTTTGACCCTCACTTCTTCCTATGGATTTTCTCAAAGATTCTCATTGGAGGAGGTCAACTTGATGGTTTTACAGTTTCATCATGTTCATCATTGTTTGATTCTTCTTGGGCCAACCAAATCCCTCTAGACTATATAAATTAATGTAATCTAGCTTGTAGTAACAATTTTTTAGAGCTGGGAAGATCTATCTTGAGATCAAGTGATCTGGTGTTGACCAAGACTATAATTGAGTATGTTTGTAGCAGGCCAGTGAGCCAAATCATATAGCTTGCATGTTGTTGGCAGATTGCAAACAATTTTTCATGATATAATCAATTAGTTCTACATTGTCTCCATCATCTTCTCTTACTTTTTTTTGTGTTTTACTCTTGCTGCACAGTCTTGATAGATCTTATTGAGGTCCCTCCTCACCATGATTGTACTATGGGTTAACCCCAAATTTATATGCTATTCCTTCCAATTTTTCTCCTCCTAATTCAAGCAATAAAACTATCTTGTATCTGGCTACCAAAATTGGTAGTAGATGATTATATACTAAAGGAGTATGGGTCATAGGTTTGAGTCTAGAGAATTACCAAGATGGAGAATGCAATCAACGATGACTCCAAAATTACAGTCAAAGTGTGAGCATAACTAGTATTTACTTGACATTGCATGAAAACATAGATCTGACACATAACACTTACAAACCTAAATTCTTGAACAAACCCATGAATCATTTGCTAGAGAATCTGGATCATATCATCCTTAGACACCTAAATTTTTAACCTATCATACTAATGATAAATATTGATTTCACAGTTTATAAATATTTAAAAGTCCTAAATTTAACAAACAACAACGACGTACTTCTATTTAGAACTTAAATAGTCAAAATATTATTTGTTATATAGATCATCTAGAGCCCTAAATAACAAATGTCATTCCTATTGTTTACTTTTGAGGTATTAAACCCATGGAAAGAAATCTCAGAAACTATGGAAAGTACATTATCCCTAACTCGATTTCTTGTATATATTGCAATATATATTGACTTTCTAAGACAGAGAAATCCAATTGCCTCTAGTCCTATTATGACAAAAAAATATGTAAAGGATGGAACATTCAATCTTAGGAGCCAAACTACAGAGATTGCAACTTTGTTTCCCATTAAAAAAAAGCTAATAAAAATATTTATTAAAATACCCATTAAAAAGAAGGTACCAAATTTATTTATTTTTTCCTTAAAAAATTAAACTTTAAAAAATGACCCCCTTCGAAATTTAATAAAATATGATTTTTTATTTTTTTTTTCTGAAAAAAAAACATAAACCAAAAATTATATTTATTTTTTAAAATATCACCTATCCCTGCACTACAAACATCTGTACAACCTAGGGAGTGGAGAATTTTTTCACCCTTGGGTGACAAGATATGGTTTAGACAAGTGGACAAGTGATCTTGAGTTTTTTGGATGTTTTGAACATGATGGTGATGTTAGATTTGGCCCAAAGTGCTCCAAAATGGCAGATCACTATGGGGACAAGTCACCACCCACCACCTTCAAACGACTATAGATTTGGCCTCAGATGTCGAATTTGGATGAAATAAAAGGAGATTCTAACTTTCTCGAGCCTCCTCAATCCAATTGTGACCTTAGATGTGACCTAGAAAACTTGAATACTAACCTTTAGTAGAAAGCTCGAAAATGAAAAACTGCAAATTACATCAAATTTCTCTCAATCGACAAACTAATGGAACTCTAATGGCTCTGATTCAATGTGAGAATTTTCCAAGATCTAGAGTCCACTTTATATCACAAATAAGAGAGAATTAAATTTGACAAGGATAAATTGTATTCCTATCAATATGCCAAATACAATCATGACATGTGGCTCAATGAGAAACAAGGGTATGTAGGGGTAGGTAGGAGAAATAATTAAATATTCTACAAGAGGTGGATCACCCACCAAAGGTGGAATGTAACAACAAGATTAGACCACAAAAGGTGGAATTTCTCCTACATACATCATCCCTATGTGCACACTTCCCTAACTATTTCATATCCAAACTATGATGAAATACATTACCCTAAGTCAACTTAAGTAACATATAATTATGAGACATAATGTACACCAACATAATTTTTAGTTTTAGCAAAGATGATTCAATTTTAATGGATCACTCCTTCATCAAAGTTCTGATTAATTAAAGCGGGATAGGCTCGAACATTTACCTATCTACTAAACATCCACACCTATGGCACATGTGGAATGCACAACCAACTAAAAAGATCAGGACACCAAAACATCCTAGGAACCATTAGACAACTAAGGAAAGACCAAAGATAGAACCAAAATATAAAAACCAACTAGGTACTATCCAAAGACACAAAGGGATGGTATACTAGATTAGGGCATTGCCCTCATGCCATTCATTACATAGATCTTTAACTTTTTTAGAAAAAAGAAATATTCTTGTATGAATGTTTTATAGATGCTTGAGTGCTAGAATATAGGGTAGCCTTGATCATAGAGGTAGGGAGATCCATCATTGTAGAGGGAGACTTCATGTATCTCTTTCACTTTGCCTTTATGTTGGCTAACATATTTTGTTGTCTTAAAAATATAACAATGTTGACTCTTAGCCCCGGACAAGAGAACAAACTATTAACAATAGTTGGAGAAGTTGCAATTACTTTGAAAATTTTGTCTAAATTTGAGAGGTACAACTCCCTCTTATGATGTCAATTTAGGGTTTTTCTGGATGTGCTTTTAACCAAAAAGAAGGAAAGGTGATTATTGTAACCAGAAATCCATAAAGAATGAGAAAAGAAAAAAAATTAAAAGGTAATAAATAACTTGTAACTAATTTTTAACTAGTACCACTTTATTTTTTATTTATTCAAAGATAAATATTATATAATAGTGAATAATGGAGGAGAAATAAGTGCTTAACAATTTAGAGTATAGAATATTGAACAAGGATGCATTCACTTAAGAGAAATGTAGATTTATCCAACATAGCGCAAAGTCTAATAGCATCAGATTTTTATTTTTTTAAACTCTATTACTTGATATTAAAGCTGAAAAAACTAAGTCTAGAATTTCAAGAAAGCAAAATAAAGTTTGTATTTCTGTAAATCTCCACCCCCCCCTTTTCTCTATTTCTTGCCTCTTTCTTATAACTAAAACCCCTATAGTTGTTTCAAAGAAATAGTTTCTACCAAATTAATGGTCTTGAAAATGACTATTTTAAACATTGTCCAAGATAAAACAAAATTACTAGAAAAACCCATCATTAACACTAAAGCCATGTATTATAAATAACTTTCTAACTTTATACTTCTTCATCGGGTATGAGGTTCATACCAGCAGTTCACTTGTTGATTAGTTTGGCCTTTGTTTCTTCTTTAATTAGTACCCAAAGGATTGCCAAAAATCCATCTTCATCTAGTATGAGTTCTCAAGCGAAGTCGATTAGATCGAAGAGGATATCATCTTCTATATGCTCAACATCTCGTTGTATCACCATAATGTTTCATTTGAGTGCCATCTTCTATGTTTATCTTAAAACCCAATCACTAGAATTCTTTCTTGTAATTATCTCTTCTTGCAGACTTTGTTCGTGATTTTCGTCATGCTCTATATTTTTTCCTAATTTAGGGTGATGGTGTTTCTATATCTAGCAAAATCAGTTTGTTGTTTCCATGCAAGAGATCATAGCCCTTGGATAATATTCCCTTGTTCACTTTCTGGCCAATTTAGGGCTAGATTATCAATCGGTAGCTAGTTATCATAAGGCAAAACCATTCCGACAAAGAAAGATCATGATGGCATGCATTTCTTTGGTTACTTGGTACATTAAATTTTGTCTACAAAAGGCGATAATATCAAAGTCTATGACACATGTTTCCACCTTTACGTGCCTTAAACCATTTAATCAACCATTAATGAGGGTACTAAGGAATCTTCATCCAATTTATTTTTTGAAATTTGTCTGACGTACGATGGTAAGTTGACCTAGAAGCTTGGAGAAAATTTGAATTCTCTGATACCAAGACATTTACCCATACGAGAGTATTGGAGATGACATCAAATACATTTAACTCAAAATAACTACTAATTCCTAATCTACAGGCAGCGATCAAGAGCTACATTCAACCATACCAAAACAAAGATTCTCAGAGATCACTACAAACAAATGCTCACTTGGAGTTGCACACTATTAGTAACAATCAAGAGAAATCTCTAATCAACTAATTAACCACACACACACATATAGGTTTCTTCTGTTTACAAAATTCTTCTTCTCTGCTTAGACTATTTTCTATTCTATATGTTTTATCTTTGTGCTACTTACTAACTTGGAGAACATTCTCCCTTTTTGTCTTGGGGTTGTCAACAGAAAAATTCCCCCTCAAATTCAAGATTCAAAAACTCAACTATGTTCATTAAATCCTCTACAATCTTGTTTCTCACATTAGGAGCAAATGGGATGAAGATCCCAACATTATCTTCTTCTAGGCTAATGTTGTTACTACACTCCTAATAGGTAGGTGGAGTTTATGTGGGGGGTGACTTGTGGGCTCAGGGTAACAAATTTAAACACTCCCCCTTGTCTTGAGCCAACAAAGAAAATCAATCATGATCTAAATTAACTATGCACAAATTTCTCCTTAGGCACTCAAATCTATCTCTACTCAATGGCTTGGTGAAAACATTTGTTAGTTGATGCGTAGACCTGCAAAACTCCATTCTTATTTCACCATTATCAACTAAAATTATAATGAAGTGATACTTGATCTCAACGTACTTGCTTCTTGCATGAAACATGGGTTTTTTCATTAATGCAATTGATGAAACATTGTCACAAGAGATTGTTGTTCCATCCTTTTGTTCTTACTCCAGATCTACCAAGATTGTTCTTAACCAAATAGCTTGACATGATATTGCATTTGCTACTATATACTTAGCCTTAGTTGTTTATACAGAATAATGGGTTTCTTCTTAGAAGCCCATGAGATTACACCTGAGTCCAAATGAAACACATAACACGATATGCTCCTATTATCTACACTTCCCGTCCAATCACTATCTATGTAACCAACTAGCATAAAATCATTGACAATATTATACAAAATATCATATCCATTGGTGGCATTCACATACCTCAATATTTTATTATGTACTTGTGAATGAGTGTCCTTTGGATTCTCCATAAATCTAGAAATTAGACTCACTACATGCATTATATCAGGCCTAGTCATTGTCAAATACATCAAACTTCCAACCAAACTCTTAAACCTGGTCAAATCAACATTGTTGCTACAATATTCCTTACTTAGCTTAAGACCTATGGCTATTGGTGTTGGTGCAAGCTTGCTACCATCCATTCTAAATCTCTTCAAGATCTCACTAGCATACTTTTCTGGAGAGATAAATATACCATCATGAATTTGTTTAACTATTGTGCCTAGAAAATACCTCAAGAGACCTAAATCTATCATCTCAAACTCTCTTTTTGTGGCCTCTTTAAAATAAGGAATGAGGAAATAGTCATCCCTAATGAAAACTAAATCATGAACATACAAGAAAACAATAAGAATCTTACTATCAACTATCTTGATTTAAAGACTGGGCTCACCATCTCTTTTGTTCTAGTCATTACTCATCAAAGATGAGTCAATCTTGTTGTACCATTCGTGTAGAACTTTCTTCAGCCCATAAAGAACCTTCTTTGGGCTATATACCTTGCCTTCATGACCCAAAAGTTCATAACCAAGTGGATTCTCTACATAAACCTCTTCTTTTAACAATCCATTAAGGAAGGTAGACTTAACATCAATTTGAAACACCTTCCATTTGTGTTGTCCTGAAATTGCTATGACTACCTACACGATCTCCATCCTTTCCATTAGGGTATATGTCTAATCATAGTCTCTCCCAAACTACTTTTTGTACCCATTGACAACCAATCTTGCCTTATGGTGCTCTATTCTTCCTTTGGCATTACTTTTGGTCTTATAGACCCATTTAACCCTAATAACTTGCTTGTTGGGAGGAAAATTAGTTAGCTCCCATGTATCATTCCTCTCTATTGCATCTATTTCCTCATCCATTTCCTCACACCAATTATTGTCTTTATTAGCATACTCAAAATATATTGGATGACAATGATAAAATGATGCAAAATTCATATTTTCATCAAAAACTTCTTCACATCTTCCACAATGGTAGATTTATTTTAGACTCTTGGTCTTCTTTAGCATTAGGGAGGTAATATTGGGGTTTGAAATCTCACTACTGCTATTGATCTACTATATAGAATTTGATCTATGCCATCAGGAGATTTCAAGAGTTGATTCTCTAGTTGTCTCTGACTACTTGTCTTTCTACCTATTTCTGTTACGAGCTATCTAGAGTTGTCGAGAGCTCATTGTAACTGAATTCTAAGAATTTGTGATAATCTATTTGACTACCTATTTGTATCAAGAGTTATCTGGAGTTATCATTGTCTATTGATGTACCAGCTTGTTGATCTTCAAGCTCATCATCATCATCATTGGTGGGCACATTTTGTGAGATGGATGAAGAGGTATCCACCAAGTCATTCCATGACTCATTCTCCATGAATTCAACATCTCTGATAATGATGCTCTTCTTCATGATGGGATTGTACAATCTATAAGCCTTGGATTCAACACTATAGCTCATGAAAATGTATTTCTCACCCTTGTCATCTAGCTTTTGCCTCTTCTCCTTTGGAACATGAGAATATGCAACACACCCAAATGCTCTAAGGTGTTCAATGATCCACCTACACTTAGACCACACCTCTTGTGGAATATTATCATGATCCACCTTGGTTGGAATTCTATTTATCAAATATACTATTGTCTACAAACTCTCCCCAATTTTCATTTGAGAGTCCTTTTTCTTTGAGTTTTCTCCTTTCCATCTCCACAATCATCCTATCCTCCCTCTCAGCCACTCACTTTTGTTGCAGATTATAAGTGATTGTTAGCTCCTTTTTGATGTCGTTTTGCTTGCAAAAATTCACAAAAGCATTTGAGGTATACTCTCCTCCAGGATCTGACATTAGTACCTTTATGTAATGTCCACTCTCCTTTCTATCTTAGGCTTTAAACAACAAAAACTTATCAAAAAATTCAAATTTATGCTTGAAAAATTAAACTTATGTTCTATAGTTATTGTATACAGTGAAAATGGATAGAGAAAACAACAATATTGAAAGATTAACAAATATCCAACCATAAAATCCTAGACTAAAAATGAAATTAATCCAACATACATAAATGAAAATACCTAAGACCATGCAAATAAACAAAATAAACCAAATATACCATTCACATGTCTAGTAGGGTTTCAATCTCGATTTCTTCCTATCTCCATTGATCTTGTTTGATATATTTGCTCTCAGATGTTATGTGTGCACAAGAGCTCAACAAAGAATGGATTGTGGTTGATAAATTGATCACAAAAATTCTTGATTGATGCAATCATTAGGATTGATAATGAAAGAATAATACTTCTATATAGAGAACACTATAGGAAATGGAGGGATATGATTAAGAGGTGTAAAGATAAATGGTTAGCTAGGATTAAAGGGTAGGTAGAGGAAATAATTAAATGATAAATGGGGTAGGTAAGAGAAGAACTAAGAGATGCATGACATGTAGCATGGGTAGAAAAGTCTAATTAATTAATTAATTAATTAAAGATTCATTTAATTAATAAAGAAAGTGAGATCAATTAAATAAAATATATATTTATTTAATTTAGGAAAAGGACTATTTAAATAAATAAAAGTATTTATTTAAATGAAAAAAGGCTTAGAAGAGGATTAATGAATTAATTAATTAAATAAATATTTATTTAATTAATAGAAGACTTGGGATAAAATAATTAAATAAATAAAAATATTTATTTAATTAGACAGGAAAATTTTAGATGTGTACATTTTGCCCCTCTTTGAGACAATGCATCTTGTCATGTTGGCTCAAACAAGATAAGATAAACTGATATAAAGTTGCCCCAATATGGGAATGATATGCCCCCTCAAGAGATTGGATGAAAAGACAAAAATATTTGTAGAGAATCTCTTGATAAGAAAGGGTAGAGAGAAATAACAAGATAGGGTCACAAGGTCATGCAAGAAAAAGACTGATAGGGCCACAAGGAAAACATCCTTATTTGCATCCACACACTTAAGAGATCAGAGTGCAGAGAAAGATCTTAGAGTAGTCAGAGCAGTCAACGAAAATGGATAGAGTTCATAGGTTCGATCGAGTCTGGCGGTATCGGAGACCAGACGCCATGGGGGAGCCGGTAAGTACATCGAAGTGACTTTGTATATTTTTGCATTTATTGGTGTCATTAATACATTAGAAACATGTCTAGGTTAATGCTAGGCACGTCTAGGTAGGATAGTCACGTCTAGATTAAGTTTGGTCACATTTATGAATGTAATAGTGTCCATGTTCAATAAGGATGCATCTATGTGCACAAGGTAAGTCTGTTTCACAAAGATGCATTTATGTAGGGTAGTGACGCATCTACGATGTTCAGGTGCATATAGGGAAAAAAAGCATGTTTGGGTTGATAAAAAACCACGTCTGTGTTGTAAAAATGCATTTGTTTATAAGTGGGCATAAGTCAACAGTTCTCTAATGAACATATGTTGTCGATTAGATAAGCTACTTAGAGGATACAATAACAAAGGTGCCCTAGGAAGACAAAGTGAGAGATAGGGTAGAATTGACAATTATGTGATAAACATATGTTCCCAATTGGATAAGCTCCTTAGAGGATTCACTCACATAGGGCCTCTAAATAGGATCAATGTCATTAACATATACACTAGGATGCAGTGCCATGAAATAGACATAGGCAATTGGATAGGAGTATCACTATGTGCTAGACATGAGTAGTAGTAGGATTGACATGATTGGTTTAATTGGATGCAAGAGTACTTGCCCTAGATAGAGTTGGAGGAGAGATTCCCTATGACATAGAGGTTGCAACCATAGTTGATGTTTGAGGAGTGGGGAGTTGTTGAGGGTATGCGATTGAGAAATATTGTGTATCTTCCTGAGATTCATGCGAATAGAGGATTATTGACTACTTTAGCAAAGAGATAGCACTCTGAGACTTGTTCATTTCATTTGCCAACTGGCGATAGGTCAGACACTTTAGAGGATGTTTACAGGATCCTGAGGATATTGATCCATAGTGAGTTGGTTCCATATGACAGAGAGGGAGACAGGGATGCATTGAGACCAGTCTTTGGAGACCCAGGGATGGAGATACGATCAGGTCATGTCAGCTGGGATGTCATGCTAGCTATTGGATGTATACTACCAATAGTAGTTGGAGGAGTGATTAGTGGTTACCTCTGTCTAGATAGGGGGACACGAGGTATGGTTGTTGGCTGGGGGAGGACTCTAGAGACAGTTGTGACACAACACACTAGATATGCATGGGGTCCATGTGTACTAGCACATTTATATCATAAGATTCACCAATTTGTGTATCTCGGTGGTTGTGGGTTAGGTTCTGGGGTGACTCTACTACAAGTGTGGTCCTATGAGTACATTGCAGTGACTAGACTAGTTTAGTTCAAAGGGAGAGGACATGGACAATCCTATGCACACTTATATAGTATGATCACTTCCTAGCCATGGATTGGGAAGGTGGACTATTGGAGATGGGTTATTGATGACATAGATAGTGTGATATGGAGATCCTATCTTAACTATTAGGATTGGGAGGACGATGCCACAAAGCTACCTTATGTTTTCAAGAGTAGCTATTTGATTGGGTAGACGCCTTATATACTAGAAATACATCTCATTGACAAGGTATACAGGCGGTTTGGGTGGTAGTAGAGGATGCCTCGGGGATCTAGTGAGTTTGCATGGATAGTGCGGGAGTAGGTTTACTAGGGGCCGATTGTGTCCTATGATGTTGCGGTGACACATTTTGAGAAAATGGTTCTGATGCCTTGGGATCTACTATAGGATGTGATTGATGGAGGTATAGATGCAGAGCATGATGCTTATTTTACAACACATCTAGTACCGAGGTTGACAGATCTAAATGAGCTTGTGGCAGTAGAGGATGATGATGGTAGGTGTTGAGGGAACCGGACGAGACGAAGGGGAGGAGGAGCAAGGAGGGTGGTGAGGGGTGGGGATGTATAGAGAGATGTCGAAG
Source organism: Cryptomeria japonica (assembly GCF_030272615.1). Taxonomy (NCBI): domain Eukaryota; kingdom Viridiplantae; phylum Streptophyta; class Pinopsida; order Cupressales; family Cupressaceae; genus Cryptomeria; species Cryptomeria japonica. The sequence goes on along the minus strand of NC_081414.1, from coordinate 810,718,835 downwards.
AGAGGGATGAGGAGAGATAGGATCTACAAGGAGGAAGGCCATTGAGACCACCAAGGGGTAGAGGAGGACAGATGCTATAGGTTGTTGCATAGGTACAATGACAAGCACTAGGAAGGACTGATTAGGGATAGGTATAGGGATTGGCTTGGTGGGAGGAGGGTGCTCAATGTGGAGATAAGGAGAAGGATGAGATGCTAGCGCTGTGAGAGATTGTAGTAGGATAGACCAATGAAATTAAGGATCTCAAGAGAGAGGTAATGTGATTGAGGTAACAGTTAACATTGATGCAGGGAGAGAGGGATCAGGCCATCCAAAGGTATACTAAGGAAAGAGGCACTAAGGGTAGGCAAGAGAGAAACTGAGGAAACAGGGGTTGGATACGAATATGTCCTATGGGAAGGAGAGGAGATAGCCTACCGGAGATATTTGTACTACGCAGTTGTTCCTCCAAAGCTGAGGGCTAGGAGATTCAAGAGAGCTTCCAAGACAACTACCATAGAGGGAGGAGATAGATTATAGGCATGCAATGGCAGATTTATGGGTCCACCAACAACACCAAGAGGGAGAGACAGAGGGGGTGATCCTGGAGCAGGGACCTTGAGAGCTCAGACTCTTTCGAGGCTAGCTAGCTTCGAGGGAGGGTCTTCATCATAGCTCTCTTGGATCCAATTTTGTATCAATTTTTTTGTGATGATGTAGACACCTTCAAGTTATTTTGTAGGCTTATGAGATATTGAAATCATTGTATCATGACATGTTATTTTTTGACATATATATATATATATATATATATATATATATATATGTATGTATGTATGTATGTATGTATGTATGTATGAGATGATCCATCCTTGCATCAGTTATATGCATGTGTTCCTATGTGTTTGTGCTTCTATATGTTGATAAAGTTTATGTACACATGTTCTTATAATGATTCTATTATTCTTGTGATATGGATGCAAATATTTACATGATGATATACATTATAATTTTGTACTTTTCTGCTTTTATATGATGCAAATGTGAATGTACTATATATGGATGTAGGAAAATTGACATTCTATAATAATTTATATGATGAGAATGGATTATGTGTATATGTTATACTAATCAGTGGTGTGTGCAGGATGTGATGAAATTATGATATCTATATGCATGTATGAAATAAGATATGCTAACATGTGATGATATAGGTGAATACTACATGAAATGTAGATATTTTGGGCATGTTATCATACTCTGTCATCTGATAGCAGGCTACACAAACTCAGGGAAGGACAAAGGAGGTCATTCACAGAAGGGGGATGGAAAATAGAAGATATGAAAGTGCAAGAGATTCTTATGCTTTATAATCATTGAGCTTTATTATGGAAAAATAGGTTATGATAATCGAGGTATAGTTTCGACATAGAAAATCATTGTACCTATTTGCATGGAGATTAGACAGTCGCAAACAAGGAATTCCCCAGTTCACACTAGACTCATAGTGTCCTCATGTCCTTGGACAAGCCATAGAATTACCAAGAGAAAATCCACAAAAAAAAAAATAGCTGAACATATCCCATCCTCACCTTTCTAGTCAAAGATATCCTGGAGATAGAATCTCTAGTCAGAGACATCCTGGAAAAGCTAAAAGACATGTCCCCAAAAGATAAAATCAAAATAAAACCAAGACTTGATACCAACACACAATGAAAATTTCAATTTATTTGTGTTTCTTTCCCAATATGTTTTTGATTAGGGGAAAACAAGTTTTGAAGGGCCCCTAAAACCCTTTATATCATTAGATCAAAATATAGACATTAGAGAACATAAAAAAAAAAAGAGACAATAGACATAGAAAAGATAGCTTGGCAAAAAACAAAAAGAAATCAGTAGAAAGACACAACACAAAGAAACTAAACACCAAACAATAGAAAAAGAAGAGAAGAAAAGCCAAGCCTAGGTGAAGTTCTTTAGAAACTCGACAACTTCCAGCTCCAGTTGCTTCATGGTCTCAGTAGTCCGCTTCATATCATCAATGTAAGTTCTTTGGTTTTGCTTCTTTCTGGTACTTGCACACATTCTTTTTCCAATACCTACCTCCTTATCCTCAGGGGTACCATCCTTCTCCTTAGTAGTGTCCCTAAGCACATTTTCCCCTTGGACAAGTTCGAGCTTGCTAAGAAGGACCTTGATAATGTCAGATGTGGCCTTTAAGATCTTGTAACTCTAATCCCCAATATTTTTTAGTGTATTCTTAATTCCTTCCATCCTCTTTTCAGTTGTCCCAGCTCTATCTTCTAGGGTTTGAAAGCTATTACATTGGGCATTTATGATTTCCTCCGCATTGCTAATATCTTTAGTAATCTCACTTAAGCAGTCAGGAAGAGAGTTGAATTTATCAATGCCAATAGCTTCCAAAGCTTCAATTTTGCTTGCCTATTGGACCTATTTGGCTTTCATGCTTTGAATTTCCTTCTCAACCCAAAGGAAGACATTAATGATGTTGTCCATGTCATTTTCGATATAAAGGTAGATGTCCAAAGAGGAGCCATCCTAGGCCTTGTCTCCCAAAAGATCCAAGTTCACCTCTAGATCCACCTCCTTCCACTCTATTGTCTTAATTACCTTCATGGGGGTGTTCTCCCTAGCCAAGCCTTTAATGTGATCCTTGGAGCCCGTAGGAAGGGGCGAACGGTTCTTAGCACCTGACTCCTCACATCTTAGCATATTCCCCTTTTTCTTTTGGCTTGACATAATTTGAACATCCTCACTATCTGTCTCCATGTCATCTTGAGTCTCTTCTTCTTCTTCGTACCAACTTTCATCATCTTCCCCCTTCTTCTTCTGATTGATCGACCCTTTACCCTAATCCTCTTGCCTTGTTTTGCTTTTACACTTGCTCAACTCGATGATATGGGGGTCCATCTCGATATCCACCCGTATGACATATCCCTTCACATCATCATCTTCCGAGTCACCCAAATCCTCTTCCAACTCAGAAACCTCAGCAATAGATAACTGAACAATGGTGTTCTTATAAGACCCTCATGTAGAGCTAGATTGGTCTTGGGATTAGAGATAGCATCCATAATCCTGGTATTTAGGGCACAAAACAAGTAGTAGCAGAGGTAAAATTTCTCCTTGTACCGAAATGATTAAGAATAAAAAAGTGGTATCTATAAACTATGGTATATCTACCACTTAAAGTTATGAATTCTATTCCATCAAATAAAATCCATCACCAAATCAACTTGATTACCTTAGGGGAGTACTCAGTGTGGCTTCCCTTCACTAGTTTATCTTTCTCCACCTCATCCTTGAGGAATTTATTCACAGCAGCATCTAACATCTTTCGGTCCCTGTAAAATTTGATACCATCCATCGACATAAATGTATCCTTAGCGATCATGGTTTCATTAAACTTAACCTTCCCACTGCCAATGGTCACGGTGCCCTTATCCCACCCCTTTTTGAAAATCCTAGTGATTTCTGACCTTCTTTCTTGCAATCTCTCCATGTAACCCATCACTTTTGTTGCTTGGAGCACAACCCAAACCTAGGGACAGTCCCCCCATTTATCAATTTTTCTAGCCTTCATGCACTTTCTATTTCCCCCATCTTCTAATCGATACTAGCTAAATATAAATTCCAGCAAATACCACTCTTCTTTGAAGAATTTCTTTTTAATAGGGAAGAAACCTCTGGAAGCAAATAGATATTTCTCAAGCTTCTGCTCCAACTGGAAAGAAGCACCCAAAAAGATTGCGAGATGTTATGGAAATTAATAATGTACCCCCCTCTTGTTTGCTTACGATATTGTTTCATGATGCCATGGCCACCCCTACCATTTCAGGAAATGATATCAAATCATTCCTTGTTTTCCATGATATCTTTAATAATTTAAAATGTCATGTTTCACACGAGGGAGATCCCCCTCTCCATACTAAATCTTGATTTTCCGACTCCATAATGCCTCATTGGTAGCCCAATTAGCACTCTTGTTGGACTCTCCATAATCATGATAAATGTGGTACTGGTTGAATCCCTCAAGCAACTCCCTGTCCATGTCAATGATATTTTTAATCATCCATGAAGGTTGTTTCTTACCAAGGAGGCAATTGATAATATTTTTTAGAATCCCCTTCTAGCCATAAATATTTGGATCCTAGTTGATACGCTAATTTAATAGGTTGGAGGGTACCCATAGCTTTAGCCAAGTGATTTGTTTCACCACCCCAATGCAAAAGCTAACACTATTATGGATAACTCCACCACAACCAGATGACCTCAGGTTCCCTTTAGTAGCCCCATCAAATTTAGCATTAATCCAATCATTGGGAGGAAAAGACAAGCATCACATCCTACTTTTGAGTTGATTTGTGTTATTTTCCATGTTTGCTTGGATGTTTGAGCTTCTTAAAACATCATACTCTTCCTTAATGTTGTAATAATGAGATCCAATAGCCATCACATTCTTCACAAAATTGTGTTTTATCTTAGCCCACACCACTTCAGAGGAGTTAATGGAATTCCTAAAAAAAAATTTATTCATTTCCTTCCAGATACCCCATAGGATATGTGGAAACGAAAACTCCCATAAATTCTTTATGGCCGGATTTTTTGTTCTACCAGATTAGCTCTGGAAACAATCTTGAATCTCCTCAGGGAACACCCAGTTTAAACCTCAAAGCTGGAAAAACATTGACCAGATAGGTTGGACAAAAGGACAGTGAATAAAAATAAGGTTCACATATTCCTCATCATTGATGTATAAATAGCATATGTTTGGGATACCGAATCCCCTCTTTCTTAGGTTATCAATGGTTAGAATTTTATTTTGCAAAAGTACATAACAAAATATTAATTTTAGGAGTCAAACTTGAATACCAGGCTTTGGCCTAGTAGGGGATAGAGTCTTGGGACTGAGCCAGCATAAGGACAGTAGATACCACAAAATAAATCCATGAAAGGGTACGACCCCGCACTATGTGGTCCTCCTTTCTTCAATTAATGATAGCCTGATTGAGAATTATGTTAACATGCTTTAAGTTGGGATCAATAAAGATGAGGTCCACCCACTTCTAATCTCTTGAGTAGTCAGCAACTTTGAAACCAAACTTGTCCTTGCAGGCTTGGATGATCAACTGAGAAACACAATGATCATTGAGAGGATCTCCTCTAATCCAGCCATCATCCCATAAATCCACCTTTCTACCATTACCAATGGCCCACACTTTTCCCAGACTTACAATAGCTTTTGCATGAGTAACACTATTCCATATAGTAGAGCCACTTAGAATCTGATCAGAGGAAAGGAAATCTTCCATGGTAGGGTTCACACATAAGTATTTAGCCTTCCAAATTTCATTACATTCACTAGTTCCTTGATAGATTCTCCAAATTTGTTTGAACAGGAGGGTTTTATTCAAGGTTCTAATATTTTTTAGGCCATACCCCCCCACCCTTTTTGGTTTGCAAACTTTATCCTAGGCAATGAGGGAAACTTTCTTCTTCTCCTCAACCCCGGACCAAAGGAAAGCTTTCAAAATTTTCTCAATTACCTCTGCAAATTTATGAGGTATTTTGAAGAGACTTAAGACATAAATAGAAGACTCTAGAGAGAATATTTTAAAAGATGGATTTTACCTTCTTGGCTAAGAAGGGTCCCTTTCCACCCAACCATCTTCCTGTTGAATCTATCAATAAGACTGTTCCAAAAAATATATGTAGGTTTCATACCCAAAGGAAGACACAACTAAGTAGAAGGGGGCTAGCCAATTTGGCATCCTACGATCTGGGCCATCCTATTCTGTCTATCCTCTAAGGTGTTGACTAGGAATAAAGATCTTTTCTCTCAGTTAATCACTTGACCTAAAGCAGAACTATAAGTATTGAGAAGGTTCTTCATAATAGATGCTTCTTCGATCGATGAAATACCCATTAAAATGGTATCATCAACAAATTGTTGGTGGGAGTAGGCTTTGAATCTAGAAGAGGGAGAGACTCCCAACAAAAGACCCTGAGAGACAAATTTGCTAATAAATCTACCCAAACATTTAGCCAAAATAATGAAGAGAATAGGGGAGATGGGATCCACCTACCTGATGCCCCTAGAAATTTTAAAGAAAGGGGATGACACACCATTCACAATTATAGAGAATGAAGGGATTGAAATAAGTTGACCAACCTCCTGAATACATTTTTCATAAAAGCAAAAGCTCTAAGCACCATATCCAGAAACCCCCAGTCCACCCGATCATAGGCTTTAGACAAATCCAATGTCTTTCCCCATATGTTAACATGTTTTATTTTCTCACAATGTTGTCATCTTGATAAAGAACATATCATGTTGAAAACCATGTTGCTATCAAAGTCCACTAAAAGATTTGATTTGTTGAAAGCTCGTTGTTGCTTGCTTCTCACCTGAAACTGACTGAATCCATGAAACTGATACTTTATTGCAAAGAAGAACAAAAATTTAGTGCGGATTGGTGATGCAATTGATCTTTTTATTACGAATTGTAAATGAAAAGAAGAAGGAATGAAAAGATGATGCTCCTCAAAACATGTGATGCTCAGGGTACCACTTCTATCACTAGATTTAATATTTTTTTCTCCAGTTGTAGATTAGACCTAATTGATTATTAAAGGAAAGGATGGAAAGGGGATTTTATTATGAAAGGGATAACCAATCTTAGGTAGTGTTACAAGATTTTCACCTACAGGTTCAATCAGGTAGAGAGACCAAGTTTTTTTCAAACAAATGGTACATTTTATAACCTCTCTATGTTGCATTCAAGTACACCAATAAATAATTGCAAAATAAAATCACTTCATTGATATGTATGAAGCATAAAGAGATTGAATAAGTCTTTTTGAAGAAATTGAATCTTTATTGAAGATGATAAAATACATGTCTCACACAACAAGCCGTGAGACTGACTTTTCTCAAATAAATGCATATAAGGATCATTTATACATGAATAAGTAAACATTGAAAAGAATAACATGTAAAGGGGGTAACCAGTCATTGCCTGAATGACTGGTATTGTTGGTCTAATCTGCTCCTGATGGCGTTGCCTCGCTTCTCCTAGCTTCCCGTGGTCCTTAGGTTTCATGTTTCCTGCATAGAGTGCTTATTGTGAGTTATAACAAGGTTCTATGCTATGAAAGTTTACACACTAAACATAAAAATTTACCCATACATGCATAAGTGAGCCCCTATGTGAACTTATTTTTCTAACTGGTTTGTTCCATGTGTTGTAACAGGTGCAATATTTTGATATTATGCATATGGGGTAAAATGTGGCTCCCACAAGGGTAGAGCCTAGTATTCATTTGAAATAAAGATTATTCGTTCACATAATGATTTTACAAGTGCAATAATATTACATTTTAAAGTGTATTTGCCAATGACTGAAATAGAGTAGTGAATGGAGTCCCAAAAAGAGATCAAAGAATCAATATGAATCCCAATCATGGCACAACATTCAACAATATAAAAAAAAGTGACTATGACAGCAACAATCAAAGAGAATAGTCATAAAAACACCAATATTCAGAAGGAAATTATTATCTTCAAAGAAAAATGATAAAGTTTCTTAAAATAGTGAGTATACATAATGTTCGAAGCCATCATGCAAGAAAGATTGAGTGCACCTAGATAATGTGAATAATCTCAACAATGAACAAGCAGCAATATCTAAAATCTTAGTCAGTTGTGTGAAATAGTAGCTAAGGCATACATCAGCAGGGTAAAAGACATTGAGAGCAATTATTTTTTCAGCCGTTAAGGATCCATGAGTAGCATATAAAGCCATTACGCAAAATAAACATTGTAAATACATTCACGTATTTTGATCATTTCTTAAAATCCCAGATGCCAAATTAGCTATTTTTTTCACAAAAAATAGCAGACAAAGAGATGAAAAAACCCGTAAAATATTGTGAAAACCCAGTCCACTATTTTTAATAAATCTTCACCAATACGAAAGGGAGCAAATAAAGAGAATTCGCAACCAAGGATTCAATCTTGAACATCAAGATGAAGGTAGTGATTAGAATGCATTCAAACACAAAGAGCATGTTCTAAGGTAGTATAAATTAGATCTCAATAATAATCTTAGTCATAGAGATACATTCATATTGCAGCTTGATACCGCAATAGTATCACACAACAATCACTAGTATCTCAGTCTTAGACCAACAATAAAGATGCAAAGATACAATCAAAACAAAGAGAAATCAGATGTCATCAATGATTAAGAGAAGTACAAAGAGATTGTAAATAAAATGAAGTGCCAACAAAGACATGAAGATATTAAACCCCCGTCACAGTTAAAATGAAAATCAGATAAAAAAGAGTAGTACTCCAAACACACATAGTAACGAGCAAACTATCAAGTTCACAAATAGCTCACCTAATTCAGTTCTCATCTATTCGAAATCTCCAATATCTATAGAAAAAAGCTTTAGAAAACCCTTACCATGGAGGTGAAAACAAAAAAGAAGAACAATATTGAATTTTGAAATAAAAAAAGATAAAATATTAGGGTTTGATAGCCCTAATATGCCAAGAAGTTAAGACATTTTATTTTCTCTTTTCTTTTTTGAAATATTTTCTCTCAAATACCCCATGGGTATTATAGATATAAAGAGTTTATATCATTCTTAGGCTTACAAATAATATTCGTTAAGGTTTTCTTTTAAAAATTAATGAGTATTACTTTTTAGCGATCAAATGATGACAAGTGTGAAGAAGAGTCAGGTCAAGAAATGATGTAATTAGTAAATTGTGCTAAGAGTTTTAGTCAAGAGGAGAGATAGGACTAAAACTCATGTGTTTTTGCCAAGTGTGAAGAAGAGACCAAGTCATAAATGGTTTCTAGTTTGAATTGTTGACTTTTGCCAAGTGTTGAAGAAGTGCCAAACTTAGACCAAGGATATAGTGACAGGTGGCAAAACATTTTGAGAGGATTTATGAGTAGATTTATTGGTAGTTGGAGTGTATTAAGTGCAATTTTGTGACTCATTATGGTTGACATAGTCTTGCATCACTTTTTCACACATTATGAGCTCTTTTTGAGAAAATCTAGTGTCTAGATTTTAGGGCTTTTAGTTGAATTTGACCAAGGGATTAAGACTCCTATTTTCTTTTAACTGCTCAAGTGAAGCATACGTATGCTTCCAACTTCATTTTGAAAAGTTAGTTCTAGATATTGAAGCAAACTTGAGAGACTTAGTGACTATTTTTATAGTCCTTAGCTTAGTTTGACATACTTTTGTTTTGTAACTCATATTATGATATAGAGAGTTTGCCTTGGAGATATTTTATGACAGCATTATCATCTTCTTGTTATTCACAAATTTGTGTAATTGTATGATTGATCAAATTTCTTAGTGAAATTTCTTTGTTTCCTCTTAAATTTTGTCTCATTATTTTCATACCTTCCCTGTGATAAGTGTAATGTGCAGGTTGCAGGTAGTGTCAAGTGGATATTGTAAGCTCCTAATTATGAAATTTTCCTCTTCCTCTATAGTAGCAAACAAGTATTTGGACCTTTTTGAGAAATATTCATGCATGTGCATGATTGAAACAAGTTCTGTGAGTTTCACAAGTTGTCTTATGGTGCCCATGTGTTATAATATTTCGAGTACCATAAGTTTGTTTCAGTTGGTGTATCACCTAGTTAGTATTAATGTTAAAGATTAGCTGGAAAGTTTTTATGTTTCAGTTTACCTCTTTCCCTTTTCCTTGACAAATAAATAGCTTTAGAGTGATAATAACCAACTACGAGATGACCTCATCCAAATGTTTATTCTAGTTATAGGTCACCCACAACCTTGGAGTAATCCCATATTTCTCAAGTGTTTCTAAGTTTTCTTTCAACTTAGATTGGGTGCAAAATTTAAGATAACATTTTTTGGCACACCTGGTGGGACAGTCGTCAAGACAGTTGAAATATTTTCAATTTTTTTTTGGTTTTGATGTTCAACCAACAGATTTCAATCCTTTTAGAAGGTGATTTTAAGCACATTGGGTGACTTTGACTTTTTGTGAGCAAACTTAGTGCATATTTACAGCTTATGAGAAGAGTGCAAACAAGAAGCATGTCTTTGTCTTTTGATTACTTGCATCTTTCTCCTCTTAAAAGAAGAGGGGGGGTTATAAAGAGAACTCTTGAGTAATCCAAAAGAGTGCACTCAACACCACCCAGCTTTAGGCCAGTAAGTCCTATTATTTTATTAGTTGTCTTACCCATCTTTCTAGCTCAAAATAACCCACCTCTAGTTGTCCCTATGGCTAGACAATTTCCTTTTATATCATTCAATGGAGGTAGCCCTCTGAATCTTACAATACACGATGATATTCCAGTGGCTGCACTTAAAATTCTACCATTCTATACAGGAGAATATCAAACCACTCCCATAGAGCATATTAGAGATATTTCATCTCTTTGTGGAGTATATCTTATCACTCGGGAAAATGTAGCACTAAGATTACTTGCTGCTTCTTTTAAGGGTAAATATTTGCAATGGTTTAGAGACCAAGCAATTGGATCAGTTGCAACATGGGATGATTTGGGGGAAAAGCTATATAATAAATTCAAGGACAAGTCCAGTCATATGTCCCTTGTTGAGCAACTTACAACTATTCAGAGGGCCCCTCAAGAGAAGATGTCTAACTTTAATTTCGTTCCCAAAAGACTTGGGATAAAATTCCTGGCACTATTAAGCCATCTGTTGAATATGGTTTTCTCTACTACCTAAGATCCCTAAATAGCGATATACTACTGATGATCCAATCAATGGGAGGATTTTCACTTCCTGATGCATATGAGATATCCATTAAAGTAGAGAATAGTTTAATTCAGGTCGGGAAGATTGCTCCCAGACCTCTTATGTCCATATTTCTAGATAATCATCCCAATATGTCTTTGCAAATTCTATCATTTGCACCCTTTCTAGTGGTGCCAACATTACCAACAATTGCTCCGGATACTGCAACTCAAGAGGTTGATGTTTAATGCTCATCTCAATAGCTACAAGAGATTAAAAGCCTAATTTAGACTTTTGGTAAGAAGTTGGTGAACCTGGACAAGAAGCAATCTCATAACAAACCCCCTTATCAGCAACAAAATCAGGCTTCAAATCAGTCTTTTCAAGGACAACAACAACAGTACAAGGGCAATAGGCCTTTCTATCAAGGAAACTATCCAGGTCCAAGACAAAATTTAAATTAGAGGCCTTTTCAAACATATAATCCAACACCTATCAGTACAGTGAAAGACCTTGTACCTATTCAAAATAATCTTGCTGTTGATTATGAATGGTGTTTTCCTTATGGTTGGCCTCATGACCAAGCTACATGTGCAAATGGTGTCATCAATCAAGTTTTAATGGTGCAAAGTGCTACAAGTCCAAAGCTTAACTCACCTAATGATGGAGCTTCAAAACAACGAGAGTAACATATACATGACACTACTCTACTAAATTGGCAGGGAGAGGATTTCTGCAAAATGAATGCAGATGATACTCGAGTTGTTGCTAACACAAGATCAAAGAAGAGAGATTTTGAGCTTGAGAAAGTATCTATTAAAGTGAAAGAAGCATCTACATCACAAATACCTCACATCCTATAGATAAACACTTAGCCAGCTATCAAGGAGCAGCCCCATTTGCAAGCTGACCATACTGGTGTGAAAACCCATCAAAAGGTGAGTCCAACTTTACCTTTTAACATTGTTCAAAATATGAAGAAAATAAACATAACTATGTCTATGTGGGACTCTCTAGCTATTCCTGGTCACGAAGATATGCTATAGCTAGCATTAAAAGATTTGAAGGAATCAAAAGAATCCCCAATAGGTCAAGATAGGGATATGTTGACTAATAATCTACAAGAAAATAAGCAAGAGAATAAAGAGGAAGAAAAAAATGTACAGACTCCTTTTTATTTATCTTTAATCATTGGGGATAAATTAGTCCATAATTTTATGGTTGATAATGGAGCAAGCAGTCCTATCATGCCAAGATAGATTGCTGATATTTTAGGGTTAACTTACCAACCTTTAGAGAAATGAGTATGGGACAACAATAAAGACCATAGGGGTAATTAAGGATTTGGGTTTAACATTGCATGCTTTCCCAAATTTCTCCATTCCCCAAGAAGTGTTTATCATTGATCTTCCCCCTTATATTTCACTATGCTTATCAAGAGATTTCACTACCAAGATTGGAGGATATTTATCATCAGATTGGCCACACATGCTTTTTAGGAATAGATATGATACTAAGGTAACCATTAGATTTGTGTCCCTTTCCAAAGACCATATTGAGCCATATACGGCACCTACAGTAAATATCAACACATTTATTCCCCAGGAAGATGAGCTTGTTGTAGTTCAAGAGTTGCAATTGTTGGTCTCAATTTCTAACTACTTTGTTTTCTATTCACAATCTTTTGCCTCTATTTACAATAGAAGAGAAAAACAAGAGGAAAAACCTCCTATACTACAATCTTGACAAAGCTTAGGTGAGTGTACCTACTTGTGACTACTTTCTCAAGACTTCGTAGATAGTTTACAGAAAACCAATGCAAAATTTTTGCAAACTCTTTCCATTTAGTGCAACCAAACATGAATGAAACATTTGTTTTAATTTTTTGGGACCGCAATGATGTCACAAATACTAGCAATATAAACCACTACCTTATCTGGGCATTAGAGTCATCAAAAACTAGACTGAAATCTGACAATAGAATTCATACACATACCACTATTTTTGATCTATTAAATCTGTATATGCCTGACATACACAAACTTCCAATCTGTACTATACCTAGTCATCAAATTCATGTGAATATATTGATATCAATGAAGATGAATTAAGTATATTTAATTTTCCTCCTTGAGAAAAAGACTTAAAACATTCCCATTAATTACCTTGCAAATCATTTAACTAAACAATCCTTGATTATCAAATTAGAAATGAAAATCAACATGCAAACATAAAGACAACATAAATCTATGATTGAAATATTTTTTATAATATATTATTTCCTCATCAAAGATTACAGAGATATAAGAATGACCCAAAATGTCAAAAACAAAGTCTGCATATATTTTGCCAAAGCTTCGCTACAAAATATTTGTGATCTCTATCTAGGTAGTCCTAGCATCCTTTTATAAAAAAATTGGATGAAACAAGCTTCGGACTTCCCTAGAAGAATATTCGTAACTTAACCATAATTCTCTCCAAAAGTTACACCGATTACAAAACTGCGATTGGGGTAGGAGCATAACTGATTTTGGAATGTACTCTTCCACAACTAATTAGTTGTCCAACTAGAAAATGGCCAACTAACCTCTCTATATTCACAGATTAGGTGCGAGGTGTTTTCAATCCTTCAAGGTTCCAATTACCCAATAAATCTGTTGCAAAAAAACAACTCCTTCAGGATGCCTGTGAACTACCACATGCTGGAGCATCAATGGAATATTCTTGTTCTCTTGTCTTTTTCAAAACAAACTTACTCTCCCATAATTTCAATGTCTCATCATCAGGCCAAGGAAAGTTTATAATTTTTTGCTTTTGTTTATTCAAACTTTTCCATGTCACCCTTAGTTGTTTAACCTTCTTCTCCAAAAAGCCAAAATATGATTTTACCTTTTCAATTTCTTCAATAGTTTGAATAAACAAAGAAGTATCATCCACGTTTATAATATTATTTATTGTTTGAGACAAATTATGACCTAGCTCCTCAATCCACAATTCCTTGTCTTTAATTTTATTTGCACTTAAGAAGCCTACAGGAAACAATTCAAACTTTTCATTTGCATATTCCTTTCAGAATAGATTTTCCCTTCTTTCAATATTTACTCTTTCTACTGAAAACTTGGACAAGTCTTTTGCTAATTCATAAGTAGATTTGATTGTGTCATCAACGTCTACTTCTTCTTGAGATGATGAATATATGGACTCTATGTCCACCTCTCTGGAAATGCATTTTTCTAGAACTGGCCCCAAAATAGACTTTTCCTCCTTCAAAGAATCCAAAAGAGTCATTATTCTTTTCATGTTTATATAAACAATTGCTGCCCCAATAGTATCAACAAATTTCAAAATGGTGTCTTTGACCTTTTCTTCATATTTACATGCAAATATTGACTGATCCTGCTTCAATTTTTCAATTTCATCTTGAACACTTTCTATTGATAGGAAGCCATGAGTCATAGGGGAAGGAGGAAATTGAATAAATAGAACTGGAAGGAGGGGGCCTAGTAGGAGAAGAGGCAATCATTAATTGAGAGGACTCACCCTTATGTTGTTGTCCTTCCAATTTACCCTTTAACTCTACAATGGTGTTGTCCTTGGAAGCAATTTCAAGCTTTGCATCATTATAGGCCTTGAGGACTACTTCTAACTTTACTTGGAGATCAACTTTCTCTTTTGGCACCTTCTTGCCCACTGCCATTCCAAATTTAGCAGACTCTAAAGTCATGCTAGCAGCTTTGATTACTCCTGTATCTTTGACTCTCTTTACTATAATACCCCCTGAGTAATTAGATCCTGAGGAATCTCCCCTTCTACTCTCTTCTCTTTTTTATGACCACATTACCAGAGTTGTGTGGTCATTACTATAAACTATCCCCTCCAAGGGTTTTGTTTCTTTTGTTACTCCATCAAAAATTGCAGCATCTGCTTATCCCATTCTGGGAGAATTAGCACTCCATCACTTTCAATCAATTTTCTCCCTACCTCAGAGGTAATTAACTCAAATTATTTCAACATTTATTGCTTTATTTCTACCTCAAGAGCAGATGGATCTTAATTTGATTGTTAAATTTTTCTTTTTTTACACATTTCCTTGAACTAATCCATGTGCTTTCTCCAAACAATTGTAAAAAGGCTCCTGACCTCACAAAATTGTCATAAGCTAAAAATTCATCACTGACATATTTTATAATAAGATCCAATTCTTTGCCAGCAAATTCCTCAGTACTCAGATCCATCTTAGCACCTACTAGCTCCTCTGGCATTGCTTCCTACAACTCTCCATAAGTAAAAGAAATTTCCCCTAGGCTTCCTAATTGCATTAGTTTCTCAGCAATGGCCTACTCGTCACCTATATGTAATGGGGATTTAGAAGGTGAATACATGGCTTCACTCAGTTGCTCTGCCTCTTTCTCCAATCTATGCCTCTTTGGGGAGGTTTGGGACTCAGGAGCATCCTCCATTGGCCTTTTTCCCTTTGATGTGGAAGGTTCATCTCTCCTAGGAATCAACACATTATAGCCCAATTTCTTGTACATTACATACTCTCCAAGGAGAATAATCTTAGCGAAAATGGGTTTGGTCAATATGAGCTTAGCCTTTTCAGGATCTGCATTTATTACTGCATCCTTTTTCTCATTCAAAGTTTGCATGGCATCCTCAAAATACTCTATCAAAAAATTTATCTTCTCCCCAAATGGGGTAAAACTCTTTAATGGATTATTATTTTTATCAAAATGTTGGACAAAGTCAATAGTTTTCTTAAATACCAACCATTTTTCTTTTCTCACCTCTTGCTCTGCCAGATTAAACTCATTCCTTATCAAATCCTCAGGGAAGTGGAATTGATGAACTTTTGCACCACACCTGACCTTTTTTCTAAATGTACCATTGAGAAAATCCTCTGGATCAACAAACCTTGTAATTGTTGTTGGCAATCTGTATGGCTTGAAGAATTTATCAAAATGCAGCCAACCCCCTTTAGTAATAACAAATTCATGTGCCATGGTAATGGTTGGAAAAATTGTTCCTCTGCTCTTATTTGTCAATTGTGCTTCTTGCAGATCCCCAATCTGCCTTATGATTTTAGCAATACCTATTTTGAAGGGGACCTAACAAGGGAGTAGGTATGGGGTTCCCCTGAAGCCATATAACCTAAAAATAGTAGAACAAGGATATAAAATTATATCACCCCAATTATGCACAATTTTAATATCTTCTACAAACTCCTTGGGTCTGATTAATTCAAGGAGAACTTTTGGGATCCTGGGGTTCTCTTGACACAAAACCAATCAAATCTATGTTATGTTTCTATCTTTCTAGTTTTCTTGGGGCAAGATTAATTCCATGTTTATTTATGTGTATTTTTATTTTTCAATGGCTTTAGGAAATTCAATCGCAATGGTTGTCCAGAATATGGGATTAGATTTGTTACTATTGGGTTAATGAGTATGGTTCAAAAATTATAAAAATTGAATTCTTATAATCATATCATAATTTGATACATTTGAAAAAATATTTTTGCAACATGGTTATAACCATTTTATTCTATTAGGTATGACCATGGTGATCAAGGTTCTCGCTTCCATGCTTCTTTTTACCAAATTCCAAAGGCTGCTTCTTATGGAGGATGGTGCCATTCCTTTTTAATTTTAAATATTTTATAGAAATAAATATTATTACATATTTAGATAGAGGAAAAGGGTTATTATAGACAAAGTTGGAAGCATCTCATGAGTTGTACGATATTTTTAATAATTTTTGTAATTATTTGAAGTGTAAATTGCTAGTGTTGAAATTTTATTTCAGTTAAACCATCTATCAAATTTGTAAAGAAAGAGGATGGGCATTCATCAATGAGAATCATGAGACAATATAACAAAATCTTTTTGAAATCTAACTAATTTGTATGCTATCTCAACACCTTCAATGCTATTTACTATTATTAATAATGAAACACTTATTTCTAGAACTAGTAGAAATTCTCTATCATACAAAGGATATTGCTATGGTGGAGATGTAAGTAGAGGGTATTTATCATTGTCTACACTTAATCATGACAAAACCCTTCAAAGATGTTAATTTTGATTTTTTAGTCTATTATTGTGAAGATTCTAATGATGGTATATTGGAAATTTCTTTACATATATAGGAGGATATTTTTAAGAATTATGGAAACAAAATTAGGTGACATAGAGAATTTATGTATTTCACCCTCTATCCTATGGTAAGCAAAACATTGATCTTAAGGCTCCTAAAGAAGAGTTGAGAATTAGGTGACATAGAGAATCAATGTATTTCACCCTCTATCCTATGGTAAGAAAAACTTTTATCTTAAGGTTCCTAAAGAAGAGTTGAGTTGGAGGTTTTCATAAATACTTGTATATGTATTATTATGTTCCTTGAATTGCTTTGTATCTATGTTTGTTTATACATCTATACAATCTCTTAGTACTAAATAATATGTTAATTTTCTTTGAAGTATGAGATTTTTTTCTAAAAGGTTTTTCACACATAATTCATTATGTTAAAGTATATTTCTTTAATATTTATTTTTTTGTAATTATAGGACATATCTTGTGTTCTTGGATTAGTGTAGGGAACATATTCCACACTACGACCTTTAAGCTTAGAATGTAATGTCACAACAAATGCCCATATGAAAATAAAATTTAGAAAAGATTAATTAACTTGGTGCTAATAATGGAAATCCATAGAAACATAAATGAAAACATGGAGGGTATAGAATAATAGTTTGGTATGACAATAAATTCACTAATTTTATCAATTATGACTACTATTTAATAAATTGGGATCCTACTAAATTTCCTGGAAGTTTGCATGCTTCTTTAAATTGAAAGTGATAGTGCATACCCTTATTGCTTCCCCCCCTCGCCCCCCCCAAAAAAAAGATAAGATGATTTAAATACAACTAGAAATAAATTTATAGATCTATTACCCTTAAGTTCATGTTTCTGAAGACATGATGACAACAATTAGACATATTATTAATGCTTGTCATTGCTCTACTATCAACTACCTATATTTAACCTAAGAAAGGATACCTTTGAACGCCCAAGGTATAATTCTAATAATAAAAACAAGTGTTTAAAATTAAGATAATAACATGTCAAAGAGCTATAATCATAATAGACTGCCATAATTAAATAATTAAATTTTAGTATAACAAATATTGATCAAACTGTGGACTGCAAAAATCACACAAACTTACCATCCAAAATACATGAACTAACATGATAGTTTAACATTATCTTTTCTAAAAATTAAAAAAATATATATATTATTAATATGAAATTTTAATAGTTCACAATATTAATATACTAAAAATATTCAATTTTATGTTCAAGGGGTTGAGCTTAACTGGTTAAAACACTGGGTTCTCACTGTTGAGACCCAAGTTCATTTCCTAATAGGGACATCTAAAGTGAAATTCCAAGTTGTGACTCTTGGCCTTCTCAATTTTACTATGTAATTTTTTAAAAATTATTATTAAAATGACATAAAAGGAGAGAAAATATTAAATATAATTAAAAATATTTATGCAAACAATATTATACTATCAAAATCAAAAAAATATTAATATATTGAAAATATATAGTGGTTATTAAAACTTCCAATATATTAATTAAACTTAAATATATTGAAAAGACACTGGCATATTAGGGACGTTGCCATTAGGCCATTTTCAAATAACATTGGAATAATAGGTAGAACTCATGAACAATTACTGAAACTAGAGTAGAACTGGTAAACAGTAGAAGGTTAAACGGATTTTTCATATAATGAGTCCTAATTTTTCAAGTTTTTAGTTGCCTATATTTAGTGAAATGTTTGTTGTTTATAGAATCATGCTAAGAACAAAAGCATTATTAATCTTACAAAAATTAGCACAGCCATTTCTCATTGATAAATTCAAATCTAGTGTCCACATACATGAAATCTAGATAAATATAAAAGTCAAGTTCTTTCCCAAATGTTAAATTATTAACAAAAGCAACATTTCTATAAGTAGATCAAGGCCAAGGACGATGCCATCCTCGGCTCAAGGCCACCAGACATTCTTAATTTCGTAGGCATAGAGCGGCATCGGCATAACAAATTCAGTAATGACTTTAACGAGATTACCTTGAATGCACCGTACCATTCTCCCCTCTGCGTTAAATACAACAATCTTGTAGCCATGCAGATGTACCAAAACTCACCCACAACTGTTCACCACCACCTGTGAGTCAAACAAATTAGGGCAAAAACAACTTTCAAGGCGCTTAGCATTTTCCTCATGCAAACTCTTGGGAAATAACTACAATTCTAACCAATTATATCTTTCTCCACTTTCGTGCTCTTCATTCAACTTCCATAAAGAGAGATCGCTGTTATCTACCACAATTACATTCCCATCATAGCCAGTTAAATTCCAATAAAAAAGGCAATCAGATCTTCTTGGTAGCTTTATAATCTCCCAATTCTTCTCCACAATGTTATATACTGCAATATCAAATGCAAGAATATCGGTGTCCTCACCAACTGTAACATTAACCCAATAAAACCTCCCTGTAGAATACAGGCCCTCTTGCCATGGGAAAATTGAAATGCGTAGATTCATGTTGATTAGGGTCCATTCATTAGTGTCTGAATCATAGATCTCCATCACCATGTTGTTCTTTTCTCCATTGATGGGGAAATTGCATCCTATGACCAAGATGCAGCTCCTTGTGGCAGAACTGAATGCCAATCCATGGAATTTGAATTCCGAAATTCTTGGGATGGGATAAGGGAGAGGAGGAAGCTTTATCCATGTCGTTGTAAGAGGGTTGCAAATATAGTATGAACATGGTTCTCTCTTCACATAGCGAGATAAACAACAGAGGATGTTCTTGCAAGCAGTAAGAACACCGCCGATCTCAGAATCCATGAAATCTAAGGACAATGCATATACACCCAGTGGCTCGGAGTGAAGTAGAAATAGAGAATGTGACAAAGTGTGGGGGAAATACTTCTCTCTTTTATTACCAATGAAAAAAGCAGGAGACGACGAAGGCACAAGGGTTGAGGAAATCTGTCGAAACATTGGTGCTGGTGAAAGAAGATATTGCCATCGTTTACAGACGAGCCGGAGATCCCTATTGATGAAAGTGGGCAGACTAGATAAAACCACCATTAATGGCTTTTCTGGTAGCTTACTCCATATCTCAATGTCCATCTCTATCGACTCTTCGTTCATAGCAACTCTTCGTTTCAGCTCCATCTCTGATTCCTGTTTCAACGTAGATAATTTATCTAATAATAACTGAAGGCGTAAACAAGGACAATAATTACACTTCGGAGACACAGACATGATGAATGATATTGCAGAGAGTCAAGCTAAGGAAATTCAATCCTATTCTGCCACTCAGACTACTATATAATATCTTCGCCGGCCAATATAGATAAAAAATTTAATTGTTTATTTATCATGATAGCTGTTTGATTCTTTTCTTTGGCGAGGCATTTGTCTTGAGCTTTTGTCTAAAGGAAACGTTAATATTTATATTCTTTATAAAAGCAAGTGTATTGCTAGAGAATATTTATTTAAATTAAGGATTAACTTATCCCTGTGGAATATTTTTTTCAGGTAAGGAATAAAAATATATTAAATATAAAAGACAGTTACAAGGCGAGGTCAATAGGTCAACAGAGTACAATTGATTATAAATTCTTATCCTCATTAATTAATTCACTTTTAAGAATGTGAAAAAAGATAACAGATTCTAAAGAGCTGACCAAACATAAAATCTGTTTAATAACCGTTAATAAATGCCAATTAACATTATCCAATTGCTAATGGAAGTGGGTCCTCTCCCACCTCAGTGGAATCAACTAGTTATAAGGATCTATTTAACCATGGTTAGTTCACACCCATGAATGAGGTTTCTATCAAGTGTTACAAGAATGGAATGTGCATGATATAAAAGACTCCTCCATAAACAAAACTTTGGCTAAGATGGAGAACGCCTTGGTGGGTAAGTTTGTGGGTAGAAGTCTGGAGATTGCCCGAGTCCAAAAGTAGGCAGCTATGAGATGGCTGATTAAGCATAGTGTGTTGGCCTCAGCACTAACCAAAGATATGTTTTGTTTCTCATTTTCTCTCAAGGAGGATTGCACTTTCATCCTATCTTCTCACCCTTGGTCTTTTGGCAAGGAGAAGGTTCTCCTCTATAAATGGCACCCAAGTTTTCCATTCTCGCTGGGGCTATTCCAACCTGGGTCTGTCTTGTGGGCCTTCGTTTGGAGTTTTGGGATGACGAGATTATTTCTAGGTTCGCGAACTTGTTTGGTTAGTTAATCTCCTTAGACTCTATCACTAAGTAGAGACATATGCATTTTGTTGAACATTATATATGAATATGATCTTCTATAGTCCATGGGCAGCCATGAAGGTTAGTCTCTTATGGAAAATGTATTATGTAAATGGATTTTCTATAGGATGTCTAGATAAAAAATTATCTTATAGTTTTAGTGTTGTTATCATGTTCATTGTCATCTTTGATGTTGAAAATTTGTAAATTTGTGAGGATGTTTTATTGAGATTTACTAAAATATAAGGAATAAATGATAAAAGTAAGATATCTTATACATACTTTTCTAGTAAGTTATTGTTAGTAATCTCTACAATTGTCTTCTTTATATAGAGATATGTGTATGACAATATGAATATGTTGTGCAATTTGGTCATTAAAATAAAAGTCTCTTGATCTTACTATTTAGTTTTCTAAATGTGGACTAAGCCATGATTTTATGGTGTGAAATTTAGCTATCTTATGTGTACAAGAGAAACATCAAACATAGATGAAAAAACAAGCTTCTAGAAAGGAGCCATGTTAAAATAATTTCAGATTGAGTCCCATCACATTCACTAATCTATGATTAGCCTAAAATAGCATAAAGATTTCTTTCTTATCATCTATATAGTATATTGTCCATTCACTTCATGGATGATAAAAACTTTATATATTGTAATAATGAAGTACGTCAGAAATAAACTAATTCTTAGTGAAAAACTTAAGTACATGAACTTCCTTAGTTAAATTAAAAAATTTACCTTGGAAAACTTGAATAACTAGTAGCAAGGAAATGATGTGTTGAAGTTCCCTAAAAGGGGACTATATTTTAAGTAGCCAACTGCTAAAGCAACCATGCTTCTAAGCTAAAATGATACATACCAGTCACAAAATGGTTATCCTTTAGAAAACTTTTATATAAATCACGACAATGTTGATATTTATTTATTTGTATAGGAAGATATAAATATATTGAATAAATTTGAAAAATGATCTATATGAGTTTCTATTAGTTAAATTATAAGATCTTGATAATTTTTAATTAATAATTTTTATTATTTCTTACACAAGAAAATTTATCATGATATTTTAAAGCTTATTTTAAATGAAATAATTTTGTAATTGTTAGTTCAATTTTATATTGCTTATTATATTCTTTTACATCTTAGAAAGCCTACTTATTAAAAATCTATGACCCATCACATGAAATGACATGATTTGACATTAAAACTTTTTCATAAAATTTTACTTTAAATAATATTGTATGATTTCATTGCTTTTGTCACACTCTTAATTGTTACTATTGTAGAAGAAACTTGCACATGCATAATCTTAATTTTTGTGAGAAAAAAATTGTATTAAAAAGATTTAAAGTTATATTATAAAAAAATCACTTTTTAATTGTCAACTCAATTTATATTGCTTGTTAAACTATTTGTTTTTTATCAACAAAGGCAAAGACAAAGATTTGTATTAATAATGCATTTAAAGTTTTACAAAAAATGGCTTGAAAGAGTTTTAGCAGGGTTTGGAGACATAAACCATAGTTGAAAATCTAACATTTTCAACTGAGGATGAAATTAGACTACTATCCATCTCCTATAAACATATCGGAAATGCATTAAGCAAACAAGATAAAAGAGCATATATCTATGAGATTGAAAGGGACCAGCAAAATCATGGTTTAGCAACTCCACATCTACCCCTGGGACGACCACGACCTCTAACCTGTCCGAGATCACGCCTTATGCCACTGCAACCACAACCATCACTGGCAGGGGGTGTGGCAATCTGAGGTTTCCCACTCGAAGGAGAGGGAGGAGTTCTATCTACTGTAAGGAGGAAGTCGTTGAGGATGGCATATTCTTCAAATTCTATCTCCTTTTTCTGATCTCCTGGTTGCTCCGAAAGAACACTTAATTTCAAAAAATCAACTGCTACTGAGACATTTTGCCTATGCTTCTTCCTAGCTGGCCCCTTGAGGTCTAAAAGTAGGGGATAACACATCACAGTAGCTCTATCTTCATGGGTGTCCTCAATATCTCCTGGACGTGGTGCACTAGAGCCAGATATAGCAAATAAATGAGCCTTATCAAGCGCTCCAAGTAAATCAAGCTCAAACAATGCAGATCCCCGAAGCAAGTGAGATTTTTTGAAAATCCTACATCCAAGGTAGAAGCAATCAACCAGGAAGAAATCTGTGTGTTATCACTGAAATACTCTCTCCTCTCAAGGTGACTTTTCCCTAGAATCATCTTCGCTACTAGGATTACCATAGGGTTTACCGTGCGAAGAAGTTGCTTGAGCCTTAGGTCTGTGATCTCCTTAAAGTAGCATTGGCGAGTTTTACACGACAGGGAAATTGGCGTATCCACCCCCAGGATTACAACAGGGTCATCCACCATCTTGACAACAATTCTGATGTTTTCTACCATGAGAAGACTGGAGAGAAGACCTGCAATTGAACCCAAGAAAAGGACCACATCTAACAAGAAGTAGTTAGATAAAAAATAGAGCTGAAACCAAAATGATGTGTTTTCATTAAAAAAAACAATCCTCCTGATAAAGTTGAATTTGCCGCCGCTTAGGTAAGAAAGCTAGAAAAGACATTCAGAAACAGCACATACGTAGGAAATAAATGTTTATGTCCTTGAGATCACCACATCTGATCAAAATTGATTCAATCAATTTAATATGTGGATGATGAGGATGGCAACGCAGGCTTAGACAGAGATGATATAAAGAAACCCCCGGACAAAATAATTGTCAAGGCATGGAGAGAGGATAGAGGTTTAAATGTTGTAGCCATTTAGAGAAGAAACCCAAACAAACAATTTGTCAAAGCACAAAGAACTGATAGAAAATTAAATGTGGAGCCGTTTAGAGAATAAAAGCTGGGAGATTTACTGATAGATTACCAAATTTCGGGATGAGCAAAAATCACCCTACAAAAATTAGAGACATAGATACTCGCCAAAAAAAGAAAGATAGAAAACCTTCCTTAAATGAGATAAAGAAGATTTTGGTAACTTTGCCGATAATATCTAGGCTTGAATTATTCTTTATCTTGCCAAATTTGGAGGAGATCTACAAAGCAGCGCTAGAGAAGGAGGAACACCACATGATATAATAATAGGAAGTCATCCCTGACAATACCATAAATGTGACTGCATCAAAATGACAAACACTAACCTGGACAACAAGTTGCAAGATGGACAACACAAGTTACTTACCAACCCCTTCCAGATGTATGACAGCTCAGCTGCAACAAATGAACTCTATCATCCATTGAAATGAAAGATAACCGTTGAAAATTTAAATAAAACTCTTTAAAGTGACAAATTAAATTAACCACTTCTAAGGTTTATACGACTTCCATGTCTAGTCCAATGAGAGAGCCATCAATGATTTTATGAAGATCCTTCTACCTTCTTTGTCTTTAGATATGAATTCCTGTAATCTGACCAGCACTTTGGGTATGCAAAAGCCATCATAATATTAGAAAGAATTAGTAGCTTTCACTGGAAAGTAGGTGACCATTTTAATTTCAAATTTGAATTCAAATTTTAAAGTACCAAAGCAGGGAAGCGAAAGATTGATCGTTAACTATTTTATTGCCAAAGGACTTTACTTTTAGATGAGCAAAGAAAAAATCTTAACTTTACCATTGCTAACATAGGTGCAGGCCACTACAATAAGAGAATATGGAAACCCCACAACTACTATAGAAAGTATAGATCAAATACATAACTCCATTCATTAATGCTAGTAAAAAGAAAAGAATCAATTCCCTAACAATAACTAATCAGCCCATAGCTACTGACTCATATTATATATAGTTATTTTGAATCATTTGCCCACCATCTTAATTCAAGTCCTATAGCTCCTTGTTTGGAAAGTAGATCAACCTCCAAATTAGCTTTTGAAAATGTGTCTAGTAGAATATTGATCAAGCTCAGACAGGATAACAAGAATTTGCTCCCACTACGCCTTTAGACACCAATTGGGTGTACTCCTAAACCTTATCACATTAATCACAATGGTTGCATTTCATTCGATTTCAATTTTTTAAATATTTCTTTAAGCACTCAACCAGACCCATGAGAAGAGCCTTAAACTCTACTACATTTTTTGTGTCTAGAGATTCAACCTTAGCAAATTTTCCTATGAAAGCTCCAGTGTGATCTCTAATAACAACTCTTGTTCCAGAAGGGCCTGGGTTGCCTTTTGAAGCCCCATCAAAATTGATTTTTCACCAACCGAGTTTAGGAGGAATCCAGATAGCTAATTTTCTTGCTCCATCCTTCCTACCAATAAAAAGAGGAATTTTAATTTCATTCGATCTAAGTTTGATCGTGTCATCCCAGTCTGTGAATACTCTGTTGGAATTGGGACATAAAGCCAATCTGTAATTAATGAGTTCAACAAAAGAGCTTTCAATTGAATTTATGATTGATTCTACTTTTCTAGCTTTGTTATAAAAAATTCT
The DNA here is from genome assembly GCF_030272615.1 of Cryptomeria japonica. Classification (NCBI taxonomy): domain Eukaryota; kingdom Viridiplantae; phylum Streptophyta; class Pinopsida; order Cupressales; family Cupressaceae; genus Cryptomeria; species Cryptomeria japonica. The sequence goes on along the minus strand of NC_081414.1, from coordinate 810,693,248 downwards.
CCTATTACGCTCTTTCCAAACTTCCGAGATAAGAGAGGAGGGGCAGGTTTCCCATAAAGAACTGAGGAGACCATCTTTAGGTCTGATTAGCTAGCATTGAAAAAGAGAAACAACCCATCCCAGCTTAGCACAAAGGAACCTGCAACATTTGGTTGAGAAAGGACAACTAAGGAGGATGTGGTCAACTGATTCCTCTTGAGCCTTGCATAGAACACATCTTGAAGGCCCTTCAAAGACCACTTTCTAGAACCTTCTTGTTGTGCGAATTTTCTTTCTCGTGGCTAGATAGGAAAAAGTACCTGACTTAGGATTTAAGGTGCTACTCCAAAATAGTTTATGATTAATGCCTAGGTCATTTTAATCAAGTTGTCTTTCTAAGAGGTTATAACAAGAAGTAGTTAGATAAAAAATAGAGCTGAAATAAAAATGATGTGTTTTCATTAAAGAAAAAAATCCTCATGATAAAGTTGGATTTGCCCCCACTTGGGTAAGAAAGCTAGAAAACACATTCACAACCAGCACATGGGTAGGAAATAAATGTTTAAGTCCTTGAGATTGCCACATCTAATCAAAATTGATTCAATCAATTAAATATGTGGATGAAAAGGATGGCAACACAGGCTTAGATAGAGATGATTTAAAGAAACCCACGTACAAAACAATTGTCAAGGCATGGAGAGAAGATAGAGGTTTAAATGTTGTATCCATTTAGAGAAGAACCCCAAACAAAAAATCTATCAAAGCATGGAGAACAGATAGAAAATTAAATGTGGAGCCATTTGGAGAATAAAATCCGGGAGATTTATAGACAGATTACCAAGTTTCGGGATGAGAAAAAATCACCGTAAAAAAATTAGAGACATAGATACTTGCAAAAAAATGAAAGATATAAAACCCTCCTTAAAATGAGATAATGAAGATTCTGGTAACTTTGTCGATAATATCTAGGCTTGAATTATTCTTTTTCTTGCCAAATTTGGAGGAGATCTACAAAGTTGTGCTAGAGAAGGAGGAACACCACATGATGTGATAGTAGGAAGTTATCCCTGACAATACCATAAATTCAACTGCTTCAAAATGACAAACACCAACCTAGACAACAAGTTGCAAGATGGACAACACAAGATACCAACCCCTTCCAGATGTATGACAGGTCAGCTGCAATAAATGAACTCATCATCCATTGAAATGAAAGAACCGTTGGAAACTCAAATAAATGTCTTTAAAGCGACAAATTAAATTAAAAACTTCTAAGGTTTATATGACTTCCATGTTCAATCAAATGATAGACCGATCAATACTTTTATGAAGATCCTTCTACCTTCTTTGTCTTTAGATATGAATTCATGTAATATGACCAACACTTTGGGTATGCAAAATCCATCATAATATTAGAAAGAATTAGTATCTTTCATTGGAAGGGAGGTAAGCATTTATATTTCAAATTTCAATTCAAATTTTGAAGTACCAAAGTAGGGGAGTGAAAGATTGATCCTGAACTGTTTTATTGCCAAAGGACTTCACCTTTAGATGAGCAAAGAAAAAATCTTAACTTTACGATTGCTAACATAGTTGCAGGCCACTATAATAAGAGAATATGGAAACCCCACAGCTACTATAGAAAGTACAGATCAAATGCATAACTCCATTCGTTAATGCTAGTAAAAAGAAAAGAATCTACCCCCTAACAATAACTAATCAGCTCACAGCTAGTGACTCATATTATATAGAGTTATTTTGAATCATTTGTGCACGATCTTAATTCAAGTCCTTTAGCTGCTTGTTTGGAAAGTAGATCAACCTCCAAATTAGCTTCTGTAAATGTGTCTAGCAAAATATTGATTAAACTCAGACATGATAACAAGAATATTCTCTAGCAATGCCTTTAGACATCAATTGGGTGTACTCCCATACCTTATCACATTAATCACGATGATTGCATCTCCTTCAATTTCAATTTTTTAAATTTTTCTTTAAGCACTCAACCAGATCCATGAGAAGAGCCTTAAACTCTACTACTTTTTCTGTGTCTAGAGGTTGAACCTTAGAAAATTTTCCTATGTAAGCTCCAGCGTGACCTCTAATAACAATTCTTGTTTGAGAAGGTCCTGGATTGCCTTTTGAATCCCCATCAAAATTGATTTTTAACCAACTGAGTTTAGGAGGAATCCAGACAGCTAATTTTCTTGCTCCATCTTTCCTACCAGCAAAAACACGAATTTTAATTCCATTCCACCTAAGTCTAATCATGTCATCCCATTTTGTGAATACTCTCTTGGAACTAGGAGAGAAATCCAATTTGCAATTAATGATATCAACAAAAGAGCTTTCAATCAAATTGATGTTTGAGACTACTTTTCTAGCTTTGTTATAAAAAAATTTCCTATTACGGTCTTTCCAAACTTCTGAGATGAGAGATGAGGGGTGGGTTTCCCATAAAGAACTGAGGAGACCATCTTTAGGTCTAATTGGATAGCATTGAAAAAGAGAAACAATATCATTAGCAAGAGAAACAACCCATCCCAGCTTCGCACAAACCCACCTGCAACATTTGGCTGAGAAAGGACAACTAATGAGAATGTGGTCAACTGATTCCTCTTGATCCTTGCATAGAACACATCTTGAAGGCCCTTCAAAGCTCATTTTCTTGAACCTTTTTGTTGAGCTAATTTTCTCTCTTGTGGCTAGCCAGAAAAAAATACATGCCTTAAGAATTAGCGTGGTACTCCAAAATAGTTTATGATTAATGCCTAGGTCATTTTGATCAAGCTAGCTTGCTAAGAGGTTATAGAAAGAAGTAGTTAGATAAAAAATAGACTTGAAAGCAAAATGATCTGTTTTCATTAAAGAAAACAATCCCCCTGATAAAGTTCGATTTGCTGCCACTTAGATAAGAAAGCTAGAAAAGACATTCACAGCCAGCACATAGGTAGGAAATAAATGTTTAAGGCCTTGAGATCGCCACGTCTGATCAAAATTGATTCAATCAATTTCATATGTGGATGCTAAGGATGGCAACGCAGGCTTAGACAAAGATGATATAAAGAAGCCCCCATACAAAATATTTGTCAAGGCATGGAGAGAGGATAGAGGTTTAAATGTTGTAGCCATTTCGAGGAGAACCCTAAACAAAAAATCTGTCAAAGTATAGAGAATGGATAGAAAATTAAAAGTGGAACCGTTTGGAGAGTAGAAGCCGGGAGATTTACTGACAGATTACCAAGTTTTGGGATGAGTAAAAATCACCCTACAAAAATTAGAGACATAGATACTTCGCAAAACAAGAAATATAGAAAACCTTCCTTAAAATGAGATAAAGAATATTTTGGTAACTTTGCCGATAATATCTAGGCTTGAATTATTCTTTATCTTGCCAAATTTGGAGGAGATCTGCAAAGTTGTGCTAGGGAAGGAGGAACAACACATGATATGATAGTAGGAAGTCATCCCTGATAATACCATAAATGCAACTACTTTAAAATGACAAACACCAACCTGGACAACAAGTTGCAAGATGGACAACACAAGGTACTTACCAACCTCTTGTAGATGCATGACCGCTCAGCTGCATTAAATGAACTCTATCATCCATTGAAATGAAAGATAACTGTCAGAAGCTCAAATAAATCTCTTTAAAAAGACAAATTAAATTAACCACTTCTAAGGTTTATACAACTTCCATGTCTAATCCAATGAGAGAGCCATCAATGATTTTATGAAGATCCTTCTACCTTCTTTGTCTTTAGATATGAATTCATGTAATCTGACCAACACTTTGGGTATGCAAAATCCATCATAATACTCGAAAGAATTAGTAGCTTTCATTAGAAGGGAGGTGAGCATTTTAATTTAAAATTTGAATTCAAATTTTGAAATACCAAAGAAGGGCAGCAAAAGATTGATCCTGAACTATTTTATTGCCAATGGACTTCTCCTTTAGATGATAAAAAAAAAACTCTTAACTTTACCATTGCTAACATAGGTGCAGGCCACTACAATAAGAGAATACGGAAACCCCATACCTACTATAGAAAGTACAGATCAAATGTAGAACTTCATTCATTAATTCTAGTAAAATGAAAAGGAATCAATTCCCTAACAATAACTAATCAGCCCAGAGCTAGTAACTCATATTATATAGAGCTATTTTGAATCATTTGTGCACCATCTTAATTCAAGTCCTGTAGCTGGTTTTTTGGAAAGTAGATTAACCTCCAAATTAGCTTCTATAAATGTGTCTAGCAGAATATTGATCAAGCTCAGATAGGATAACAAGAATCTGCTCCAGCAACGCCTTTCGACACCAGTTGGGTGTACTCCCAGAGCTTATCACATTAATCACGATGGTTGCATCTCCTTCGATTTTAATTTTTTTAATCTTTCTTTAAACACTCAACTTGACCCATGAGAAGAGCCCTAAACTCTACTATATTTTTTCTATCTGCAGGTTCAGCCTTAGCAATTTTGCCTATGAAAGCTCAAGTGTGATCTCTAATAACAACTCTTTTTCCAGAAGGGCTTGGCTTATCTTTTGAAGCCCCATCAAAATTGAGTTTTAACCAACCGAGTTTAGGAGGAATCCAGACAGCTAATTTTCTTGCTCCATCCTTCCTACCAACAAAAAGAGAAATTTTATTTCCATTCCACCTAAGTCTAATCATGTCATCGTAGTTTGTGAATACTTTGTTGTAACTGGGAGATAAATCCAATCTGCAATTAATGAATTCAACAAAAGAGCTTTCAATCAAATTGATGATTGATTCTACTTTTCTATCTTTGTTATAAAAAATTCTCCTATTATGCTCTTTCCAAACTTCTGAGATGAGAGAGGAGGGACGGGTTTCCCATAAAGACCTGAGGAGACCATCTTTAGGTCTACTAGGATAGCATTGAAAAAGAGAAACAATATAATTAGGAAGAGCAACAACACATCCCATCTTAGCACAAATCCACATGCAATATTTCACTGAGAAAGGACAACTAAGGAGGATGTGGTAAACTGATTCCTCTTGAGCCTTGCATAGAACACATCTTGAAGGCACTTCCAAGCCCATTTTCTTGAACCTTTCTATTGTGCAAATTTTTTTTCTTGTGGCTAGCTAGGAAAAAATACATGTCTTAGGAATTAGCATGCTACTCCAAAATAGTTTTTGATTAATGCCTAGGTCATTTTGATCAAGATGGCTTGCTAAGAGGTTATAACCTTGTTTAGCAGTATACTGACCTATTTTAGAAGGGATCCAAAAAAGCAAATCATTTTTTGGTCTAAAGAAAAGTTGTCTAGCCTGAATAGTGGATTTAAATTGATCTACTTCATTAGGGGGAAGGGGGAGCCCATCAAAGCTTTTCCAGCTCCATCCAAGGGGATCATTTTGAGATAAAGTAATGTAATCCCTGATATGCGGTCCCCAATTAAGTTTAAACTAGTCTCTTAACTAACTAATAGATAATAAGCTATCAAGACTGAGGTAACCCCCCCAGGAATTCTCCCAAAATAAACATGAGGATCCATCATGAGCGTCCTATGAAATATACTCAGCCACAAGAGGTCTAAATTGATAATGATGTTCCATATCCTAGATCCTTTTGGCAGGTTAATGGTTCTCATAAAGTTGATAGGATATCCTACCTCAGTGTGTTTTACAAACATAAGTTTAACCGATCTTGTTTATGGGTCTTTAATCAAATTCCAAACATTTTTTTCTCCTAAGGCTTGATTCTGAAGAAGCTGATTTTGAATACCCAGGCCTCCTAAAGACTTTGGTTTACATATTTTATCCCAGGCGATTAGTGCAATTTTATGCCTCTCCTCTAAGCATTTCCAAAAAAAAATTCTCATTTTTTGAATAAATAAATAATTCATCCCTATAGTAAGAGAAAGATATGAGAGAAGATAAATAGGCAACACTGAGATAACTGCTTGAAGCATAACCAATATTCTTGCCCATGATAGCCATTTTCCTTTCCAAGAGTTGGTATTGTGCTCCATTTTCATCTTCAAAGGGTCCTAGATTTTTGTGTTCCTCTGACCTCTATCAATGGGGATACCTAGATAAACACAAGGAAGGGTGTCTTTCTTGCAATTGAAGATATTAAGGATTCTGATTTCTATTTTCAGGGGAGTAGAGAAAATATAAATCTTTCACTTTTCTTTATTGACAATCTGGCCAGATTCCTTTCCATAACAAGAAAGAATTTTTTTGTATTTGATTCGCTTCTCTTGGACTAGCTTCTCCCATCAATAATTTATCATCTTCAAATTGTTGATGTGTAGCCTAAAAATTTCTAGCTATTTTAAAACCCTTAATTAGACCTCTAGAGTGTGAATATTTAATAACTTTGCCCAAGGCTTCTAAAAGAATAATATAAAAAATGGAGAAAGTGGATCTCTTTATATAATGCCTTTAGAGGCAAAAAGGTAGCCTTCTAGAGTCCTATTACCAGTATAGAAAACCTTGGGGTCGAAATGCATTCAAAGATCCAGCTAATCCATCTGTTGCTAAAGCCAAAAGCCTACACGACTTTACAAAAAAAGTGTTATTCTATATTGTCATGGGCCTTTGGTATATCTAATTTGATAATAATTCTTACCTTGTTAATATTTTGGAGTGTATGAATTACTTCTTGAGTGACTATCACTCCATCAAGAATAGATCTGCCTAGTACAAAACTTGTTTGCTCTTTTAAAATTATGTTGTTCATAAGAGGTTTAAGCCTATTAGTTAGCACCTTGGACAAGATTTTGTATATTATATTGCAAAGGGAAATTGGCCTGAAGTCCCCCAACTTAACAACTTTCTCTTTTTTAGAAATAAGAGAAATAAAAGAATTATTGATTTCCTTAAGTATATGACCTGATTTTCTAGAAGATTCAAGGGCCTCAATTAAATTCGACCCTATGATATGCCAGCTTTTTTTAAAGAAGCCACTGGGGAAGCCATCTAGACCCAGGGCTTTGTCAGATGGAAGCTGATTAATAGCCAAATAAACTTCATCAAAAGTGAAGTACTCATTGAGCCGTTGATTTTTCTCCTTTATTATGACTTTTAGAATTAATGAAAGGAGTTTATTCTACTCTCTAAGATCATATCCCACCTCAAAGCACAACAAATTGGAGAATAAGTGATAAATTTCTGATTGAATTACCTCACGATCTTCAATTATCTGATTAGCTTGAATTTCTATTCTATCTATTATGTTTATTGACCTTCTTTGCTTCATTGCATTCTAAAAGAACTTGGTATTCTTGTCCCCAACTTGCAGCCAACTCTCCCTTGACTTTTACTTCTGGAATATTTCTTCCTTTGAGAGGATGTCCACATATTCCGCTTAAAGTTCATTCTTTTTTAAAAGTTCTTGTTGGGACATGCCATCTTGAATAACTTTCTCATTCAATTAAACCCACTGTATTTCTATAAGCTTTTTGGAGGTGAAAATATTTTTAATGTAATTAGCATTCCATTGGAGAAGTTTTCCCTACAAACCTAGGGAAGCCAACAAGAAAAGAATCCATTAGTCACACCTCATGGAAACTATTTTGAAGCTAAAGAAACTATGAGAGCTGCATCCACAACATTATATACATCATCTAGAATTAAATTGTATTTTTTTTTGTATATCCTTAGATAACTAGCTTTTAATATTAAATAGAATTTAAAAAAAGCGATGTGTATGATGTTGCACATAACCTTTTTTTTTTTTTTTCTAAAAAGGGTAAAATTTTGATTCTTTGAAATTTAGATTGGTAACATTGATATATATTGATTGCATTAGGTTTCATATTCTATTCTCTTTCTCTCTCACTTGCTCTCTTGCTCTGATGATAGATCATGGTGTTTGATATGAAATTTGGCAGGATAAAAATACACACGCTCGAATCCAAAAGAATAACAATCGTATTCTTTTTAATTAAATTCTAAAGTCAAACCAAGTATAATTTAGACATATCCAACATAACTTGTTTTGTATGTATCAAAATTGAATTTTATTTTTGTTTAATTAAGGGCATTAGTAATTAGTGCGTTGATATTTTTTTGAATTTTTTTCACTAATTTACTATTTATTCATGTGTATAACAAAGAACTTGATGTTGAATAAAAAACCTATGTCCAGTAAAACTAAAAGAAATGTTAATAATACAACCAAAATATAATTAAAATTATCCTTGTTTGAAAAACAATCTCATGACTCCAATCATACATGTTGGTTGTCAAGTTGATTACGTTTGGACCTTCAAATTGAGGATTGAAAGCCAAAATCTATAAAAGTTGTAAGGGTGGAGGCCTTTGAACAAACAGGGTACCTTCATTTAAAGGTACCTCTGAATGAAAGAGTCTTCGAGCAAAGACCTAAACATGACAAATTATTGCTAATTACCATCTTCAAGTGAAGGTGTCGATAAAAAATATTAATTTTTACAATGGTTTACCTTTGTTAATGGCCTAGCTGATTTTTATTTTTTTTTCATTTCCTAGTGCATATAAATAGGAAATTGTTTTGTTTAAAATCAATATGGCAAGACAAATTTGTAATTTTGTACTTCAAGGTGGACTTTGGAGGAGGAAATTTTTGAATGAGGAATTGTGAAGTCATATTTTGCAAAGAAGAAGATGAGAAACAAAAGGACAAGATAAGCTAAGAGTTCATGAAAGTATATAGTAGAAAAGGTTTAAATTTATCTAGATAAATAATTCAAAGATAACGTAGACAAAAATGAGGCACATGAATATTTTTCTTTCTATTAAATATTGTTCCAAAAAATGTAAATTTTTATTGGAAGCGAAATTGTCATTTAATCAAGGTTAGTTAATCTATGATTAAATTTATATATGTACATTAATCTCATGTAGTATGATTTCATTTGTTTAAGTCATTCCTCACTTTATGAATATTAGTAATCCCTATCCCTCTATCTATAGATCACTACCTACCTCCCCCTCTTTCTCACCCACTCTCTTTACCTCTACCTCTCTCTTTACCTCTACTTCTCTCTCTTTTCTCTCTCTTATTCTCCATATCTCCAAGTTTATCTCTCTCAAGCTATCTTGAGATTTCCTTCATCTTCTACTATTTTTATCACCTCTATCTTTATCTATCTCTCTACCTAATATTATATGTATCTCTCTATATCTCTTACGAAACCCTATCTATCACTGTCTACCTCTCTATCCCTCTTGAGTTCGCCCTCCAACTAGATCTCTACCTCTCTACCTCTCTTAATATGTCTATCTACCTTTATCTAGATTTGTATCTCTCTTTAAAAGTTCTAAATATCACTACCTAGGTTTGTCCTCCACTCTCTAGCCTCCCTCTCCTTCCATCTTCAAAGCTCTAAGTTAAACCTCTATAGTTGTCTCTATATCGTTCCTCCTTCTTTATCTACTCTTAAATTCACATCTTTATAGATCACAACTTGCCTCTCCCTCTCCCCCACCTAAATCTCTCTCTTATGTTTACCATCTTTACCCATACCTATTCCTCCCTCCATACCTATCTATACATCCCTCTCTCACCTTCCTTTTCTACTCTTTTGAGCACCTCTATATTAGTATCTCTCAAGTAAACTCTCTCTCTATTTATTACCAACTAAGCTCTCTATATCCCTTTATAGCTCCTCCCTCCCACCCTCCTTATCTAGGTATCTTTCTCCCTTTGTGTCCTTCCATTTCTACTATTTTTTGAGAATATCTAACTTTTTCATTCTCTCCACCTAAAGTTGTCTCTCTACCTATATCTTACCAAGGACCCTTTCTATATCACTCTCTAAGTCCTACCTCGCTTCACCCCTATCTATCTTGCTCCCTCTCTCTCATTCCTTCTCTACTATATTTTGAGTACATCTCTCTTTGTTTCTCTTTATATTATTCTTTAGGTCCTCCATCCCTCCCTACCTATCTTTGTCCCTCTTTCTCATTCCTTTAATACTCTTTTTTTAGTAGCTCTCTCTCTATTACCAACCTTTATATCTTTTCTACTCTAGGTCCTCCCTCTCTCCCTCCTTGATCTCCCTCCTTCTCTTTGGTTCCTTTTCTATATTATTTTTAGAACCTCTCTCTCTCTCTCTCTCTCTCTCTCTCTCTCTAAGTTCTTCATCCCTCCCTACTTTCCTATCTCTCACCCTCTCTCCTTTCCTTTTCTACTATTTTTTGAGCTCACCTCTATCTTTGTCTCTCTCTTCACCTCTCTCTCACTATCTCTTTCCAATCCCTCTCTTTATTCCTTTGTATGTCGTCCCTCCATTCATCCCTACCTATTTCTCTCCCTCCATCTTTTGTTCCATCTACCTCCTTCCATCTCTAAGATATTTCTCTCATCTTTAGGTATATGCCTCTCTATAGATACTATATATACAAACCTAAGAATTACATACATTCATATGCACATTTTAAGGTCTAACCTTATTTATATAGGGTGTTTCTATATCTCTATCAAATTTGTAGTTTTACTACTTAGAATGATACGTTTCATCTTGATGGGAAAAAAATATTTTTTACTGTTCAAGCTTAAATTTATATAATTTTATATCTAGATTGAGTGCATGTATGTAATTGTATGTGATTGTTTTTCAGAATGTTTTGAGTGCATGTTATTGTTACTAGATAAGCTCTTCATGTTGATTAAATATTCTTAAGTTAAGGTTGCATCCAAGGATATATTGTGGCCATTTATTAGTTGTTATGTGTGCACATCATTTTTAGTAATTTTTCGTGGACCCTCTTAAAAATATATTGAAAATTAGTTAAATATTTTATATTCTTCTCAATTGTATGTATATGAATTATGTGTGTAAGGATTTAACATACAAAAATAAGAGAAGTTGAGCCAAGTTTAGATCCTAGAGCAAAAAAGGATGAAGAATGGATAGTTGATATTAAGGAGGAGGCCCAAGTGCAAACATTGGATGTTGGAGAGGGGTTAGGATCAATTCCTTCCACCATGGATGAACATATGAATCTAGATAAAGAGGTGCAGATAAAACTTTACTATACAAATTTAGATCATTTACTTGAAATGGAAATGAAGAAATTGAAAGTTTATGTTAAACAACCTAGACATACTACTAGGAGGTCAATGAATAGAACTACAAGGAAATAATTGCTCATTTAAATAATATTGATATACTTGATCAAGCACAACTGTAATCAATTTTAGTTATTAGTAAAGAGATAAAAGAGCCATTACAATTGTTGGATGTAGATTCAACATTGAAAGAGAGGAAAGGTTCATGCCTACAAAATGATATTGTTGGAAATGTTACTAAAGGTTTGGGTTCTATTTAAAAACAATCTTGATTAATGGATAAGGCCATTTCAAGAAGAGTGATGTTGATATCTATTTTAAGTGAACAAATTCTAAAACAAACAAAAAAAACTTCACTTTAAATTGAGATTGATTTCAATAGAAAGACACTAACACACTTTAAAATGAGATTGATTTCAATAGCCATGATCTTCATACAAAACATTGGTAAGAGATAACACAACATGATATTTATGTGATGTTTTGTAAATTAAGTCCTCATATAAAGATAGGGAAAACAATATTTGAAAGGTTAAGGCGATATTATGTGAAATATATTCCACTTTAGGCAAATTTTATATAAATCAATAGAATTTTGATATTTATTCATTTGTATATAAATATATAAATATATTAATTAAATTGTCCAAGGGGTTGAGCTTAACTGGTTAAAACATTGGGTTCTCACTGTGGAGACCCAAGTTAAATTCCCAATAGGGACATCTAAAAGTGGAATTCTAAGTTGTGACTCTTGGCCTTCCATAGGATGGGGAAGGTCTTGGGTCAATCTAATTAAACCTAATAATAATTATAAAAATAATAATAATTCAAAATATTGTGGCTACGACCTATATTATGAATATCCATTCAAATATATTGGTGTGCATTAAAAGAGAATTAATTGCATCTAGATCATACCATACAAAATCTGTAACTACCATATACTTTATTATCTCTATAAGTAATATCTCTTGTTCACAAAAAAATTGTAATAGAATAAAATATCACTTAGATTTTCAAAATAAAAAATATATATGGATGATGCTAGTTTCTTATTATTGGACATTATTTTATTTATACATCAAATTCTATTCTTGTTTCTCTCTATTACAAAATATACACAATTAATATTGGCATTATTTTTAAGATTTGAAATCCACTAACATTCTATTAATTTATGTAATGAACCCATTTGTTGTAAATTTTAGACTTACTAGCATGATTACACAAGGGTGGACATATCTTACCACAAGAATAATGGTAGATATGACTACTTGTTTCTTGAGTTAAAAAAAATGTATGTGAGTGATTTATATAAATATGGTGAAATACTTCAGAAGAAAATGGATCATATTTTCTTAGGAGTTCTTTGTTTATATGTAATAATGGCATTCAAACTGTGTCTTGTAGAGAAGTGAAGAATTAAAACAAAAATGATATATTATAATAGTTTGATATGAAACCATCTGTCATAGATCAAATATCTCTCACTAATTGGTATGATAACTCTATTTTTTCAAATTCTTTACAATATTATTGTTCCAATACTATGATCAAAATATCATTCACATATACATGTTCTTGATAATCTTTTAATTGACTATTTTTATTTTTCTTGATGCTATATTTCAAAAATAAATTATCAATATATTTTAAAGCTTAGTTTAAATATAAAAAAAGATGTTTGTTCAATTTAATCTTCCCTATTATATGTTTTTAAGACTTGAAAGACTACTTATTAAAAATCTATGACCCATCACATGAAATGGCATAATTTGACATTAAAACTTTTGAATGAAATTTTACTTTAAATTAGCACATTAAAATATTAGTGATTTTTTTATTTATATGATCTCATACACTTGTCACAATTTGAAGATAAAATCTTAATTATTACTCTTGTGGAAGAAAGTTACTTAAGAATCATTATTATTGTGGAAGAAAATTTGTATAGAAAGATTAAAAAAATGACTATATTGTGCTTTCCTAAAAATATAATTTATATATTTTAAAGTAATTGTATAAATAAAATCACTTTCTAACTGCCCACTAAATTTATATCATATTGTTCGTTAAACTTTTTGAAATCTTCAAAATATAAGTCTATTATATATTGTATTGAACTAGTTCAACTTCCCAAGGGGTGTCCTATTGTTCTCTATCTCACAAGATCCCTAAAGTCAATGTTTTTCTCTCAGGTCATTGAGAAAATGACTTAGGAATGACAACTCCAAGAACACGTGATATTTGATTTATATGCATGAATGAATTATAAGATATATATGATGTTAGAACTATGATGATTAGCAATTATCCTAGCATAAATATTCTATGATATGAAAAATACTTCTAAATGCACTATGATGATATTGTAAAAAAGAGAGGCTAAAATGCTTAGTAAATTAGACTATAATGTAGATGAACGAAACTTGGATTGATTAAAAATAACGAATGAGAGCTCCATTTATAGGGAAAATAGGGCAATGGATGGTCAATATTGAATAATCTTAACAAGGGCTAGGATTGAAAGTTAATGAATCCATGTTTATAATTCTCACCAATGAAATGGTGACAATTGTCAACAAAGGGTTGCTTGAGAGGAGATGCAAGAAGCATCAAATGCCTGAGAAGACATGAAGGTTACCCTAGGAGGTAAGGGTTAAAGTTGGGTTAGGGTTATCCAATGGATAACATTTTTATCCAAGGGATAAACTCTTCTACAAGGGTTAATAGGTTAACCAGGGTTAAAGCCATGAATGCTTCCCTTGGGTTAGATGAGGATTAAGTTAGAGAGAAAGTCTCTAACCATGCAACAAGGTTGAGGTAACCATTAATAGTTAGGAAGAATTTGGGGACAAATTTGTAAGAGTCCTTCCAAATTTGGGGGAACTCAACAAGTTAGCTTGTTGAAGAAATAAAGCCTTTAATGCATTTAGAAGACTTTCTTCCAATTTTGAGAAGTGACCTCCTCAAACTTAGGGAAGTCATAGGATAAGAGGGATTAAGCTTAATTGGTTAAGATTAGATGGGTTCTAGAAGAATGCTTAGGAGACAAGTGGGAGATGTAGGAAAATGCAAGTGGATGGAGGAAAAGGATTTTAATTAAAATAAAATTGATTTTTTTCAATCAAAATAGATATACAAGTGGGGGATTTTAATAAATAAATTAGATTTATTTATTTGCATGGATCAATTTAATTAAATGTAAATTTAATTAAAAGGGGAGAAAGGGGAATTAATTAAATAGAGTGATTTATTTAATTAATGGCTAGAAAATGGTTTAGGTGAATTTAATTAAATAAATTGGTTAATTCATTTAATCAAATAGATGAATGTGAAGAAATTAATTAATAGAAATAATAGGGTTAAAATAAATATTAAATATTTATTTAAGAAAGTGGTCTGATTTATACGTCTACATATATAATGAAATAATTTGACATTTAAAAATTTGAATATGAATATACTTTAAATTAATAGATTACAATATTGTTTCTTCTTCTTTCAATTTGGACATAATCTTAATTCTTAAAGTTTGCTTACAAAATTGTTATCTTGTGGAAGAAAGTTTGCATCGAAAGGAAGCATTAAATTATATAACCTAACAATTTATTTTTCATTTAACATTTTTATAATTTTGTTTAACAGATGGCATGCCTTGATTGTAATTCCAAAGGGAAAAATACAATCGTATAGATGCTCATGAAAATATGACCTTACAATTCAATAAAAATGCTGAATTAAAATAATGCACTCCCTAGAATTATCATGGCTGCCTACGCCAGGAACTGTTTGTATTGGCATAAGAATTAAAATAAGCCACTCCCTAGAATTATCATGGCCGCCTGCTCCAGCCATTAAATTTCCTTCGGCTAGATTCTTCGATCCTCCTGTTTTCAATTTATATCTCCTCCTTACCTCTGACCATTCCAAATCTTGTGCTATATGCAAAAATGGTGAACCCTAAATGGCGTGCTTCCATGGTAGTTCCTGTGACGGCTTCATTACAATGCGTGTGGGAGATTCTCAACGACTTCTGTGGATTGAAAAAGTGGCAGCCTACCTTGCTGGTTTGTGAAAGAGTGGATGGAACGCCTGCGCAGGGCCCTGGCTGTGTGCGCTACGTTTCTTTTCCGTCTCCCTACTCACCAGGCCAAATTGCTTGGGCCAAAGAAAAACTCACATCCTTGGACTGCACTAACCATTATTATGGTTATACTATTAGCGACACAAACGTGAAGGGATTTGATGGGTATGAAGGCACTTTGCAAGTCATAGAAGGAATGGAAGAGGAGAAGTGTTGTGTCAAATGGTCTTTTGAGCTCAATCCAGTTGATGGCCTATCTCAACAGGAGTTTGTGGATAACTTCAGCTCTGTCTTGACTGCCACCATTAACAGTCTTCAAGATGTTGTTTCTTTCCATTAGATGTGTTCTTCATATTGAAATAATTTCATGTTTCTTTCTCTCTAGCTTTCATGGATCTTGACGAGTTTCATGTTCCTCACTGTGTAAGGTTTTAAGATGCTTAAGTGTAATGGGTGTTAATGAAATCTTTGAATTTTCTATTTTATGACAGGCTATGATAGTTTAGTTACTAATTAGGAACATACATGGGCATGTTCTTAATAGTTTCTGTTATTGGACCTCTGTCTTGATTGCCATCATGGTCACTCTCCAAGATGCTGCTTCTTCCTCGTATCTCTATCAACAAATTGAAAGTATGTTATGTTTATTTCTTTGAGCAAGATTAATTCCATGTTTATCTCTGTGTAGTTTTCTTTGTGAATGGATTTATGAAACTCTAAGATGTCCATTAAAATAAAAAAATTGGGATCAGATTTTTATTACTATTGGATAAATGAGTTTGATTCAAAAATTATATATTCAATTTCTGATAATAATATCATAATTTGAAACACATTGAAAAATATCTTATTGATGTCGATGTATCCATTCTACTAAATATGACCAAGATGATTGATGCTCTCACTTGTAAGCGTAATATTCAAACATAGCATATTACTTTCTTTATGGATCTTCTCTATCTATCCTGTAAGGATCTTTATCACACGCTATATTCTTGTGATTTGAAATCTGTTGTTGCTCAGTTTTATTGTAAGCTAACAAAGGATTTCTTGTTGCCTAAAAAACCCTTGCTTTTCTTCTATTTTTTTCTTGATGGAGGCTTTATATACTTTGTAATTCATTTGTAAATTAATGATACAATTTTCATTCTTCTTTTCGAATTTTCTTTTATTAACCTACAAGTTCTCATCTTTTTTTCCAACTATATCATACTATCTTGTGCAAGTTTAGTTAATATTTTACATAGCACCATAGCACACATGAGTGCTCGAGAGAAGAAGCATAACATACATTTTTTTGCAGGCATTGAAGACTAGAGATTAAAGAATGGAATTTTCAGCCTATGCTATTCTCATGCCATACAACCATTTTGAATGAAAGTCAAAGATTTTGCTTCAACTCAAAAGTGGAGGCTTGTATCGAATAGTCATGGATATAGAGGTTGAACCTAATTGTGTGATTGAAAAATCCAAATATTTCAACTAGATTGATAAGGCTTATGTTCTTCATGCTTATCTATGTCTCCAAAATTGTTTTTTCATTTGGAAGAATACACAACTCCAAACCATGTTTGGACTATGTTGGAGACTCTTTTTGGAAAGCAAGATGAGATGCAATATCACATCCTAGAAAATGAGCTAAATTTATTAAATTCAAGAAGTTTTGAAGATATTCAAGACTTCTTCACAAAGTTTCTAACTTTATTACTTGAGTTGAAAGGATCCAAATTGACAAATCCACAAAAGGAAAGAAATTAATTATTTCTATTCTATTAAAATTGGGTCCAAAATTTATTGTATGTGTCTTCAATTTTCACATAATTAGGCTTACAACTAGACCAACTTGGAATATGCCCACACTTGATGCTTCTATTGACTCTTTGATATGTGAGTAGGATAAGCTCATAAAGATAAGTACTAACACATGCAAATGATGAAAGTGGAGTTTTGAATGAAAGATATGGTCATTTAAAATTTAGATACACACAACAACTTAGCAAACAAAGATGGTTAAAGGATTTCTTTTTCATAGAATTTTTTGATGGAGGTTGTGAGGGTTGTACTCTTGGAAAGCATCCTCAAGAAAAGTTTTAGAAGGAGAATATATGGAGAGCTTATTCTCCTTTAGAGATTGTTCACAATGTTCTAATGAGTTTATTTTCAAAACCTTTCATGAGAAAAGCCAATTATGTGCTTACATTCACTGACAATTGCACACGATTCACAAGGGTGTATTTTATCAAATTCAAGTATGAAGTGTTTGATAGTTTCAAGATTTTCAAAGCCTATGTAGAGAAGTAGTCTAGGAAAAGGATCAAGATCCTCTACATAGATAATGGGGCAAAGTATGTCAACAATGATGCTCAACATATTTGTGATGAAGATGGAATACAGTTGTTGTAGAACACAGTTCCTTACATTCCATAATAGAATAGGGTAGTTGAGAGAAAGAATCAATCTTTGAAAGAGATGGACAATGGCATGTTAAATGCAAGATCTCTTCCTTCCAAATTGTGGGCTGAACCAATCAACTATGATTCATACATACAAAATAGATCTCCTCACAAATCTATTACAAGAAAAACCCCTTCTGAACCATGGAAAGGCATGCAACTAGAAGTCACACATTTTCACATCTTTGGATCACATACATGGGCCCACATTTCTATAGAAAATAGGAAGGGTTCGGAGCCTCAAAGAAAAGAATGCATATTTTCTGGATACCCAGATAGCATCAAGGGATACAGACTACTAGATCTTTCAATAGAAACAATCTTCACTGAGAGGAGTGTTTACTTTGATGATACATTTAGTCATTCTGATATCATTTCTAATACTTTTGAATCTAATTCCAATGAACATGAGAATGCATATGTAGATCAAAATCCATTTCTTGTTTTGGCTTCCAATGATCATTCAATATCCCTTGTCAGAAATCAAAGAATAATGATCTTAGCTGAAATATATGATGCCCCTCATGCACTTTTAGCTACTGAGCCTATCATGCAAATGCATGCCTATGTGGCTCTAAGATATGACCCTCAAACTTATGCAAAAGATGTATGAAATCCTCTTTGAGAAATAGTCATGGATGAGGAGTACAAATCCCTCATTACAAACCAAACTTGGGACTTGGTTCCACTTCCTTCCTATCACAATCTTGTTAGATGAAAGTGGGTCTATGGAAAAATAAAGTAGCAAATAGACATATGATTAGATACAAAGCAAGGTTGGTAGCCAAAATATCTCAGCAAGTTTATGACATTAACATTGATTCATTATTCTTTATTAAACAATATTATTTTTAAATAAGAAAATACAAAGAAAACCCTAACTTCTTTCTAATCTTCAAGAAAGCAAAATTGACAATCTACATTTGCTAAACATTTTCAACTGAATAGTCACCTTATCACCAAGTTAAAACACAACCTAAACTTCTTTAATTTCACTGAAAAAACCCTTGTATGTATCACTTAAATGGGATACTTTACTTTGTTTAGCATAATGCACCTATTTAATGACATTGTCATAGAGCTAAGTGTATGGAAGCTCACCTGGATTTGAACCTGGGTTATCACTGCTATAAGGGCTTCTACATATTACTCTGCCACCACCTACTCACGATTCTAACCACGTATTGTGATTAATTAAAATATTGCATTTTTTATTTTAAAAAATCAACGTTTACCATGTGTTAAAAAGCCTTCTCTTGAGCCTCCCAAACACTGCATGAACCCTTCAAACAAACTGATATAACTTAGTAGTGAATAAATCCAAACTTATTTTCTTTGTGCAAATTTACAATTTATGCACTATTCATACCTCACTGGTCCACAAAACATAATATTTTTCCCACTATTGATTTCCCACAACCATCGAATATCATTGTAAATGAGTGAAAAATATTCAGTAATAACGGTTGAATGCTTTTCAACAAGAAGATTTAGAGGTTAAACAAAAATTAAACAAACAGATCTATTTAATTTGAAGCATTTTCTTGCTCACAAGGGATGGTTTAAGTTCAAAAATTTACTATGGGGTTTTAGAAATGCAACATTTCCTTGATATGGAAAACGTTGAGATCTGATTAAAAATATGGCTCCTTATGAATCATAAACAAGATAGGCTAATCGTTTAAACAATGTTGTGGGTAAACTGTATTTATTTCATTATATAATGCTATGGAAATGAATGCCCATGGAATTTTCAAATACATTATTGAACCACCCCTTTGAAATTTTACACCACTGAAAATCAAAATCTAAAGCCAACAAAAATCACTAGCACTCAGAATACATTTTTTTCTTTTCCTACAGATATTTCAGCCTACAGCTTTTATACGTTTCCAATATACAGGTTCAAATCTTTATTTTATCCACATAAGACCTTAAAATTCAACTCATCAAGTAGTAATATAATATTATATTAAATTATATAATAATATTTGATATTATTATATAATTTTTCACATTATTTTCAGTTAAAGTCCACAAACGAAATTTTGATTGGGGTGCCTTTTTCCTTCTTTAACTTTCGAGTTGTGCTCAGCGTACGGGCCAAATGTAATCTTGTTGTTGGCCCTGACGGCCTGTGTTTTATGTTTGAAGTCTGAAGGAGCGTGGAGGTGACAAATGGATCAGTTTTGGTGACTCGACATTTCTTTTGGGCCCCAGCCTGTAGCTTGAGAGAGATGGAGACACATAGCATCTCTGGACTATCAATAATATTTTTGTTGGGATGCTTTTCTGTGGAGTTTCCTCTGAGCTTCCGCATGTTCTTCAAGGTGCATTGTCTACTAGGTCACGCTTAGCATAAACTTTTCTATTCAGGCGGGTATGAAGATCGTCAAGGCTAAGTGGGAGTAACAACCTCGGGGGCCGTTTTGCTGGGTGTGTTCCTGCGGAATGTTACGACATGGTTTTTCTGTTTCAGGGGTGGTTGTGCATGGTTGGCAGATGTTTGAGCTATTAGCAGAGTGGTGGGCTCTATTTATGCATTATTTTTCCTTTTTTGAGGGTTTCAAAACTTTCACGGAGAACAATTAAGTTTTCGTAGATAGAATTTCAGCCTTTTAGTTGTTATTGTTTTCCTGAAAAAGGTTAATCAAATTGTGTCTGCGGCCTTTGTGATGCCTCTTTTCAGTATGCTTTGATAGTTGTCTGTGCTTTTCCATGTAATTCTTATGACTTTAGAAATATATATCAGACTCTATCGATTAAACTATGTTTTGCACTTGTGATTGATATTTCTTTATGTTGCGAAGGAATCTTAATTGTATCTTAATTGTGGCTCTATTTGGATATATAGATTGTTCAATGGGCTTTAAAACCGCATGCCTTTGTGTTTTATATGTTGTTAATATTTTTACAAAATGCTTTGGTGTATTGCCTTAGTAGTTTAGATCTTGTTGTTTTAAGTTTTCTTCTTCCCCTTTTCTCAAAACCATAAGGAAGTGGTAGCTTCTTAAACTCAGAGGTTATTTAGTGAGTCTTGCACAATTGGTCCCCCATCATTGAATTTCCCATAAGGTTCTTCACTTTCAAACTAAATTTTAGAGTCAAAAGTTCTTTTTCGGGCACGCCTCATGGAGCCATAGTTTGAATAAGCCCTGACCCAGTTTATGACTCACAAGTCTGTTACCAAGAGTCAAAGAGCCTTAAATCCCAGTTTACTCCTTTCCCCCTTGGTGAATGTTCATTCGGCTGCATCTTCCTCTTCTTAGAGCTTACCAGTCTTTCTTGTAATCACCCTCACAACGATGGCACACGTTCCCCTCAAAAATTTTGTGACTTGGAATAACAGGAGCCCCCTCATTCCCCCAACTCCACCTGTAGTCTAGGGGCCAATCCCTGTGGCCACATTGAAAGTTGTACCCAAGTTTACTAGGGAATGTCATAACACTCCCAAAGAACATTTACAAGATATAGCCAGTATCTGCACAGTTCACAACATCACCGAGCAACATGTAGCCTTGAGATTTCTTGTAGCCTCTTTCAAAGGAAGAGCTCTAGATTGGTTTAGAACCTCTGACCATAATACTATAGCATATTGGGATCAGCTGGGCGACCATTTCTTTTAGAGATTCTCTGACAAGATCGACAAATCATCATAGATGCACCAGTTGATCACAATAAAGAGCACCCCTTAGGAAGCATTCACAAAATTCAATTTGAGATTCTAGAGGACCTAGCAAAGAATACCTCTATCCACATGCCCTCCTGTGGATATGGCATTCATCTTTTACCTAAAGGATTTCAATTCTGTCATATCGGTGATGATCCAATCTCTAGGAGGCAACACCCTCCCATAATCATTCGACATAGTAGTTCAAGCAGAAAATAATTTGATCGACATCAGGAAGCTTGCCCCCCACCCCATCATACCAGTCTCTCCTGAGATTTCTCACCAAACTCCTGAAGAGGTCGTCCCTAGTACATCTACCCCATAATATATGTATGTCTACCCCAGCCCTTAGCAAAAATATGTCCCTCCACAATTGTCTCTAGCTGCAAAGGTCAACGACATGAAACACTTGTTGAGATCCTTCTCAACCAAAATCTCACCTGCTAGACCCCCTTTTCAGCAAAATTTCCAAGGAAACCGACCTCCATACCAGCATAATCAGCATGCAAATCACTATGCCGATAAGTCTAGACAGCCGAATTGCCAAATAGTCTTAGTCCCCAATCCTTTGCAAATCGTTTACCCCAACACCGACAAGGAGTTAGCAGTGGGTTAAAATAATCTAGCGGATGATACTAACTCTTGGTGTTTTCCCTGCAATAACACTCACATACCAAGAAATTATCCAAGAGGGAATCTACACCAAAAGATTGTAGAGCAACAGGGTCTAGGCGTCACCCCCAATGAGTCTGTTTATGCATCCCCTAGTATGGATAACGCTTCCCTCATCACCCAAATGCAGGGTATGTCAATGCAACATGAAACATAGATAACTCTAGATCATATATTATTTTCTTGGATGGAAGACGAAGATGTGGTGCTAACCAATGGCACAGCTACCTTAAAGGAGGGAGCCCCCTTCGTACAATCAAACTATAATCTCCACTTGAAAAGATGTTTCACTGGGAAGAATATGAATACATCAAGGAGAGCACCCGCTAGATAAAGCTCCTGAGCAACCTGCAGTCATCCCCATATACCCAAGTAAAGAGTTCATCCCCTATAAGCCAAGAGATCCAAAATCATCGGTGCCTGCAATACTAGAAATGGTGGAGCAACTGAAGAAGGCTCTGGCCAATGTATCTCTGTGGGATCTCCTTAGCATCCCAAAGAAAAAGCAAAAACTGAAAGAGGACCTGTCCGACACTAGTGGATGTGCAAGCCGAAATTCCGCTAAAGCTCCAAAGTGCAACGAAAGAAAGCCCCAACCCTATACAGGCAAATCATGCTCTTTGACTGTGGTCACCAACAAGACCACGTCTCCCAAGTCTTAGATGGAAGGTAAGCCCAAACCTAACCCATTCTATCTAACTCTTATAGTCAGTGATAAGCTCCTGCATAATTCTATGATTGATTTCAGAGCTAGCACTACTGTCTGTAACTACTTATCAAGTTGCCATTAGTTTTTATATTTAAAGTCATACTATATATTCTAGTCGGTTAGTACTATCAAATCATGCAGTCGGTACACATAGAGAAGTCAGTATGCACAGTCTAGTCGGTTACAGAGGAAAGCAGTGACAGAACGCAGTACACATCGAGCTATCTATCGAGTATCTTTTTGAGACTACTGGGTAGTAAAGATGACACACCGAGTTGACATACATCGAGTGAAACATGTTACCAGATACATTGAACCTGGACATGCATATGAAAATGTGTTACAAGATCAAGGCACATCTAACCGTTATTACATTGGAAATTGCACTAGAAGATTGTGTATGATTACAAGGACAATCTAACCAATGATATATTTTGTTTAGTTATTCATTCAAGGTATTTTGTTTGTAAGATCAAAGCAATGAATTGGATCACCATTTTAAGAGATCTATTTATATAGCATAAGTTAAGTGCATGTATGCATGAAGGAAGACTGTTACAGAGACACAAAGGTCACCGAGAAGGTTTTCAGAGAATAGTCGAAGAATAGAGTAAACAAAAGGGTTTACCGAGTTACTATATGGGTTACCGAGGTATGCTATAAGCAAGGTAATCTATTCTAGGCACATAGAATCTGCTATAACATTTCAGATGTAAAGTTGCAGATATTTGTAATGATTTTATTGTAATATTGTGAAGGTTGAAAGAGAAACCTTTAATAGGGTAAAAGACTCTAACCAAGTCTATAAATTGTAAAGCCTCTAACTAGGTGCAACATTCAGAATAAATGTTGTAAAATCCTCTAGCAAGGTAGATCTAATAGATCTTGTTACTCCTAATAGGGTAAGCTATCAGAAATAGCTAAATGTAGCTCTAACTGAGCATTCTTTATTATTGTAGTAGTGAAGTTGTGGGTGCCATCCCCACCGTAGTTTTTCTCTCTAACTAAGAGTTTCTATGTAACCAAAATATATGTGTTATGGAGTGAATCATGTATGATCGTTATCTATTTGCATTAACTTTAATTTATGTTACTACACTATTCTATTTATGCATAATAGTGAAGTTATTATTCAAGAAAAGTTTTGGAGTACTGACTCACCCCTCCCCTCTTAGTACATAAGCTTTCCATATTGGGCCTAACATCGTCATGCCTAGACAGATCACTGAGTTTTTGAATATCAAGTACGAACCTTTAAATAGGGGAGTCATGCAATTAGACGGGAATAAGTCTAGACCACAGGTCTTACCAAAAGCCTCTCACTGATATTGTTCACGTGCCCTAGTATTACTGTACCCCAAGAAGTAGTTGTCATTGATATCTTTCTTGTTTTTGGGCTCTGCCTTTCCGAGGATTATACTGCCAAGATAGGAGGCTATATTTTAGATTGGTCTCACCTCATCCTTCGCACTTAGCACACTACCAAACTCAAAATACTCTCTGAGCCCCTTCATGCCAAGCATGTAGCAGACAAGGCCATGATTAATTTTGAACCCACTCATACTTCTATCTTGAATGAAGAAAGGAAAGTCATAGAGCTCCTAGAGGATGAGGAAGTGACCGGGGAGATCCCACCAAAACAAGAGGTTTTCTTAAATAAATTCGTAGACTCTGATCCATTCTCCAACTACCATGTGACTAACCTAGGAAACTATTGTATTTTTCATAAACACCAGGTCATCCCAAAGTTTACCAAAGAGCCATTTTCTAAGGAATAATTGTCATCTACTCTCTAAACCTTGCACTTTGACGGTGCGAGATGCAAAGTAGGTTTCGGAGCTAGGATTTGCCGCACTTCACCTTCGAGTGAGTGAATCTTGAAATCCTTCCGTCTACAATTTGCATGCTCAAATAATGAGGTAGAGTAAGAGGGACTGATCCAAGGTCTAAGCTTCACGGAGAAGATGGGTATTAAGCAACTAAGAGTCTTGGGCGACTCTGAACTGGCAATACACCAAGTTTGGGGAATTTCCAATGCTAAACATGTCCGTATGAGATCTTACTGTTACTACTTATCAAATTGTCATTAGTTTTATATCCAAAGTTATTCTATATACTGTAGTCGGTTACTACTACCAAAATATTTAGTCAGTATGAACAGTCTAGTCGGTTACAGAAGGAAAACAGTCACAAAGCCCAGTATACACCGAGCTATTTACCAAGTGTTATTTCATGTCTATCGAGTAGTAAAGATAATACACCGAGTTGATATACACCAAGTGAAACATGTTACCAGATTCATTGAACCTGGACACACACATGAAAATGTGTTACAAGATCGAGGCAAATAGAACCGTTATCGCATTGGAAATTGCACATATAGATTTTGTATAATTTTGAGGTCATCTAACCAATGAAATATTTTGCATGGTTATTCATTCAAGAAATCATGTTTGTAAGATCAAAGCAATGAATCAAATCACCGACATAAGAAATCTATTTATACAACATGAATTTAGGGTTAGAGAGATATGTGAATGAGAGAAATATGTGTGCATATGTGTATGAAGCAAGACTTATGTGATACATGAAAAATCATAGAGTATTATGACTGTTACAGAGACATAGAGGTCACCGAGAAGGTTTTTAGAGAACAGTCAAAGAACAAAGTAAATAGAAGGGTTTACCGAGTTACTTTATGAGTTACTGAGGTATGCTATAGGCAAGGTAATCTTATTTTGAGCACATAGAATCTGCTACAACATTTTAGATGTAAAGTTGCAGATATTTGTAAAGTCTTATTGTAATATTTTGAAGTTGTAAGAGAAACCTTTAATAGGGTAAAAGACTCTAATCAAGTCTATAAATTGTTAATCCTCTAACCAGGTGCAACATTCAGATCAATGTTGTAAAATCCTTTAGCAAGGTAGATCTAACAGATCTTGTTACTCCTAATAGGGTAAGCTATCAAAAATAGCTAAATATGTATCTCTAACCGAGCACTCTTTATTATTGCAGTAGTGAAGTTGTGGGTGCCATCCCCACCGCAGTTTTTCTCTCTAACCAAGAGTTTCTGCATAACCAAAATATATGTGTTATGGAGTGAATCATGTATGATTGTTACTTATTTGTTTTAGCTTTATGTTATGTTACAACATTTTTTGGTTTATGCATAACAATAAAGATATTGTTGATAAAAGGATTTGAAGTACTGATTCACCCCTCCCCTCTCAGTACATTGGCTTTCCATATTGGGCCTAACAATTGGTATCAGAGCTTGAATCTTGGAAAAGGGTTTAACTGCCTAAAGAGAAAGATATTATCAATGGAAGGCTACAAACAATCTCAGAGGATTGTGTATCTGCAAGAAGAATTGGATCATGCTAATAAAGTGATTGCAGACATGCAAAGGCAAAGGCAAAAATCTTTGAAAGTGAGAAGAAGATTATCTGATGATTTGTAGGACTCTCAAGAGTTAGTGGAACAAATTGAGACATCATCTGAGAATAGTATGTTTGAAGAGACTGAAGAAATGATTGGACAATTGAAAGAAAATAACAAAGCACTGGCTGATCAACTAAAAGCAATGAAAAGAGAACATGAACATTTCAGCACACAGATGACTGAAAATATTGATGCATTGAGGACAACCAAGGACAAAGTAAGAGATCTAGAAAGAAAGAAACAACAACTTGAAGCTTTAGTATCTGATAAAGATGATGAATTCATAAGGTTGACTGGGATTCAACAAAATCTATCAGATCAACTAGGTTATGCACATCATGAAGCAAATATGAAAGATGATGAGAATCAAGCATTGAAACTTGAAGTATCAAGGCTGAGCAATGAACTTGAAACAGAGAAGAAATCCAAGGAAACACTGAAGAAGAGTTATGAAGCATCAAAGATGTTGGATGAGCAATTGAATACAAGATGACCCTACAAAGAAGGAGGACTTGGTTACAAAGGAAAAGACTCTACCGAGAAGGGAATCTACACTACTGAGAGAGGAGAATCATCAAGGCAAGCTGGAATCAAGAAGAACATCAAAAGAAAGAAGCCTATTTGCAACTACTATGGAAATCAAGGTCATACTGCCAATATATGTCAAATCAGAAAAGGTAAGCAACCAAATGCCACTAAGACCAATGGTTATTGTTACAATTGCAATAAATATGGTCACACATCTAATCAATGTAGGACAAAGTCTGTTAACAATTATCGGAAGGCAAAATTCAAAGGGTTTTGTAAAAACTGCAATAGATATGGACATAGTACCGAGAAGTGTTGGTTTAAGCAAAAGAACCACATGTGGTCTGCACACTGAGAAAATACTAGAGGTTACTGAACTCACACAGATCCTTACCAACAATATTCTGTAGTACCATGGGATTACAATACAAGGATATGGTGTGATTGTTGTGGAAGATATGGACATATAAGTGCCAACTGCTTTATAAGGTTTGGAATGAACAATCGAAGATCATGGAGAAATCCTGGTATGGCATGTTTTCATTGTCACAAAGTTGGACACCTGGTTGGAGATTGCAGAGATCAACCTAGAGAAGACACTGAGGAAATAAAAGAGAAATTAAAGATGATTTGGAGAAAGAAGGAAATTGTGTCAAATAAAGAAAGCACCTAACCTACCGAGTTAGGTGCTCCCACTCCAAATTAATCAGTAAAGGTATGAAGGGACTGCATTATCACAAGGTTAAATCTTAAAGTGTTCCTATTTTAGTATGTACTAAATTCAAAATCTACATAGTAAGATGTAGTAGTAAGTTTGGAATTCTATCAAAGTCTTTTGGAGTACTTTATAAGAAATCTGTCAAGTCGGTTAATTCAGGAAGCCTGTCAAGCCAGTATATGAAGGAAATTTGGTTACTCGGTTAAAGCTCAAAAAGGGAAAGAAAGTTGAGTAGAACCGAGTGCATTTAATGTCTTTGACCTAACTTGCATGGAGCCCAATAAGGTTTATTATGTACTTAAAGCATTCTTCGAGGTCATTTTCATTCACCGAGTTTTTGAGAAGTAGTGTAGAGCGAATCAAGGTGATCAAACCATCTTCAAAGTGAAATCTAAGGTATTTACATCAAATCTCATCGCATTGCTAAGCTGGTTTATCGAAATCATTAAGTTGTTATTATTTGCTGAGTGTGAAGTGTCTGCCATTTGTTAAGTTCTCAAACCCTAAGGTTCCTGTGTCAATTTTTATCTGAAATCAAAATGGCACCTGAGATCCAAGACCCCATTGTTGTCAAGAATGCAGAGAAGCCCTCACTAAAATACTCTTTGACTCCCAAAATTGCATCTGAACCGGATGACAAAACTGCCTTTTCACTCATCCCGGATCGAGTCTTGTTAGTCGAGGATGTGAGATTCTTCACCAAATGCCGTGTTGAAGAAATCGATCATGTTGAGATAAAAGATGCATATGATGAATTGTGCACAAATGGTAAAATGGATAGCAAGTATGAGCACATCAAATTCAAGGGATTGACTGAAGCCCTAACCTATCCCTGTGTGTTCAAACCCCAGTGGGTCAAGTTTGTACTAAGCTGAGTGCATGATGATTTCATGTGGCTACAAGAGCAACCATTTAAGATCACTAAGGAAATCATTCATTTGATCACTGGTTATCCTAGCTATGATCATGCCCGAGCACAGAAAATTATATCACAGAAGGAATTGATTAGTTTGACTGGAGTAGAATCTGATTGCAGAGGTTTGAAGTTGAACAATGTCACTGATCCTGAACTCAAATTTGCCATTAGAGTAATTGGTTACTATTTCTTCTAATCGGCAAGGGAAAATAGTGTACCCTATGCACCAGTGGACTTAGCATACAAAATTGTTAAGAAAGGCATGAAAATTGACTTGTGTGAAGTATTGTTGAAGAACTTGTTTGAAAATCTGAACACAATCAGGAAGCTAAAGAAGAACAACTCGGCAAATACTCTAAAATTTGGATCACTACTTGTATGTATGTTTTTCTACTTTGAGAATTTTTTTCCAATAGTCGATAAAGTTATTTGGGAACTACACCAACCAATCACCCATTAGATCAATAACTTCATCAAGAAGTTAGGTGATAACTTTAATGATATAATGGATGATTACTTTAGCAAGTTCCAAGAGAAAATTCCTAACAGGTACCGGATTCCACCCCAGCTAGTAGAAAAATACAAAGATGAACTATGTTTTGAAGTCGACACCGATTATTGTTATGTGAATGCTGTGGAACCGAGGATTCAATCTTTGTCACCTATGGGTTACGAGATTGATTTTGATATCACGCAACAGCAAATCGATGCATTTCTAACACTACCAAGGCATACTACCGAGTTGAGGTATGGAACCTATGAAGAGGTGAAAGAAAAAGTAAAGATGAGCATTGTAGTACCCAAAGCTACAAGGAAGGCATCAAAGATGATTAAGGCATTAACTGAGAAATTCGGAGAAGAGTCTTCCTCCACACCTATCAAAGGCATTCTAGCCATCACGGAAGAGGAGACAGAAGCCCAAGAAGCAGCCATAACACTTAGCACCAAATTGCCTAAGGGAAAAGTGTTGAAGAGAAAGAAACAGGACACTTCAATGGCCCTACCGACTCCTCCAACAAAGAGACCTAACACAAGGGCATCTGATGCATCACCGAGTAAGAAACAAAAGACTGTTGTCGTTCCTAAGGTAACTAGAACTTACAAGAAATCTACTCGGAGACTCATTTTGCCAAAAGACTCGAGTGATACCAAATCTGAAGATGCAAGTAAATTTCAGATTGTGAAAAGCAAGAAGGTAGATGTACATAGTGTAGAAAATTTTTGTAATAATTTGAAGGAAAATGGTGGATTTGGTGGATTCAGATTTGTCAAATATGAATCTAGATCTGCTGATGAAAAGAGGCAAATTGAAGAAGCTATCATTTGAACACTTCTAAAATTCTGAGTGGTCCCATTAGAAGTATGTAATTCTATTCCTAAGGAATTATATGCACATATTGAAACCAGATGGAAATATGTCCTAGACTTAGAGAAACAAATCAGAGAAAGAAGTCTGGTGCATCTCTTTCCTGATATGTCAGTTGATGAAATAAAAGAACATCTGACAAACAACCAAACACAATTTACAGTAAAACAAAAGGCCTCGAAATTGATGAATGGCCTATATATAGAAGTGGAGAAGGAAACAAAAGAGAAATGGCAGGACATCTTTCAAAGAAAGAATGCTGGTGAACAATCTACAGTGGAAATAGTCGATGTCACTAACCAAGAGCCTGATGTCACCAAGCAAGACCCTGCTGACACCATTATTGGCTGATATTAATGCACAAAATTCTTTAATGGATAGTGTCAAGGATGCCCTCTCTGTCACTCTCACCGAAGCCAAGACAAAGTACAAATCCATTTTTGATCAGTTGCTACCTCCAAATGGTAACTAAAATTTGATGTTTGTCAAAAAGAGGGAGTATATCATCAGAGTATATATAGCATCAAAGTACATAGGGGGAGTGTAGTATTCAAAGTATCAAACAACTGGAGTGTAGTATACAGGGGGAGTGTATCGATCAAAATGAGCAGAATAAGTAGAGTATCCAAGAGCCATGAACCGAGCACTGAATAGAGGAAAGAAATAGAGGAAAGAACAATGATTATAGAGTATTGATCACCGAGCACATATAATTAAAGTTTTGTATAGCATATTGATAAGGGGATTATATTTGATTATACTATTTCATTGACTAATGTATATATTGTATGTTTAGTCAAATTTTGTAAAGTATATAGATTTTTGAGTAATGACTTTGAAAGTAGTTTGTCAAACATCTCAACTAATGTCAAAAGGGGAGATTGTTACTACTTATCAAATTGCCATTAGTTTTATATCCAAAGTCATTCTATATACTCTAGTCAGTTACTACTATCAAAATATTTAGTCGGTATGAACAATCTAGTCGGTTATAGAAGGAAAACAGTCACAAAGCCCAGTATAAACCGAGTTGTTTACCGAGTGTTATTTCATGTCTACCAAGAAGTAAAGATAATACACTGAGTGAAACATGTTACCAGATTCATTGAACCTGGACACACACATGAAAACTTGTTACAAGATCAAGGCACAAAGAACCGTTATCGCATTAGAAATTGCACATATAGATTTTGTATAATTTTGAGGTCATCTAACCAATGAAATATTTTGCATGGTTATTCATTCAAGAAATCATGTTTGTAAGATCAAAGCAATGAATCTGATCACCAACATAAGAAATCTATTTATACAACATGAATTTAGGGTTAGAGAGATATGTGAATGAGAGAAATGTGTGTGCATATGTGTATGAAGCAAGACTTATGTGATACATGAGAAATCACAGAGTATTATGACTGTTACAGAGACACAAAGGTCACTGAGAAGGCTTTTAGAGAACACTTAAAGAATAGAGTAAATAGAAGGGTTTACCGAGTTACTTTATGAGTTACCGAGGTATGCTATAGGAAAGGTAATCTTATTTTGAGCACATAGAATCTACTATAGCATTTTAGATGTAAAGTTGCAGATATTTGTAAAGTCTTATTGTAATATTTTGAAGTTGTAAGAGAAACCTTTAACAGGGTAAAAGACTCTAATCAAGTCTATAAATTGTAAAGCCTCTAACCAGGTGCAGCATTCAGATCAATGTTATAAAATCCTTTAGCAAGGTAGATCTAATAGATCTTGTTACTCCTAATAGGGTAAGCTATCAAAAATAGCTAAATATGTAGCTCTAACCGAGCACTCTTTATTATTGCAGTAGTGAAGTTGTGGGTGCCATCCCCACCACAGTTTTTCTCTCTAACCAAGAGTTTCTGCGTAACAAAAATATATGTGTTATGGAGTGAATCGTGTATGATTGTTACTTATTTGTTTTAGCTTTATGTTATGTTACAACAGTTTTTGGTTTATGCATAACAATAAAGATATTATTGATAAAGGGATTTGAAGTACTGATTCACCCCTACCCTCTCAGTACATTGGCTTTCCATATTGGGCCTAACACTTACCGCACCAGAATGTGGGATTTAATTGAAAGCTTCGATGCTTTCAATATCCAGAGTATCCCTCAAAAAGTAAATACTGTTGCTGATCAGATGGTTGCAATCAGATCACAATTCGATGCTATTGTGGATTTGCTCACCAAATCCCAAGCAATCTGTGTGGTTTTCCAGCTGGCTATCCCTAATAGCGATACCCAATGGAAAGTTTTTGAGAGTGATTAGTAGATTTCACTGTTCATTAAAAATTCAAGGGAGTTTGCAAATCAGCTACAGCTTAAAGTGAAGGAGGCTTACGAAGACTAAATCCTCCAGTTAAGATCCAATAAACTTCCTGATGGTCTGATCACCCTAGAGAATTTGTTTGACCATGATGACACCAAAAAGGACAGGTGAAATCTTACGGCTGATAAAGGAGATTATACCAAAATGTCGATAGGAGATGGGAGGATACTTAAAGTAGGGAAAGATGTTTCTCCAGAAGACAAGAGATGCTTGACCCAGTATTGTGATGAATACATGGGTGTCCTAGCATGGTCTTACAAAGATTTGAAAGGTTATGGCCCTAGCGTCATTCAACATACTATCGAACTCACTGATGGAGCTAGGCTAGTCTGACAGAAGCAAAGGCCGATCAACCCGAAGATTGAGTCTCTCATTGCTCAAGAGTTAAGAAAGTTGATCGAGTCCCAGATTATCTACCCCATTAAACACAACACATGGGTGTCCAATTTGGTGCCCATAAGGAAAAAGAATGGAGACATCTGGCTCTGTGTAAATTTTAGAGATCTAAATCAAGAATCTCTAAAAGATCACTACCCCTTGCCTTCAATGGAGCAGTTGTTGAGCATGGTAGCGAGATCAGAAATGTTCTTGATGCTCGATGGTTTCTCAAGATATAATCAAGTCCTCAGGTAACATTCGCATACCAAAAGATGCCTTTCAGGTTGTCAAATGCTGGAGCAACTTTCCAAACAGATATAGATTTCGCCTTTAAAGAGATCATTAATAAAATTAATTTGATACAATGGGATGACCTAATAGTGTTTTCTAAACAATGAGAAGACCATTTTGATCATCTCGAGTCAGTTTTTTCAAAAGTGCCTCAAGTTTGGGATTTCCTTAAACCAAAAGAAATGTACCTTTGGCATCTCTCAAGGTAAGATACTAGGACACATAGTGTCCAAGGAAGGTTTCTCCATCAACCCTGACCAAGTCAAAGCAATAAAAGATCTTCCCCTTCTGGTCAACAAAAAGGGAGTCTAGTCTTTCATAGGAAAGGTCAACTTCGTCAGTCATTTCATTTATGATTTTTTTGGAATAATAAGGCCCATCGCCCTGATGCTCAAGAAGGAGATGCATTTCAAATGGACTCTTGAAGCCAAAGGATCTTTTGACAAAATCAAAGACACCATCTATTCAACCCCCATGTTATCTAACCCGAATATGTCAAAGGGATTTCATAATATATGTTTTTTCATGTCAGTATAGCATTGCCATGGTCCTGACCCAGAAGGATGTCAAAAAATGGAGTGAGCATCCTATAGATTTCCATTCGAATACTCTCAGAGAATATGAGGCTAAATATAACTTCATCAAAAAGGAAGCCTTGGTCATGGTGAAGGGACTAAAAAAATTTAGGCACTTCATTGCCTGCAATAAAACCACCGTGTATGTAGCCCATCCTACAGTCCAAGAATACATCATGGAAGGTGACATCACCGAAAAGAGCGCTAATTAGAACACTAAGATCTTGGAGTACGATGTTGATGTTAGGCCAACCAAAATAGTTTGCGGCAGAGGCTTATGCTAATATATAGTTCAGGAGTGCAAAACCCATAAAAATGAGATGGCCATAGAGGAAGTCGTGATGATTTCCCCTAAGTCTCCAAACACATGCTAGACGGAGGCCAAAAAGCACTTTATGAAGACCGGGATTTTCCCGGAGGGTCTCCCTCCAGAAAAGAAAAGGTTCTATAGACTCCAAAACAATAGTTTTTACCTGGTAGATGGCATACTTTTCAAAAGGAATTATGATGGGGTCTTGCTCTGTTGCGTAGATCAATGCCAAGCTGATAAAATCCTACATGAATTTCACTATGGCTCATTGGGAGGTCATTTCTCTGCACAGACAACCATCATCAAAATCACCCAGGCCGGATATTTTTGGCCTTCCATGTTCAAAGATGTGCACACTTTGGTGAGGGAATGTAAGGAGTTCTAGTATTATACTAGTAGGAGTAGAAAAGCAGCAATGCCTCTCAGACCTATGATGGCAAAAGAGCCTTTTGCCCAGTGGGGACTTGATTTCATAGGGATGATCAACCCCCCTAGTTCAGCCAGACACAAGTGGATCCTGACCACTACTGATTACTTCACCAAATGGTCTGAGCCCATCCCTTTAATGAATTCATCAGAGAGCAAAGTGCTAACTCTCCTAGAAGATCTAGTGTGTCAATATGGTCCACCTAAGACCATCATATCAGACAACACGAATGCATTCATTGGTTTGCGAATCACCCAATTCATCCTCAACAAAGGTATCTACCTCAAAACCTCCTCTAACTACTACCCTAAGGGGAACGGGCTCGCCGAGTCCACTAACAAGAACCTTATTAGGCTCATCAAGAGGATAGGCTCAGAATATAAGAGGGAATGGCACCACCATTTGAGGAGCGCATTGTGGGTGGACCGAATAATGCTTAAGAAGGTTCTAAAAAACTCCCCATACAAGCTAGTTTATGGGAAGCATGCATTGTTTCCTATCTCTTTAGAGGTCTCAGCCCTACAACTACTTAAGTCTATCGAGGTGGTAGAGAATGGCCCGATGGCTATAAGATTGGGAGAAATTATGGAGCTCAAAGAAGCTAGGGAGACAACTTTAACATCTCTCCAAGACCACCAGCAAACCATCAAGAGGTGGTTTGACAACAAAAAAGTTCCAATCAGGTTTTCATCCAAGGGGACCTCGTGTTGAAATATAACAAAAGGGTGGCCAAGCCTAGTCAGCACGCCAAGTTCAATGGTTTGTGGGAGGGGCCTTTCTGTATCATGTATTGTAAGGGTTTTAATTATTTTGACCTCGAGGATATGAATGGAGACTCTCTGGATCCCAGTCAATGGGTTCCACCTCAAACCATTCTATTAAGGTTTCTTCCTCCCTAAATGATATATTCTAAATAGTTCTTTTGCGTGCCTTATTTATTTTAATTATTCTCAGTCATAATCCAAGCGAGGTAATTGAAATCACAAAATATACCATATTAAGAAAAAATAGAAAACTATCATATTATGGACATTTTGTTTTTCTTTTACATTTGAAGGGTGGACCTTTGGCCCTATTTTACAAAAAGTAATAAGTCAAAGCGCTACAAGATGGGCTACCACTTTCTCATTGATCCTCCTCATCTTCATCATCCCCCATCTGGATGTCCGAGTCCCCGCTATCATTTGGAGGGTCATCTCCCACCGACAACTCGTGTTCGTGATTGTCATAAGGTACCCCAACCATGTAGCTAACAACCATGTCAGGTTGTATATGCGGCATCAAAACCTAAGGGAAGATGTAGTCCTTGAAATTAGAATACCATTTGGTTCCATCTGGAACAGGGACTATCATGTGAACCCACAAGAGGAAATCTGCAGCAAGCTTGACATGAAACCGATGGGAGGACAGTGTCATTATCCTCAAACCGCCGACGAGAAAGTGCCAGGGTACTTCATCGCTAGATGAAATAAAACATCTCAGATTAGACGGCAGGGGGAGGCCCCTAAAAGGGACATGATATGCAACTACATCTTCCAACCTGCCTAGATACACCTGAGAAAAGAGCACCTTGGTGAGCTATGAAGCCAATAGCCCAGCCAGATCGCAATCCAACAATGAGGCTATGAAGCATTAGTAGATATCCGTGTTTACATGGTAGCAATCGACATTGTCAATGAAATCCTCTCCGAGCACCCATTTGATAGCAGTGATTATTAGAGGATTCTTCCACCCTGTCATCAGTTGTAGCCTCTTATCAGAGATATTCCCAAGGAACATGACCTGCACTTTGCTGCTGACGAGCTTGATAGGAGTATCCATTTTTTAAAGAAACTCCATCATTGAAGCTAGCACTATACAAAAGCTTGTTTGGAAAGACATATTTTTAGAAAAATTACAGCTCAAGGTGACAAGTGGCTAAGACACCAATGCTCCTCAACTCCAATGCTCGTGTCATTCTCCATTAATTTGCACAAGGGAATGAACTTTGATTCAGAGTTGGCGATGTCCTGCTCGGTACCTTGAAATAGAAGATTGTGCAAGCAAACACCATGCGTATGTGTAGGTACATCATGTTTAAACCAAAGCCTCTGCAGGACTGTCTCCACTTGTGCGAGCCTCGATGTCTGCCGATCTTCTTGGTTAAAGACGAGATCCATCTGGACAAGCTTTTCATCTCAAGTGGCTTCAAGCAATGACGGGTTAAATAAGTGCTCAATTGGAAAGCGAGGATGGAGCTCATCCTCATCAGAAGTTAATTGTGGCTGGAAAATGAGCTAGCATACATGTAAATGGATGCTTGCCATTAAGTGTCCACTGTTGCGAAAATATAGGGACTCAGTGCATTTAAGGAATGCGGTTTCCCTCATTCATCTTATTACTCTTTTGTAGCCTATGATAGTTCTGATACTAAATGTAGGTACAGATCCAATAGCCAACAAGATGAGAGGGGGGGTGAATCATACAAACTTAATTTTCCATAAAATCATCAAATTCAACCTCGGTAACATATACTTTAGTAATATAACCCAAAATTGTTAAACATGCAAACTTAAAAGCATATAAACATCATAAACCTCATAACACTAGATTTAAAGTGGAAACCCAAATAGGGAAAAACCACTATGGGATTTCGGACCCATTAGGAAATATACTCTTCTAGAGTATGCTCGGTTAAAAGCAAATCTTGTTAAAGATTACAAACACATTGCTAGATGTGACCTAGTTAAGGGATTTCCCTCAGATCTGTTAGGATCTTCACCTTGTTAGAAGTGACCTTGTAAAAGGATTTCAAACACTCAATCAGAATGTCACCTTGCTAGAGGGTTTTACAAATAAGACTGTTAAGTCCACTTAGTTAAGAGATTTTCTGTCACTTTCACAAAATAACAGTAATAAAATCTATCTGCAACTTCACATCTAAAATGCTAAAGTAGATTCTTATTTGTTCAATACAATCTAGACATAGAACTAATCTTGTCCATCTACTGGGCTTCTATACTTTATTATTCAAACAAGTCTTCAAGCTTCTGTGCTCAGTAATCACTATGTAGCATCCCTGTGCATACACTTGCCCGCATGCATTGTTTATCAATAGTTTCCTATTTATAAACAATTAGCTAACCACTTAATCTCTTTGATCACATTTTCCATGATCAATCATAGCCATCAAATCTTCAAACTTGTCCAGGTTCAATGCATCTTTCGATCTGAAAACATTTTACCCTGCCTAGGAACTTGCATATATTTCTTGGAACTTGTGCCAGGGTATCACGTTTCAATCTGAACTGTAGATCTTCATGCCGACTTTCCTTTGCCATAGATTCATTAACAAACTATATTTACGACAAACCAATCATTTAATCAATTCCATCTCATCAGCTTCCTTCATTAAATAATGCATGTAACCATTTAATGCATTATGTTATAGCTCGGTTACAACTTAGTTATAACTCGGTAAATACTAAACTTCACTCGGTAGACATTCCACCTTCATTAACCGATAGCGATAACCTTAGGGTTTACCGACTAGGTTCCTTAAGGTTTACCGACTAGGTTCTTTGCTTGTTAACATAGTATAGTATTAACCTTACAATTTACAACATATGTATGATGTTAAAATAAACTAAACATCATGATCTCATCATTGTCTGACTCGGTAATAGTTGCCCCATTGAATACCTTATTCATCCCCTTATTCATCATATTCTTTCTGTGTCTTTTACCGACATCTTTATATTCTTCAAATCATACTTCTCAAGATATGGCAACATCATACTGAGTTAGAAAATCAATTTCTTGAGATCAATGAAAAAATAATAATATCAAGACAGTAAACATCCTTAATCAGTTATATCCATAATCATCAACAACCTTCTCAATATCCTTATTGAAATATCAACAATCTCCCACTATCTGTTATAATGCTATATTGCCAACAATCTCCCCCTTTGGCATTGATGGAAAAACCAATTGATTTGACCTTAAAAGATTCAGATTGCTGTGATTCTAAAATGCTAGAAAGCTCTCCCCCATACATTAGACTTCTCCTCTTTTCTCAGTCTTCTTTCCAAACTTCAGTCTTCTCCCCTTTCTTAGTTTTCTCCCCCTTTGACAACAATGCCAAAAAGTAAAGAACTAAAACATAATTTCTTCCTGTATGAAGTGATTTCCTACTATTGTGTATCAATTCAGTCTCGGTCAGAGCATTTTGGTTTTCAATTCATGTTCCCTGTATTGTTTTCCTATAATATTTCCTGTACACATTTAGAAAACCTCCTAAAGTGTGTAAAGCAACATCAACTCCTAAAAGATATTCGATAGTCATCGGATTGATGCTTTCACCCAACTCGGTCAGTGAGTAGAAGATAGGGGTAGGACCCCTAACTTACTTCTGAGATATTCAAAAGTGTCCCTTGGTAGTGGCTTGGTGAAGATATCTGCTATTTGTTCCTTTGTGCTAACATACTCCAACACCACTTTCTTCTCTTGAGCTTCTTCTCTAAGATAATGATATTTGATAGAGATGTACTTTGTCTTAGAGTGCATAACCGGATTCTTTGAAATGTTAATGGCACTAGTATTGTCACAGAATATAGTTACTAGCTTGGTAACTTTCTCATTTATACCTTCCAACAGTTGTTTGATCCATGCAATGTTAGTACAATTCAATTCTACAGCAACGTATTTAGCTTCTGCTATTGATTGTGAAACACATCCTTGTTTCTTGCTAAGCCAACTCACTAGTCTTTCTCCTAAAAAGAAAGCTCCTCCACTTGTGCTTTTTCTATCATCAATGTTGCCTGCCCAATCAGCATCAGTATAAACTTTTAAATCAAAATCATTTCCTTTCTGATATACTAAGCCATAATCCTCTGTGCCTTTCAAGTATCTAAAAATTCTTTTGATTGTTGTCATGTGTGTTTCCTTAGGATTTGCAGAAAATCTTGCAACTATACCTACTACATGTGCTATGTCCGGTCTGCTGTGAACAACATATTGTAGCTTTCCAATCATGGATTGGTAAAGTGTCTCATCAACAGATGTAGATTCATCATTCTTTGATAATTTATAGTTGGTAGTCATAGGAGTACTTACTGGTTTTGAATCCTCCATTCCAAATTTCTTCAAGATTTCCTTTATGTACTTGGATTGAGTAATGAAAATCTCATTTTTCATTTGTAGTGTCTGTAAACCTATAAAATACTTTATCTCACCAATTAATGACATCTCAAATTCTTTTCTCATTTCATTTCCAAAGTTCTTGCATAAAGAGTCATTTCCATAAAATATAATATCATCAACAAATATGGCTGAGATTAGTATTCCATTTTCATCATTCTTCATGTACATATTGTTGTTCTCACTTGTCCTTATAAAACCAATCTCAATCAAATAAGAGTGCAATCTTTCATACCATGCTCTAGGTGCTTGTTTCAAACCATATAAAGCTTTGTTCAATTTACATACCTGATCTTTATTATTGTCTTCAACAAATGCTTCAGGTTGTTCAATAAAAACTTCTTCTTCTAATATTCCATTCAGAAATGCAGATATGACATCCATTTGATATACCTTGAATTTTTTGAAAGCGGCATATGCCAACAATGTTCTTACTCCTTCAGGTCTAGCAACAGGTGCAAAAGTTTCACCATAATCAATTCCTTCTTCTTGAGCATAACCTTTGCAAACTAGTCTTGCTTTGTTTCGAATGACCTCTCCTTTTTCATTTAGCTTGTTTCTGAAAATCCACTTTGTACCAATTACATTTTTGTTCTTTAGTCTTGGGATTAGTGTCCATGTGTCATTCTTCTTGATTTGATCAATCTCTTCTATCATAGCATTTATCCAATCTTCACTGTTAAATGCCTCTTTCACTATTCTCAGTTCAAATTCAGATATCAGACATGTGTTTTGTCTCAGTTTGTTCCTTGTCATCACTGGATCATCCTTATCTCCTACAATCTGACTTGGTGCATGATGTCTTTTGACATACTTGGCTAATACAGGCTCGATAGGCTCTGTATGATCTTATTCATCACTCGGTAACTGGATATTCTCTTGATTTTCTACAACAGTCTTCTCGGTAAGACTTCTTGGTTGAACATAGACAAATTCATCATAGTCTTCTGGTTCCTTGGAATTTCCTTCATCATTTCTTTCTGTAAATTCATCAATTTTCACATTTGCACTTTCTACTATTTTGTTAGATGATTTGATCAGACATTTAAATACTTCGCTTCTAGAAGAATAACCTAGAAATGTTCCTTCTTCACTCTTCTGATCAAACTTGCCATTTCCATCATCTTTGTGAACATAGCATCTACTTCCAAAGATTTTAAAATAACTTACATTAGGTTTCTTATCATACCAGATTTCATATGGTGTCTTCAAAGTACCCTTCTTCAATTGTACTTGGTTCAGGGTGTAAACTGCTATGCTTATTGCTTCTCTCCAAAATGTTTGTGGCACCTTCTTTTCAATCATCAGTGTTCTAGCACAATCCCCAATAGATTTGTTTCTTCTCTCAGCTATTCCATTCTATTGTGGAGTTCTCAGTGCAGAGACTTGTCTTTTAATACCATGATCATTGCAGAATAAGTTGAATTCATCAGATGTGAACTCTCCTCCTCTATCTGATCTAAGACATTTCAGTTGTCTTCCTATTTCATTTTCAACTCTTGCCTTGTACCATTCAAACATTTGAAAAGCTTCTAATTTTTCTTTTAGAAATATTACTGACATCATCCTTGAATGGTCATCCACAAATAATATGAAATATTTATCACCATAATAACTTTGAACTTTCATAGGACCACAAAGATCAGTGTGCACTATATCTAAAATTCCCTTAGAAGTGTAAGACTTACTTGTAAAGCTTGATCTTGTCACCTTACCCATTTGACATCCTTGGCACATAGCATTCTCAGGTTTTTCAAGACTCGATAGACCTCTTACTTGGTGCTTCTTGATTATTTTGATCAGATTATCAAAATTTACATGACAAAACCTTTTATGCCATAACTAGGTATCATCTATCTTTGCATACAAACACTTGTTCTGAGTTCAGTCAAGGTGAAATGTATTACCTTTTGTTTGTGTCCCGGTAGTAGCTAACTTTCCATTCTTGTCATGAACTTTGATAATTCCTTTCTGAAATTCTATTCGGTAACCTGTGTTGTTTAGTTGTGCTACACTCAACAAATTGTATTTCAAACCTTCAACCCAATAAACATCATTGCATCTTGCATTGTCAAGAAGTGTTATAGATCCTTTACCTTTCACCGGACATGGTGCATCATTACCAAATCTAACATAGCCTCCATCATAATCTTCTAATATAACAAAATTGTGTTTATCTCCTATCATATGATGTGAGCATCCACTATCTATGATCCAAGAATCATTAGTGTTTATGTGAGATATTATGGCTTTTTCTTCATACCTTTCTTCATCTGATCCATCTTTGATAGCCACATAAACTACTTCCTCTGTTTTAGTTTCAACTGATTTATCATCATTGGATTCCTCATTGACTATTAAGCATGTCTTTCTATCTCTTCTTCTGAAGTCTCGGTGTCTTCTGTAATGATTATCTTTTTGTCTATCATCTCGGTAATCTCTCTTTTCAGCAGAATCTTTGTCAAGATAGTTAGAAGACATATGTCCTATCTTATCACAATTGAAACATTCCAAAGGTAGTTTTCCTTTGTACTTACCTTTGAATCTCGGTAACCTTTTGGCTAATAGTGCTTCAAACTCTTCTTGCTTTCTGATTTTCTCATACAATTTGCGTACTTCTTCCATGTTCTTACAAAATCTTTCACTTGCTCCACTGTGATCTCCTTCAGAGTACTTATACTTTATTTCATTGAAATCATTAGATTCATCAAGATGAAAA
This sequence comes from Cryptomeria japonica, assembly GCF_030272615.1. NCBI lineage: Eukaryota > Viridiplantae > Streptophyta > Pinopsida > Cupressales > Cupressaceae > Cryptomeria > Cryptomeria japonica. The sequence continues at coordinate 810,651,437 of NC_081414.1, read as the reverse complement.
GAACTAAATGCAGATTCAACTTTATTTACCGAAGATCCACTGTTATCAAAGTTACTTAATTCAAATGCATGTAGCTTACCAATAGTAGCATCTAAAAAAACTGGCATATTAGGTACAGACCTTAATTCATTGATTGCAAAGACTTGAATTACATAAGATGGTAGAAGGGTTCTTAACAACTTACTTGTTATATCCTTTTCTTCAATAGTTCCACCTGCTCCTTTGATTTGATTGACAATCTCCTCTAGTCTTGTACTATATTGAGTTATGTTCTCACCTTCACTCATCCCCATCGATTCAAGTTGTCCTCTTAGACTATCTACTTTTTCTCTTTGAACATGTTCATCTCCTCCATACACTGATATGAGCTTATCCCACATTGCCTTTGCATCATTGCAACCTTCTAGAACATTAAACTCTGAGTCGGTCAATGCAGATGTTATTTTAATCATTTCTTGAATATGTTCTTGCTTTTCCTTTATCTCTTCCATTGTTAATGGATAGGTTCTCAGTGTAACAAAATCATTCTCTAGATAGTATACATCATATTCTCCAACTCTTGATAGATGCAACTTCATCCTTTTCTGCCATGTAGAGAAACTTGACTTGTTAAGCTTCGGTGCATCCCTCTTATACATCTTTGGATATTTAACTCAAGTGCCTTTAAACTTTTCTTCTAGAGTCCAAGGCTCTAATACCAATTGATAGTTCTGATACTAAATGTAAGTACAGATCCAATAACCAACAAGATGAGAGGGGGGGGGTGAATCATACAAACTTAATCCTCCATAAAAACATCAGATTCAACCTCAGTAACATATACTTTAGTAATATAACCCAAAACTGTTAAACATACAAAATTAAAAGCATATAAACATCATAAACCTCATAACACCAGATTTAATGTGGAAACCCAAATAGGGAAAAACCACTGTGGGATTTCAGACTAGGACTAAGAAATATACTGTTCTAGAGTATGCTCAGTTAAAAGAAAATCCTATTAAAGATTACAAACACATTTCTAGATGTGACCAGGCTAAGGGATTTCCCTCAGATCTGTTAGGATCTTCACCTTTTTAGAAGTGACCTTGTTAAAGGATTTCAAACACTCAATCAGAATGTCACCTTGCTAGAGGGTTTTACAAATAAGATTGTTAAGTGCACTCGGTTAAGAGATTTTCTATCACTTTCACAAAATAACAGTAAAGCAGATTCTTATTTGTTCAATACAATCTAGACATAGAACTAATCTTATCCATTTGCTAGGCTTCTATACTCTGTTATTCAAACAGGTCTTCAAGCTTCTATGCTCAGTAATCACTATGTAGCATTCCTGTGCATACACTTGCCTGCATGCATTATTTATCAACAGTTTCCTATTTATAAACAATTATCTAACCGCTTAATCTCTTTGATCACATTTCCCATGATCAATCATAGCCATCAAATCTTCAAACTTGTCTACGTTCAATGAATCCTTCTATCTGAAAATGTTTTACCCTGCCTAGGAACTTGCATATATTTCTTAGAACTTGTGCCAGGGTATTGTGGTTCAATCTGAACTGTAGATCTTCATGCCAACTTTCCTTTGCCATAGATTCATTAACAAACTATATTTACGGCACACCAATCATTTAAGCAGTTCCAACTCATCAACTTCCTTCATTAAATAACGCATGTAATCATTTAATGCATTCTGTTATAGCTCGGTTACAACTCGGTTATAACTCGGTAAATACTAAACTTCACTCGGTAGACATTTCGCCTTCATTAACCGATAGTGATAACCTTAGGGTTTACCGACTAGGTTCCTTAGGGTTTACCGACTAAGTTCCTTAGGGTTTACCGACTAAGTTCTTTGTTTGGTAACATAGTATAGTATTAACCTTACAATTTACAACATATGTATGATGTTAAAACAATATAAACATCATGATCTCATCATTGTTTGACTCGGTAATAGTTGTCCCATTGATACCTTATTCATCCCCTTATTCATCATATTCTTTATGTGTCTTTTACCAACATCTTTATATTCTTCAAATCATACTGAGTTAGAAAATCAATTTCTTGACATCAATGACAAAATAATAATATCAAGACAATAAACATCCTTAATCAACTATATCCATAATCATCAACAACCTTCTCAATATCCTTATTGAAATGTCAACAATCTCCCATTGGCTGTTATAATGCTATATTGCCAATAGCCTAAGTATTCAGTTTTCTCTCAAGTTTGAAAGGCTGGCAAAACAAGAGCTTTAAGCTGAAAAATGGAAGCTGAAGCGACATCTTCAGTTTCTACTCTAGTAAGACTATTGGTGGATATTTTTGGAGAGCTCTCATACTCATCACATTGGATTCCTCCCAAGGAGGAATACCGAAGGACCAAAATCAAGATGAAGACAATCACTCGCAACAAGTCTGTTGTGTTAGATTCTTTTAAAAATGTCTTTGAACCAAAAGTCTGCAAGCAACCCAAGAACTTTAGAGAGGCCGCATGCAATAGAATGCTCCACCACAGAGCATAACCATAATCAATGGAAACTCATTTCTTGGGTAGTGTGCCTCAATTTGTGGTCCCCATGGTTCCATACTATCTAGAGCTCATAGCGGTCTGCACCAACAATTTTTATCCCACCTCTTGTTTAATCAGTGGCTCATATTTGAGGGTGGTGATCTTCCTGAAATTTATTAGGAATATGATGTGCTATCCCATTTTTGAGGGCATGAAGGTTTTCTCTGAGATTGCAATGGAAAAATTCTGGGGTACCAGAAGGGATGCATTGTCTTTTTGCCAGAGCACACTCAACCGAAGTCTGTTCACCATTCTCTCGAAGTTACCCTGTTCCACAGTGACCTGAAGCATGAAGATCTCAAAGATATTTCCTCCACCCTTGCCTAGTTATGTGGATATTATAATGACCGAGACATCATGGCTGCTATGACGGGTTTTCTTTTTAAATGTAGAAAATAGAAGGTGTCCTTCCATTTCAACTTCTCCGTTTATATAGCCAGAGCCATGGTGAAGCAATTATCATAATTTTTATAATTCTGGTGGTTCAGGTTTTCTTCAATCTTAGTCCATTTGCTCTTGCATCAGAATGAGGCCTTCTTCATCCAATACATGGAGTTGGTAAATTGTGATGAGTCAGGAAACAAGATGTCGGTGTTAGCCTGGACACCCCTATTGCTAGCTTCCTTTGATGTCTATCAGTTTTCCAACCTTTTCCTAACTCCTATTCTTAAATATTTTGGTTCAATTTCGAATGAACCACTAGCCCATTTCTCTTAGGTCTAGATGAACTAGATGCAAAATGAGTGCCCTCCCTATGACAGGTTCATAGGCAGTGAGTGTTCTTTCATCTGAGTTCATGGTTTCTCTGAGGAACCTTTTCTCTTGCTCATCTATGTGACTAAGAGGACTCTTGCACTGGAGATTGCATGATAGTTGGTGAGGATTGAGAGGGCTATTGGAGTAGGAAAGCATGATCCCTCTATTACTGAAGACCACAAAGTCATCGGTCCAATCACTCTGGTACGGAGAAACATCGCATAAGAGGTCTTGACATCCAAGCTAGTGCAGCTCGGGCTGGTTGTAATTGATGATTCCAGGAGCTATGACCCTGACGGTTGCCTCAGTAAGAGGAAAAATGCAGTGAAGCATGAACCGTGAAGCTCATGGGAAGGACATACAAACCCTCAAGCCGATGACACAAGTTTATATGTGGGTCTCAATGACTTTCATGTCCTCAAGCACCCCCCATGGTTAATCTTTTATATAGTCTTGCAAAGGTACAACCTTGCAAAGCCTATTCCTTGAGTGATGTTAGAAACCATGACTTTGGATGCCTGGCCTAGGAAAAAGGGAAGATTTTTGGATCTATTGACAAGAGGTAAGTCAGCCGAGGGCTTATATCAGAAATGCCCACTTGGATGAGGATTTTGAGATAGAATGGCATCATCTCAATAAACTAGATGAAGAGACAGGAGAAAGTTCCCCACAAGGGGACTCGTCCCCTGAGGTGGCCCTGCAACAAGATGTTGAGGTTATAAATATCAAAGGACAAGATCTAGAACCCCATATCCTCCTTCCTCTAGCTGGTTTTGCTCACAAACCCCATTCCTAGGCTAGTAAGAGACAAGCTGAGAAGCAAGCGAATGACTCCCATCCAAGAAAAAGGTAGCATCTAAGTTTAGCAAAGAAGAGTTTGCCTTCCTAGACCCTAGGAGTCCTCTCGGATCTGCAGTGGTTGGTGACTTCTACAGTTCAGGTACGCTGTTCTTTACCTTTCTCTTATGCTCAAGTTGTTTCCTCTGTTCTCCATCCTATCACAATGCAAACCCAGGTCCCCACTACCCTTACTTTGGCACCCATCAGAATATTGGTTGACCCCCAGGATGCATTTTCGTAGGTTTCCATTCCTTTCCCAGCCCCCGCTTTTATCCCCGCGGTATTTTCCATGCAGATGTCTGAAGTATCCTTTGTTTCATGTAGGCTTAGTTTTGGAGATTTCACTCCCCCCTCAATGATGGGGTTAACATCCACGAGTCCTTTTCCATCTAGAGCCTCTCCTTTCGTCCCATTGTTTTCCCCATCAACTATTGCCCATCCTATTCAGACCACTCTCGGTGGGCCTATTTCCTAGTTTCTCTTTGTGATTCCCTTGGTGCCACATTTGTAGGCCAGGCTATTGATAACCTAGATGATTTCCAGCAGCAAGTCAATTACTCCAAGACTTCCCATCCAGCTCGTCCACACCTTCAGACACATTTGAGTGAAGAGAAAGATTGTCTTTTCTTTGCAAATCTTTTCCACAAGGTTGACAAGACAAAATCCCAAATGAGCCCCAATTATTATACCTTACATGCTATCCACATCGTCCTTTAGAATGCTACGACATTTGACAAGGTGGAAATGATGAAAGAGACTTCAAAGACCGTGTCTTCATATTTCATCAAAAATACCATTTGCTTGGAGAAAATACAAGCAAAGAATGTGCATCTCTGAGAGTTACTGACCTAGCAAAGGAAAGAAGACAAGGCTCGGAGCTCAAAAATCAATCACCTACAAGGTTTGCTGATGTAGGCCAATTCAAAGAAGGGAAAGTTGCACTCAGCCCTTAATAACGTGAGCGCCCAGTTGAAGGGCTAGTAGGTGACAAGGAGTGTGGCCTTACAATAATTGTAGGAGAAAGACCTGGAGATCCAACAACTAAGAGAAGCTTCTAGAGATGCCATCCAAGTGCAAGTTTAGCTATACAGAGAAGTCCGTCTAAAGGAATAGTACATCCGGCAGCTGAGTGAAACACATATTATGCTCTCCGAGAAGAAAGTGAGATTTGAAGCAGAGTTGTGGAATAGGGAGGATAGTCTAGAATTGTCCACAAGGAAATTTCTAGACACAGAGGTTTTGTTGCAGCAAGAATGGGACTATATAGTGTAGCTCTAGCAAGCGGTACAAGACAGAAGTGCCAGGATCCTCACTCTAGAAAGCTAGATGATCATTGAGAAAAACAAGTGAAAGGAGTTGCAACATAAAGTAGCTTCCAAGAGCAAGGAGGTCTTGTAGTTGCTAAGTATTCCTCCCCCCGAGCAGGTTTCTCAAGATTCTTTGTCAATTATAATAGAATTGTATGTTTCCCATGGCTCAGGCCCTAATCCAAATGTTATATGTAGCCCAAGATGAAGAATTGAGAGAAAAACGGATAACAGATTGTCGGCAACTGATCAAGAAGATGAATGTTTTTATCAATCATCATAGAGTGATTATGCACATATCAGTGGTACTTGAGCCTTTGTAAATCTCCATCCCAAATATCAAACAACGTATAGAGAGATTTGTCTCATTAGGCCTACCTTCTCCATTCCCTGCAGATGGTTCTGTATTGGGGGTTGAAAAAGTATTGAGTTGGGTCAAGGATTTGCAATAGGACAACAATTTCATCGAGCACCTGAGTGATCCCATCTCAGTAGAGGAGGTTGAACACTTCCGGCACCCCCTATCTCAACTCTATTCTCTCATGAAGTTGGTCCATGATGAACCAGTAGGCTTGCCCTTTGATGAACTTGTCTGCTTGGATCAAAATTATCAGAATCTAGAATCACAAGTGTTACCCTTTGAGGAAGATTGGTCTTCGTTGTAGCAAGTATTTGACCTTCTCTGTCCCGTCCTAGCATGAAGTCTAGCCTTTGAACCTACAATTTTTGGTTCTTGCATTCTGCAGGTAGAATTCCCCCTTTTAGTCGCCAAGAAATGTTCACTTTATTTTCAGTTAAAGTCCATGGGCCAAATTTTGATTGGGGTTCCTTTTTCCTTCTTTAACTTTCCAGCTGCGCTCAACGTACGGACCAAATGTCATCTCAGTATTGCCCTTGATTGTCCATGTTTTGTGTTTGAAGTCTGAAGGAGTGTGAAGGTGACAAATGGATCATTTTTGGTGACTCGACATTTCTTGTTGGCCCCACCCTGTAGCTTGAGAAAGATGGAGACACACGACATCTCCACGCTATGGGTTATATTTCACTTGGGATTCTTTTCTATGGAGTTTCCTCTAAGCTTCCACATGTTATTTAGGGTGCATTGTTTGTCACGTCGTGCTTAGCACAAACTTTTATGTTCAAGTGGGTATGAAGATCGTCATAGCCAAGTGGGAGTAACAACCTCGGGGGTCGTTTTGTTGGGTGTGTTCCTGTGGAATGCCACAACATGTTTTTTTCTATTTTAGGGGTGGTTTCATATGGCTAGCGGATGTTTAAGCTGTAAGAAGAGTCGTCGCCTCTATTAATGCATTATTTTTCCCTGTTTGAGGGGTTGAGAACTTTCAAGAAGAACAATTAAGTTTTCATAGATAGAATTTCAGCCTTTTAGCTATTACTATTTTCCTGAAAAAAGGTTAATCAAATTGTACCTATGGCCTTTGTGATACCTCTTTTTAGTATGCTTTGATGGTTTTGTTTGCTTTTCCATATAATTCTGATGACTTTAGAAATATATATCTAAGACTTTGTCGATTAAACTATGTTTTGCACTTGTTATCTGGTAGATGCGTGATTGATATTTCTTTATGTTGCGAAGGAATCTTAATTGTATCTTAATTGTTTCTTTGTTCTGATATGTAGATTGTTGAATGGGATTTAAAACCGCATGTCTTTGGGTTTTATATGTTGTTAATTTTTTTACAAAATGCTCTAGCGTATCACCTCAGTAGTTTAGATCTTGTTTTTTTAAGTTTTCCTCTTCCCCTTTTCTCAAAACCATAAGGAAGAGTCAGCTTCTAAAACCCAGAGGTTATTCAATGTGTCTTGTGCAAGTGGTCCCCTATCACTGAATTTCCAATAAGGTCATCTACTTTCAAAGTAAATTTTAGAGTCAACAATAATGTTATATTATAATATTTTATGATATAATATTATGTTGCAACTAGGGTTTGATGTGGACCCATCATGCGCCTAGCATCAGGCTTCTCGCTCCTGCATGTGGAGGAGGTGGTAAGACCTCTTCCATAGTGGTAAACCTCTACCCCTACATTTATTTTCTTTTGACTAACTTTTTACCGAGGCTCTCTGCATGCCGCAGTTGTTGTTATTGCAGATGCGAGTGGAGGTAGGAGCATTTAATACTCGATGGAGCTGGATTTAAATGGGCTAGATGTGACCCATTTGCCCTCATCAAAATCCATGGTGGAAGATCTTCTTGGAAAATCATTCTAAGATGCCATCGTTGGTGATACCGTGCAGATCTCGCAAGAGGCCAAATTTTCTTTGGTAAGTGCTTCGTCTCTAGGCTTCAATGGCGGAGACGGAGGACAAGGTAAGGGCGTTGCCTTGGCTCCTTATACTTTCTCTATCTCTCCTAATGATTCTATATCCAAAGCCCTTGGACTAGAAAATAAAAGAGTCCAAGACATTGTCATTTTATTTGCAGTAACTAATTTGGATAAGTGTCTGGCTAGGAAATTTCTTGATGACTGGATGAAAAATGTGTGGGTTAGAAAGCTAGGGTTCAATTTTTCTTTTTGTAAAATGATTCAAAAGGGTTTATTTATTATTTTATTTGAAGACAATAAATCTCAGGTGGAGGTTCTGCATAAACAGTTTTGGGCCATTGGGAAAACCACCTTTAGGGCCCTCAAATGGTCCTTTGATGTGATTAATGAGGAAATTCTTGCTATCTCTTGCCCTCGGTGGCTTCTAATTAAAAATTTACCTCCCAATTTTTGGAATTTAATTCCACAAGTTCTTGAATCGATAGAGAAATTGGTTAGAATTAATCAGTCTATGAATCTTTTCCCCAACCTGGATGCCAGAGTCTTGATTTCTATCAACCTATTTTAGAAGCTTTAATAGAATCAATCATTTTTCTCTGCATATGTTTTGTGGATTATCTCATTTTCTGTAGGCAATTCTTTGTGATTTTATCTAAAGGAGATAAGGTTATTCGTATTCTTACAGTAAAGTTTCTGTTTCTATGTTATAAATTTGGATTAAAAAGATCTACTCGTGGATTGTAATTGTTCCTTGTAGTTCTTCCTTGAATGGTCCCTTAAGGTTAGGGTTAAATTCATTCAGATGTTTTATGATATAAACATTTAGCAGATCTCATAAGAAACAGTAACTGACAAATTTACCAAAGGGGGTAGATTTAAAAATTCTCTCACAAATCATACATTAAGTCCTAGAGAAATATAAGACTCTATAGCCCAAATAATAGGAAAGACACTGGTCATTCACAAATCACAACCTTTACCATATTAATTACTTTTATATTAGAACAATAACACTAGTTGAGTATGACACATAAAACCAATTAGCAATAGTATACATACTTATAAATTTCAATTACAAAGATCGAATATCTTTCACAACAACAATCTTGAACTCATCTAAAAGCCACCTATCCTAACAACCTATGCCATTCTGAGGTAGGGAATAATTTAGATCAAGGTACTCTACCTTCTAGAAAAAGCATTAGTCATCAAAAGCCACTAGTGAATAGGTATACCCGCCTAGGTCTTGCCGAGCCTAAAGTGAGGGAGTTAGTAACCAAATAGGTTCACTCTATAAGTTGGCCAAGTCAATTGGAGGGTTTGATCATAGGAGTTGGTATTTCCTTAGAACCTATCAAATTTTTTTATTTGAGACCCAACACCATGATTTTATTAAATATTACATTTATTCCTCCAAAGTTAAGGTGCCCAAAACATGGATTCCATAACCAATTTTCATTTTTTTTGACTTGAGAGATTTCTCAAGTGATTACTATATTTTTCTCATTATCCACTTCGGAGGTCTTGAGAGGTGTTCTTGAGAAAAATCTAATTTCAATTTTGTTTTAACATAAGGGGAATATTCTATTTTTAATCATTTGAAACTTTTTAATGAGTTGATTACTTGAAGATTTATCTAAAATTGTGTATTATTTGTTTCTGATAAATATATTATACCCATTTTGAATAAGCTATCCCATGCTCATCAACATTTATTTTAAGCCAAAAAGAAAACAAACATCAAAATTAAACTTTTTCTCCTCATTTTTGGTTAGAATGTTTATGTTTTCTTTCCCCATAGCTGAGGCTTCATTGTGATTTCATAACATGGCATCTAATTTTATATTTTTTTCTTAACTAAAAAATAGTTCTAAGTTCCATGTCATGTTATTTCTACAATCTTAATTTAAAAATCGTACATCCATTTGATTCTCTTATACAACATTGAAAACTAAGAATATACTACCATGGTTTTTATTTTTTTCATAGTTTTTCACATTGCTATTAGATATTTAAAAATTCTTTTCAGTTCCATAACATGAGACTCCTTTAGTTCTTGCTGAAATCTAGCTACCAAACATACTACATACATGATATTTGGTTTAGTAGCGATTAAATATAGCAATCCTCCAGTCATTGATCTATACTAACTTGTATTTGCTTTAGGGGACATCATATTTTGTCAACTTGCATCTGGTGATCATAGGTGAACACAATGGTTTGGAGTTTGCTAACCCAAACTTATTCAACAATTCCTTAATGTATTTAGAATGAGAAATGAAAATTCCTTTTTTATTCTGATTAACTTGCAAACCAAGGAAGAAATTTAACTCACCAATCATGAACATTTCAAAGTCCTTCTACATCTCATTATCATATTTTTGCACATATTTTCATTTCCTCCAAAAATTATATTGTCAACATACACTACAACAATTAAGATTTTAGTTGAATGAATATTGAAATATAAATTTGTTGGCATATGCCCAATCCAATGAGACATTGAAGGTGATTGAAGGTTTTGTCATTGATGGCAACCTTACAATTCTATGGCACCGGCAAGGTATTACACCAGCAAGGCATTACACCGACATCAACAAATCACACTCTACACCGGCACCAACAGAAAAAGGAAGCACACCAGCACGGAGGCCGACATGATTTTTGATATATTATATTTTGTTTATTATTGTAAAAACTTTGTAAGCCGACTTGGCATGTTGTAAAATGACTCTCATATAAGAGAGATCATTGTAGACATTTAATATGATGTAGAAAAATAAGAAGGCAGACCTATTATGTGAAATATAGGTTAAGGGGTATATGTAAAGAATAGAGTAGAAGCCAGTACTGAATCTGGCATTGAAGATGCTATTGTAAAGCAGTACAAGACATTGGATTTTCATAATCCACATTGTAAGTCAGTGAGACTTCCCATTGAGCAGTGAGCTCTAGGCACTTGGCCTTCCTACATGTGTAGGCCCCTTGTTGTAAGTAATATTCTCTTATTGGCTAGTAAGTGAATATTGTGGGTCACAAATCCCATTGAGGTTTTTCCCACACCGGGTTTCCTTGTTAAAATATTAGGTTATGGTGTGTTTCTTATGTGGTTACTTTCATTTCTATTTCTTGCATTATTTCTTGCATATCGGTACATTGTTATAATATGTTCTGCATGTTTTAAGTCAATAAATTCAACTCACCAGTTAGATACTGATTCATCCCCACCTCTCAGTATCTATGGGAATCCTAACAATTGGTATCAGAGCTTGGTCCTTTATTTTCAAAAGCCTAACAGCTTGAGGAAGATCTTGACACCGGTAGACATGGAAAATCTGATGAAGAAACTATAAGAAGCTCCCTCTGACTATGATGCAGAAAAATTGAAAAACATCAAACTTGAAGATGATCTAAAGGCAGCCCAAGATATCATTCAGGAACTTCAAGAAAATTTTACCATTGCAAGAAACAAGAGAAGAGAATTATGTGAAAAGTTGCAAAACAAGAATGATGAAAAGGAATCACTTAATGATGAGATAAGAAAACTAAAATTGGAAAACATAACAATGAAGAATGAGATGCAAGATATGACCATGAGATTCTGCAAAGAAACTGAAGATAGGAAAAAGAATGAAGAAGAACTGACTAAAAGACTAAGTGATGTAGCAAATGAGAACACAAGACTCAGCTATGAAAATAACCTTTTGAAAATAGATCTGATGCATACACAAAATGACTCAAATGAACTGACGAGATGGAAAGAGATCTTACAAAGAGAAGTGGATATTGCAAATCAACACAAAGACAAACTCAAGAAAAGCTCAAAAGAACTTGGTGACTTGCTAAAGATTCAGAAACCTAATGGTGACACTTGTGGAATTGGCTTTGAAGCAGGAGAAAGCTCCGGTGCTGCAAACACTCAGGATCATAGCAAACCAGTAAGACAACCTAATGCTTATAAATTCAATGGAAAATTCTTTAACTGTAATAAGTATGGGCATAGAGAAAATCAATGTAGATCTATAAATTATCAGAACATCAACACACCCACCGGTCAATGTTCAAAATATAACAAAATTGGTCACAACTTTGAAAATTGTAGAATGAATGTAAGATGTTATGTTTGTGGAAGATTTGGACACCTATCTAATCAATGTAGAACACAAACCGGCATAGGTGATGGCAAAGCTATTCAGAAAAATAATGTAACTTGTTATGCATGTAACAAAATTAGGCATATTGCAAAATTCTGTAGAAGTAAAGGATCACCGGCAGATAACAAAAGTTCTAGCTTGGAAGGGAAAGAAAAAGTTGAAGAGGTAAAGACAAAATTATCAAAATAATGGATTAGAAAAGCTGACCTAAATGTTGGGAATACTCCACCGGTAGAACCAATCAATACTTCACCGTTAGAACAGAGTGATGCTTCACCAACAGGACATAGCAGTACTCCGTCGGCAGGAAGCTCTTCATCAAACTGAAGAAAATCTTCTTTGAGGGTTTGACAATAAATGAGACATATGCTATTATCCCCTCGGTTAGAGATAAGAAGTGGGAAATTACTTCATTACCGGCAGACAATGTTAAGTGAATACTTAACCAACATGCATTAATTATGGTAGATGGAAAATAAGCACTATAAATTTATGGTTTTGGCTCCATTTAATTTCACCATGATTTCAAACATTCGTAGAGCGCCAAATTTGCTGAGCTAAGGGATTTCAAGCAAAGAGGCGAAGCACTTCAAGCAATCAAAAGATAGAAAAATGTATTTATCATCATGGTATCCACCTTTGCACTTGAATATATAGCAAACCCTACTATAGTCAAAGTTATAAAATCCCCAAGGCCCGTGTTTCAACTAGTTCCCAAGGTAGCAAAGAAAGATGACAATGTAGGTGCTTTTTCTCAAATTCCAAAAGGAGTTGTCTATGCTAAAGACCCCAGAATTTACATCCACTACAACATAGAGGAATTAGGAAATGAAGAAATCAAAACAATGTATAAATCTGTCATATGTGATGAATCCGAAAATGTAAAACCGAAACATTAAATCATTGAAACCCTAGGATTTACCGAAATCCTCTGCATTCCTGAATTTCCCAAGGATGTGATTAGGATAGTCTTAAGCAGGGTTCATGGAGAAATTTTCTGGTTAGATGCAATTCATAAAATTACCAAGGAAGTTGTCAAAGCAGTGACAAGGTTAACGTCCACCGGTAAAAGGCTAGATAAAACCAAGAAGGTCTCAAATGACCTAGTTACTAAGCTAACTAGTGTAACATCCGACAGAAGGTCCTTAAGAGTAAATGATGTAACAAATATAAATGTGAGATTTGTTAGCATGATATTAGGGTATAAAGCAACTCATGCAAATAGACTCAATTCAGTCTCAAGTTTATGCATTGAGAGTGCTTATGACATGATCATAGACAATGTAAAGATTGATATATGTGAATGGTTGAAGGATGAGTTAATTGACAACCTAACAACCTAGGCAAGATTAAGAAGGATAAGAAAGGAACTTTTAGGTTTGGAAATCTACTAGTATGTTTAATGCTACATATAACCAAACAGGTTCCCGGTATAGGCTACAAAGAACTTGGATTTGATATACCGGTAGGAAAACAATTGACAGAACTATTCAACAATATGGGAGAAGATAAGGAAAAAAATATCCATGATTTCTTTCAAGCACTTAAGGCTAAAATGAAGAAGAGAATCAGATTGTCACAAAAAATTGTTGACAAGTACAAAGATAACATATGCTTTGTAATAAAAAAGGATGAGATATGGATGGAAGCAGTCATCCCAAGGACAATTTGGGTAACAGAAATGGGTTATGAGACTGATGATCGCATCATTGAAACATATGCTAAAGCACTTCTAGAAGAATCAAATGAACCAAAGGAAGAAGTATTTGGTAGTGATGAGACCATAGGAAAACAAATCCAATCTAAGAACAGAGTGAAGAAGGTCAAAGGAGTTGTGAGAAGAGGTTCTAGACAGGCAAAGGCCATTAAAGAAGATGTGATGAAACAAACAGGTATTACTGAGGAAGAGTTAGGAACTCTACAACCTAAAACTCACCTATCATTGGTAGGTACTTCTTTGGAGAATGACATGCCTGCAACTTTCAAAAGAGTTGTAAGAAAAAGAAATCCCTCATTGACAACCACACCCTCACCTAGGAGGACAAGACAAAAACAACAAGCAGTGAGATCTCCGGTTAGGAAAGCTACACCAAAGAAGAAACTAACACCTAAGAAGAAGAAGAGGACAAATAAGGACATGGCCCATTTTGACATACTGTTGAATGAAATTACAGAGGAAGGAAAACTAAAGAATATAGAAAAATTGCATGACACTCTGACAATAGATGAAAAAGAACAAGTAGAAAATAGTGTTATTTTGCACATGGAAATGTATAAGAAATTTTTTATGGAAGTAGTAGATGACGTACAAAATGAACTATTTCAAAGATTGGAAGCAAGAAGACAAGCAGTAGTAGAACTTGACAAGAAAATCAAGATAAAAAAGCTACTTGCTGTGTACCCAGTGAACTCACCTAAAGAAATTGATGATTTAATTGTTGAAGCCAACCGGTCAGTATTCTCTACTGCACACCGACACACTGCATTAATGGTAGGAAGAGTTAATGAGGTGACTAATGAAACAAAAAATACATGGGACACATTCCTCGTTAAAAAAAAAAAAGAGGAAGAATATATGAGCCATAAACCTATAAATGTATATCAAAAGGACAAGGACAAGGGTAAAGGTAAAGTTGGTGGACCACCTAGTATCAAAGTTAAAGACAACTTAACCCCACCTCCTTTGACTACTCCACTGGTAATGACAACAACAACAACTACAAAAGATCAACTGGTAGTTAAAACTATGAATGAACAGGATGTCAATCCTAATCTTGAAGTCTTATATACAGTAGATGTTGATACACAAAAAATCAACATTGTGGTGGATAAAGATGCAACTGGTAAGACAGACATGGATAGTAATCCACCGGTAGCTGAGAAAACTGATAAAACACAAGAGAGACCGACAGATGACAAAGAACAACAGGTAGAAACTCAGACTCAAACTGAGGCAGAGAAACAAACAAAGAGACAAGAAGAGCAACAGGCTCTAGAACAGGGACAGGTTCACATGGAAACAACTCAACCAGCAATAGGAGAAGACCAAAAACCATTGCTTAAAGAAATGGAAACACAGACTGACCTACCAGAGGTCACAACAAGCTTGGTTACTTCTACCACCGGTGGTATTCAGAGTATTGGTTCCTCATCAGCAGGATATAAATCAACCAATGTAACATAAGTACTCTTAGATTCAATTAAGAAGATAACAGATTGCAGCTCAAAATCTTATAAGGCTATAGATGACACCATACCAATTTCAAAGAGGTTAGCTCCAAACTATAGCATAGACAATAAGGATTCATTAAATCAAATTGAAATTTTGTCAAAATACATCAATGAAAACATAGTGACAATTGAGCAAGAGGCCTTGAAGAATAAGGTAGAAATTGAAAAGCAAAAATTCTTTGAAAATCAGATAAAGAAGTGTACCAGAGAATTTGACACACTTCTACCAAAACTATGTAATATACTAAAAGAGTTCAAGACTTTGTACAAAGACACCTACAAGACAAACCTACTAACAACTGATATAGATAAGCAAATAAGCAAGGTACAGGATTTAATAAATAAACTTGCAGATAATTTTGTTAACTCACCAGATACACTATAAATTTTTGAACATCAGATAACAAATTTTGAGGATGAATTACTAAAGTTGGGAAGAGAAAAGGAGGAAATAGAGAATAAGGCAAAAAGTTTAAGATTAAGATTGAGTCCAAGATTGGACTATCTAGAATTCATTCAGAAAGAGATATCCGAGGCACTTGTACAGGGACAAAGGACACTGGCAGAGCACATGCAACATCTCACCAGTAGAGTTAAAAGGATAGAAACAACCATCAGAGACAGTAAAAAGTTTATGGAGAGTATTAACTTAATTTTGGCAGATCTATTTCAAATTGTAACTACCCAGTTACAAGGTTGAAACTACAAACTATACTGACATCTTGACAACCTTTTCCATTGATGCCAAAGGGGTAGTAGTGGTATGAAAAAATCCAATAAGCACAAGAATCATATGCTCAGGGGGAGCACACATTTTTGGTAATTTTTTTTTTGGTAACACATTTTTGGATTATAGTTTTGGATACACTTTTGAAATTTTCTCATGAGTGTTGCCATCAATACCAAAGGGGGAGATTGTTGGCATATGCACACTCCAATGAGACATTGAAGGTGATTGAAGGTTTTTTCATTGATGGCAACCTTACAATCCTATGGCACCGACAAGGTATTACACCGGTAAGACTTTACACCGGCAAGGCATTACACTAACAAGGCATTACACCGAAAGAAAAAGGAAGCATACCGACATAGAGGCCGACATGATTTTTGATATATTATATTTTGTTTATTATTGTAAAAACTTTGTAAGCCGACTTGGCATGTTGTAAAATGACTCTCATATATAAGAGAGATCATTGTAGACATTTAATATGATGTAGAAAAATAAGAAGGCAGACCTATTATGCGAAATATAGGTTAAGGGGTATATGTAAAGAACAGAGCAGAAACCGGTACTGAATCTGGCATTGAAGATGCTATTGTAAAGCAGTACAAGACATTGGATTTGCATAATCTACATTGTAAGTCAGTGAGACTTCCCATTGAGCAGTGTGCTCTAGGCACTTGGCCTTCCTGTATGTGTAGGCCCCCTATTGTAAGTAATATTCTCTTATTGGCCAGTAAGTGAATATTGTGGGTCACAAATCCCACCGAGGTTTTTCCCACACTAGGTTTCCTTGTTAAAATATTGTGTTATGGTGTGTTTCTTATGTGGTTACTTTCATTTCTGTTTATTGCATTATTTCTTGCACACTGGTACGCTGTTATAATACATTCTACATGTTTTAAGTCAAGAAATTCAACTCACCGTTTAGATACTAATTCACCCCCCCCCCTCTCAGTATCTGTGGGAATCGTAAAAAAATTCCTATCTGTCAAACTCTTATTTTAACCTTTGATCAATCAAGTACTTTTCTATCTTTCCATACCAAGCTTTAGGTGCTTGTTTCAATCCAAATAGGGCCTTTTTCAATCTGCAAACAATATTCGGATCATCTTTCAACTTGAATCTTTTTGGTTGTTTAATATAAAATTATTCTTTCAACTCCTCATTTAGAAATGTTGATTTCACATCCATTTAATAAACATTGAAATCCTTAAAAGATGCAAAAGTCAAAAACATCTTGATTTCTTCCATTGGAGAAAAAAGTGCATATGTCTCCTCAAAGTCAATACCTTCAATCTGACTATAACCCTTGCAAACCAAACTTGATTTATTTCTTACAACCTTTCCATCTTGATACATATTTTTCTGGAATACCCATTTAGATCCAATCACATTCTTATATGCCGGTCTATTAACTAATTCCCATGTTTTATTCTTCTCAATTTTATCCATCTCTTCTTTCATTGTCTTCATCCAATTATTATCTTTCCAAGATTCTTCTATAGATTTTCATTCAATCTCTGAAAGTAAACATAACAAGATTTATTCTTGAGCTGATTTGCATCTTATAATGATACCTTTATTCTTATCTCTAATAATCTGATCCACTAAGTGATTTTTCTAAACATATCTTGGTGTCTTAGATGTATATGTGGAAGTTTCTTGAACTTCATTTTCTTCTACTCCTCTAATCTTTTCTTCCCTTTTTCTATAATATAGTTCATTAGACTCATAACCTACCAATTTGTCAAAATCCTTAGAAGTGTCTTCATCAAGCTTCACATTTTCACTTTCAATAATTTTATTCAGACTTTGTTGTAACATCAATATGCCTTGCTCCTTGTAGAATAGTGTGGGAATATTCCTTCATCATCTCTATTATCCTTTTTTCGAAGATTATCCTCATCTCTCTAGATGTAGCACTTGCTTCCAAATACCTTAAAATATTTCATTATCAAAGTTCTATGATGCCATACTCATAAGATTTCTTTCCATGTCTTTTCCAAGAAAGAATTATGTTAAGAGTGTAGACTATAGTATGAATTTCTTCACTCCAATAGACTTCTAAAAAAAATTCTCCTTTGATCATTGTTCTAGCTGCCACTTGAACTGTTTAGATCATCCTTTCCACTACACTATTTTGTTGATGTGTTCTCAGGGTAGACAATTATCTTCTAATACCATTTTTCTCACAAAAGTTGTTAAATTCATCAGAAGTAAACTCTCGTCCTCTATCAAATATTAAATACTTAATCTTTCTATCAACCTCATTTTCAATTTTTGCCTTGAATATTTTCAATTTCTCTAATACTTCTAACTTCTCTCTAAAAAATACAACCCATGACATTCTAGAGTAATCATCAATCAATAACATAAAATATTTCTCACCTTGTATACTCCTTATTCTGGTTGGACCGCATAGAGCTATATACACTAAATCCAACAATCTGATGGACAAATACTTCTTTCCTCTGCAAGTTCCTCTTGTTTTCTTTCCACCTTGACATTCTCTACAAATGTTGGTATTTAGTTTAGTTAGCCTTAATAAATCTATCACTATACTTGATGAAGTGATCTTCACTAAGTTGCTAAATTAAATATGACACATCCTCAAGTGCTAGAGCTAGCTATCATTGACTTGAGACAAAAAAATAATTTTTCATAGTTCCTTCTAGTAGATAAATATTTCCACTAGTTCTTCTCCCTACTATAATAACAATTCTAGATCCTTTCCAGATCTCACAACCATCTTCCTGAAAGACAACATTGTATCCATGTTTCACATTTTTACAACACTCAAAAATTATGATGCAAACTCTTCACATTTTTAACATTGTCAATATTATGTTTTCCATCAAAACAAATATAACCAATTCTCACAATTTGTGTTGTTTGATCATCTCCGAACCTAATAAAACCACCATCATACTTATCAAGTTTCACAAACTTACTTTTGTCACCAATCATATGATTTGAACATCCACTATCAATTAGCCATTCCTTTCTATCTCTTCTAGCATGTAAATTAGTAGCAAGAGTTTTAGGAATATCAATATTTGGTATATCTCTTTCTTTCATAATCTTCATAATCTGATTCATCATCTCAAATTCTAGCATCATCTTTGACATAATAGGCTCTTTTATTAAATTTTCCTTTATTTTCTCTACAATTTTTTTCTTCAACCTTGTTTGAACCCCTAGTAGCAATATGACCAATCTTCCTACATCTAAAGCATTTAACATATCAACTTTGTTTTTCAATATCTTCTTCAAAATTATTGAATAAGGATTCAATCTTGACTTTGTCTTTTCCAAACTCCGTCATCTCAAATACTGATAGAGTACCATACAGCTTCTCTCTAGTGAACGCTTTCAAATTATAGGTTTCTTCAATTTCCAAGATCTTATCACTATAACTTTCCAGTAGGGACATCAAGATCTTATCAATTATGTCTTAATCTATCAAGGTGCTACCAAGTTTTCTAATTTTGTTTACCGTACTATCAACCTTCTGAAAATAGCTAGTTATGTCCTCTCCTTCTTCCATTTTCAAAATCTCATATTTCCGCTTAGCTGTTATCTTCTTTGATAATTTGACTTTGTCATTCCCTTCATAGATATCTCTCAAATTTTCTTGAACCTCATAAGTAGTATTCAATGAAATAATCTTTGTCAATTTAGTCTTAGATAAAGAACTAAAGATATCATACATTTCCTTTTCATTCTCTTCATAAGCATGTATCCCATTAGGAGTGAGAAGACCATTTTCTGGTTGAACATACTTAGTTTCCACTGCTTTCCAAGCATTCTACCTCAAAGAAATCATGTAGCCTCTCATATTCACTTTCTAGAAACTATAGATGGATCCTTGAAATATAGGAATAGTCAACTTATGTGTCATCGGATCAGGATCTACCTCAAGTGGTTAAGATCTTATCCAAGAAACCAAATCTTTAATACCAATTTCTGAATATCTAAGCAACTGAGAGGTGGGTGGTTCAATAAAATAATTACCTTTATTCGTTTCACATTTGGATCCAAACCAACAATTAATTAACATAGATATAACATGAAAACATGAACATACACCAAATCACACAATGAACACCATATTTGATGTGAAAAACCCAAGAATGGTGGATCACTACCAAAATGCTCACTACAGGTGGGCTCACTGCTGAAGAAAGAGATAAAGAAATAATCCACCACTAAAACATAATCTACACAAACCAAACTATTTTCGGTGCCTCAAGGCTAACACACTCTCTCATATTACCAATAGTCAGATCTTTCATTTTTAGTATCACATATCTTCAAACACAATGTCACACTTTTGTTATATCTACATGAATTAGATCATTCTCATATGTATACTATCTTCGGGAAGCATAATCTTCCAAGTTGGCCAAGACAAAGATCTAGGTAAACTCTAAACAATCATGCGGTGGGAAGGAATGAGTAGTAGACCATACAACAACATACATTGATAGTAAAATAAAACTGATACAATCATTATATATTTGGACCCAAAACATTATATGCATGCTACACCTTGATTTGTTGCACATCCTCAAATTTCAAATTTAGTTGGGACAAAAACACCATTGCCAAAAATAACAAAAAATAGGAATGGAATCAAGATATACATGAATACCAATGGTCAACACCATGTTTAATAACCAGAAATATCTAGATCATAATCAACACATTCGATCTATCAACACATTTTTTGGAGCACCAAATATTCTGGGAACACATATTTTGGACCACCAATACCAATAACATCAAGGACTTCAACGCCAACCAATATGTTGACATAAATGACAACTACTCAACAACATCACCATCACATCTACAACAATCTGTAACAACTAAGAATATTTAATTACTCTAAAAAGGATAACCTTTTAACAATATAAATCTCTTTCATAGGGGTAGTGATCTAAGTATCAAAATTGGTAGTAGATTTTTTCTATATATTTTTATTGCACTAGTAGTTCCCTTCACGTACCTCTTATGTTTGGCACACTTCAGGTTTCAAGCACTTCCTATAAGACCTCTACTAAGGTCAATGTCTTGTTAACCATATCCCTTTTTAAAGCAATAATTTCATCCATGTAACACATCAAGGAATCCTACTTATCCCAGCAAGAAGAGATAGACATCTACATATTCTGTCTATCCTCCCCTAACACCACAATAGCTTTTAGTACATTAACTTCTTTATCATAGGGAATCCTATTTGTTAAGTCTCTTAACCAAATCATGCACTATGGACCAAACCATCTCATATTTATCCTAAGAAGGCTAGTACTTTACCCTCACTAAAACCTTTGCCAAAACCTCATAGCTATTATGTTTACACTTCACAATAATCAGATCAAAGAAAAAACATTCAATAATTTCACTATGAAGATTATAAGCCTTGTAGAGCTTATTTACCTTCTTAGTAATCTTAGAGAGACCAATATGGCCAAGATGGAAATAGGAGACTTAGGAGTCGGCTCCCAAAAAGCTAAATTAGGGATAACCCCAGTAATAGTAGGATGGGCATCCTTAGGGGACCACATAGAGGAGGTATACCAAGAGGAAGAACAATCATCTAAAATGACTTCTTGATTTGTAAAAGTGGCAAAAAAATTCCTTTTGTAGTGTGTTCAAGGTACTCTCCCTCTCTTTGGGGAGGGCAGTGAAATCCTTGCATCCACATAGATACACAAGTGTACTTATACAATAACTTAATACCATATTATAACTTGCATGTCAAATAACTAGCTCACATATTCAATTGAATCAAAATTTATGCATTTCATTACAATTCGTTTAATTTAAGTTCATACAAAGTTTCTTATATAATCATCACATCATTAATATGTAATAAATTAAAAATGAAACTATTAAAGAGAAAGAGGGATGTAAGAATATTGGCATCTATATGGTGTACTTTACAAGATTTTTGTAGCATTATTATAGTGTGTTTATTATGATGTTATTATCTTACGACTGTTTCATGTTTGTGATGTCTAACTTGTTTGAGGGAATCATATGTGCTTCATATATATATAGTTACTCTTAATGAGTGTTTAGTGCTTATAGGTAGAGGAAACTGACCTCACTTAGCTCCATACATTTAAGGATACCCTAATAGTGGTTATGAGAAGATACCACACAACCCAATTTCTACTATATTTTACTCAGTTAGCTCACTTGAGTATGATTTCAATGTTATAATCAATTTTTTATTTGTGATACTATGGTAAGCAAGTTCCATGTATCAGTGACTACTTTCCTTTAAACTATTATTTTAGAATAGATGAGTTATTGAATCAGTCACTAGTGAGGAGGGACCTCAGAGAGATCAATCTAAATCGGTCAACAAGAGTAACACAACAAAAACATAAAGATATGATGGAGGAAATACAAAACATATTGTTTTATTTCATAAAAATTATTTACAACCAACTGGTAACAACTAGATTACAACATAACCGGCTCACAGGCCCGCTAGAACATACATGATAGGTCACAATCAAGACATTTAATCTTAAGATCTATCTTTTATGCATAGTCACGCTACTTGATTCTTTCATTGATTACATTCTAATACAAAATTACAATTATATACGATCCAGAGGATCCGGTTGGCCCAAAAAGGGAACAAAATCCAAAAGGAATCACCAACCATTCATATGGAGGGTTAAGATTGAGAGGTGTAAAAAGAGAGGTCGGCTAGGATTAGAGGGTAGGTAAAAGAAATACCAAAATAATGAAATAGGTAGGTAGTGTATGAATTAAGAGATGAATGACATGTGTCATGTGTAGAAAAAGATAATGAATTAATTAAATAAATAAAGATTTATTTAATTAATAGAAGAAGTGGGATCAATTAAATAAATAAAATATTTATTTAATTTAGGAAAGGGATAATTTAAATAAATAAATGTATTTATTTAAATGAGAAATAAGGATAGAAGAGGATAAATGAATTAATTAAATAAATAAAGATTTATTTAATTAATAGAAGAATTAGGCTTAGATAATTAAATAAATAAAATATTTATTTAATTAGACATGACAATTTTGAGTGTCTACATTTTGCCTCTCTTTGAGACAATGCAGCTTGTCGTGTTGTTTCAAAGAAGATAAGATGAACTGATACAGAGTTGCCCCGATAAGATGAACTGATACAGAGTTGCCCCAGAATGGGAATGATATGCCCCCTCGAGAGATTGGATGAAAATGTCTGAAAAGATTGCAGACAATCTCTCGATAAGAAAGAAAGGCTAGAATGGACAGACCGGATAAAGTGACAGAGTCACGGGATGAAGAATACTGACTCGGGAAATGAGGGCGAGGGATAGGGTAGGCTATAAGATAGACCACGGGCAAAAGACATCCTCATTGTCATCTACACCCTTACGAGATCATAGTGCAAAGCGAGAAAAGAGCAGCAGCAGTCAGCAGTGATGGCCTTCGTTCATAGATTCGACCGCGTTTGCCGATTTCAGCGACCAGCAGATGCAGGAGAGCCGGTAAGTACCCGAAAACCTCCTTGTGCTTTCACGCATTTCAACTTTTGTCATTAATGCTCAATAGGTAGCAATAAATGCGCTAGGAATAGGGTAGTGAAAAAAATGCAAAAACGTAGAACCGCGTCTGTGTCAGTGCCAGGCGCGTCTGTGTCCAACAAGCGCGTCTGTGTCAGGTCTAGGCGCGTCTATGCCTGGGACCGCGTTTGTGATGAATGCGGGCGCGTTTGCAAATTCCATACGCGTTTGTGCCCTTTAGGGGCGTCTATGTTCCCTGGCCGCGTTTATGAATGATTTAGGCACGTATGTGTTCAGAAAGCATGTCTATGTTGCAGAAGCACATTTGTGCAGTCTATAAGCGCGTTTGTGTGTCAAAAATGCATGGTTTTGGTCTTTTAGGTCAAATCGGCAGTTCTGTGATGAACATACACTGTCGATTGGATAAGCTACTGAGAGGATACACTCAAGCAGGTCCTCTAGGAAGACTAGGATAGATCAAGGCACTTTGTGATGAACAGGGAGCACCAAGATAGGCAGCACTTTGTGATGAACAGGGAGTGCGAATGTGAGTAACACTTTGTGATGAACAGGGAATGTCACACACGTAGTACTTTGTGATGAACAGGGAGCACTACTAGGATAGATAGCAACACTTTGTGATGAATAGTGAGTGTCACTAGGATAGATAGCCAAATGCATTTAGATAGCAAGTAGCATTATGTGATAAATAGTGAATGCCACGATAACTGATATGATTGATTGGTTGACTGCAGGAGTATCTGCCTATGCTGAAGTCACGGGAGAGATTCTCGTCGACACAGAGATTGCGACCAGAGTTGTCGATTTAGGATAGGATTGCTATTGAGGAGATGGGTCTCAGACATGTGCTATATGTGCCCGAGTTTCGGGCAAACATGAGTTTGCTGACTGCACTGGCGGAGAGATGGCACTCCGAGACTTGCACGTTTCACTTACCTATGGGGGAGATGATAGTGACGCTCGAGGATGTCTATAGGATACTGCACATACCGATCAATGGAGAGCTGATTCCATATGATCGAGATGGAGATAGGGAGGCTCTGAGATGGGTATTCCAGGATCCCGAGTTGGAGATGAGAGCAGGTCACGTGGCATGGGATACCATGACCGCGACAGGTTTAGCGTTACCAGCTGTTATTGGAGGAGCCATCAGTGGTTTCTTGTGTCCGGACAGGGCGACACGGGGGTTGGCAGTGGGCTGGAGAGGAGCACTGGAGATACTAGTGACTGAGCACACTAGATATGCATGGGGGCCATGTGTCTTGGCATATTTATACTATGAGCTGCATCAGTTCGTTTATCACGGATCAGTGGGACTGGGCTGCGGAGTGACTCTGTTACAGGTGTGGGCATATGAGCACCTTCCTATCACATGGCCTATTCATTTCAGGGGCAGAGGACATGGGCGGAGCTTTGTACATTTGTATGATATGATTACGTCACAGCCTCGGATTGGTCAACTGGAGCACTGGAGGCGTGTTATAGATGATATTGACACAGTCATCTGGAGGCCGTACCTGGGGTGCGAGGAGTGGGAGGATGATGCAGTGGAGCTGCCATATACATTCAGGAGCAAATATCTGATTGGGCGGATGCCCTATATTTTGGAGAGGCAGTTGGTTGACAGGGTTGGCAGGCAGTTCGACCGGATTTAGAGGATGCCACGAGGCTCGAGCATGTATGCCCATACAGTCAGAGATTAGGCACAGTTCGGACCGCTGTTATCGTATGATCAGGCCGTGACACAGATGACAGAGATGATGCCACTACCTTGGGATATGTGGCCAGAGGTGGAGGATGCAGGGATGGATGCAGAGTATGCTGCGTATTGGGCAGAGCATCCGTTTTTGAGGTTGACAGATCCTGGAGAGCTGCTGGAGAAAGAGGTTGGAGGGGATGATGATGATGATGGTGGAGGGGATGGAGGTAGGGGCTGACGGAGGCGGAGGGGAGTAGTGGGGGAGAGGCGGGTGGCACCTCGGAGGGAGGGAGGACAGGAGGGAGCAGCCCAGGTGGTGAGGGGTCGAGGTGGATTGCCCCTGCAGGTACCAGTAGCACAGGGACAGAGGCAGGGACAGGTGCAGAGACAGGTGTCAGTACAGGCATAGGTACAGGTTCCCCAGCATGTACAGAGACAAGCACCAGTTCAGGCACCTAGATAGGTACAGGGGGAGGCACAGGTGCAGGCACCTGCAGAGGAGGAGCCACAGGCAGAGGCTGAGGGTGGAGATCCTAAGGAGGATGAGCTGCTAGAACTGGGAGAGATCTGCCAGGGCCAGGCAGACGAGATCCAGGAATTGGAGTGGGAGAGGGATCGCCTCAGGATCAGGCTCTGAGATACAGAGCGAGAGAGAGACCAGGCCATCCAGCGATATACTGAGGCCGAGACAGCTCTGCGGGTAGGGAGGCAGGCAGCAGAGGACGCAAGGGCAGGCTACGCATATGTGCTGTGAGCTGGAGAGGAGATAGGTTATTGGAGGGACCTCTACTATGGTGCAGTGCCAGTGGATCAGCGAGCGAGGAGCTTCCATAGACCATCGCGTACAGCGACGGCTACGGGAGGGAGTCGTAGGAGGCAGGCATCTAGTGGTGGGGTCATGGGTCCTCCACCACCACCAAACAGGCAGGGTGATCCCAGAGCAGGTCCATCTACAGCTCAGCGTCCGTCGAGGCCAGGCGGCTCCGAGGGAGGGAGTTCATCATAGCCATAGAGGGCTCCCCTTTGTATCAGTATATGTACTATTTTTGTATTGTAGACACCTGTGGGTGATTTTGTAGCCATATGATTCTTTTGGCATCATTGTATCATGACACCTTTGATTATATATGAGATATGATTCATTTTTGTGGCAGCTATATGCATGTGTACCTTATGTGATGAAATGTTCTTATGTGATGCTTATATGATGGAATGCAATATTTTTTTTTTGTTCTTTTATGTTGTATATGTGATGCATGATGCAAATGTGAATGTATGTAATGCAAATGATAATGCAAATGATTATTTACATGATGAAAATGTAAAATGTGCTAACATGTATTGTATGCAGGATGTGATGCAATTGTGATATCTATATGTATGTATGAAATGCTTATATGTGGTGATGTAGGTGTAACTATATGAAATGCAAATGTTTTTGGTGTGTCATTATACTCAGTCATGTGATAGCGGGCTATGCGGACTTGAGAAGGATGATGGAAGTCAATCAAGAAAGGGGGATGTAAGATAGAAGATATGAACATGAAAGAGCTTCTTGTGCGTTATCATCATTGAGCTTTATTATGACAATCGAGGCATTTGTTCGGCCCAGAAAGTCATTGTACCTGTTTGCATGGAGATAAGACAGTCACAAACAAGGAATGCCCCAGTTCATACTAGACTCACAGTGTCCTCATATCCTTGGACAAGTCATAGCATTACTAAGAGACAATCCACAGACAGCAAATGCAAATAGGTGACGATACCCCATCCTTGCCTTTCTAGTCAAAGACATCCTGGAGATAGAATCTCTAGTCAAAGACATCCTGGAAAAGCTAAAAGACATGTCACCAAGAAGATAAAATCAAAAGAAAACCAAGACTCGACACCAACATCCACTGTAGTCCTCAAGTTTAGTGTCTCTTGTCACTTGTATAAGTCTTATTCGATTGTGGTCACAATGTTCACTTTCACAAAAAGGATAGATAGCACTGAACCATATGTTGTCTGAGTCTGTTGAAAGATTTGATTTTGTTGAAGCTCATTGTTGCTGTTGTCTCTCATCTAAAACTGACTGAATCCATGAAACTGATACTTTATTACGAAGAAGATGAAACTTTATTGTGGATCTTTGATGCAAATGTTGCTTTATTGCGGATCTATGAGGCAAATGTTGCTTTATTGCGGATCTGTGCGCGGATAGACTTGAAGGAAGCTGGAAGAAACTGTACTCCTCGAAACATGTGATGTTC
Source organism: Cryptomeria japonica (assembly GCF_030272615.1). Taxonomy (NCBI): domain Eukaryota; kingdom Viridiplantae; phylum Streptophyta; class Pinopsida; order Cupressales; family Cupressaceae; genus Cryptomeria; species Cryptomeria japonica. Next base: position 810,624,034 of record NC_081414.1, on the reverse strand, counting down.
TCAGTTTCACACCCATTACTAGACGTAGGATTTGGCCATAGTCACAGATAGGATCTGATTTATTATGGATGGAAAGGGAGGCGAAAAGGGAGGTTTATTATGAATGCCTAACCAATCTTGGGGTAGATCAATAACAAGCCATGATGGGACTGGGTAAGTTTATTGTGGATGAATTGGTCGTGAGTGTGTGCAAAGTGAAAGGATGAAAGAGAATCCTGAAGGAGGGAGGAGCAAAGTCTCTACGCATGGCACTGGTGACCCAGTTTTCACCATGGTACTTGACCAGGGCACCACCGAAGTGGTTTTCACCGTTGGACGAAATTATTTCTCTTTACTTTTTTCGATTTTTTTTTTTTTTTTTTTTGTATTTTTGAATTTTTTGATTTTTTTTTTGTATTTTTGAATTAGGATATTCCGATGAGCTATGTGTAGAACCTGTAAAGGTGCATGCTATTGATAGGATCCTCCAAAGGTTCACCTTCTTTAGTTGAGAGCTGATATGCCCTAGATCCATATACCACTGTGATGATGTAAGGACCAAGCCAGTTTGGTTTGAACTTGCCCTTCTTATCTCTGTCTTGCTGATTCTTGGGGTTCTCTCTGAGGACTAAGTCACCTACTTCAAATGTGCGAGGCTTAACTTTGTGATTGTAGCTATGACTCATTCTTTGTTGGTAAGCCTTGAGATGATTAAAAGCAGTGTGTCTTCGTTCCTCCAGCAGTTCTAGTTCTTGTAAGCGAGAAACCCTGTAATCTTCATCGTTGATTATGTTTCTCAAGGAGACCCGTAGAGAAGGTAACTCGACCTCAATAGGCAAGATGGCTTCAGCACCGTAGACAAGTGAGTAAGGTGTAGCTCCTGTAGGTGTGCGGACACTTGTACGGTAGGCCCAAAGTGCAGGATTGAGTTGGATATGCCAGTTACGGCCAGCGTCGTCGACTATCTTTTTAAGGATTTTGAGAATTGTTTTGTTAGACGCCTCAGCTTGGCCATTACCTTAGGGGTAATATGGTGTGGAGAAATGATGAGAGATATGGAAGCGGTCACAGAGTTCACGAACATCCTGATTTTTGAAGGGATGCCCGTTATCAGTATTAATGGAAGTAGGAATCCCATATTGGCAAATGATGTAGTTCAAAATGAAGGTAGCGATTTGTTTCCCAGTAACTTGTGTGAGAGGCACGGCTTCAATCCACTTTGTGAAATACTTTGTGGCTGTGATAATGAATTTATGACCGTTGGAAGAAGGAGGGTGAATCTTGCCTATGAGATCGAATCCCCACTGACAAAAGGGCCAAGGAGATGCAAGTGGTTGTAGTTCTTGTGCTGGTGCGTGTATGAGGTCTCCATGAATTTGACACTACTTACACTTCTTGACAAACTGATATGAGTCTTTTTCCATAGTAGGCCAGTAATATCCAGTCCTGATGAGTTTCTTGGCCAAGGTAGGACCACTAGTATGCGGACCACATATCCCTTCATGCACTTCTCATAACGCAATCTGAGCTTCGTCACTCTCTAAACATCTAAGAAGGGTGCCATCTAGACCTCGTCGGTATAGGATATCAGCTAGAATGACGTATCGAGAGGATTGGCGAATGAAAGTGTGGCGTTGGTTGTTCGATAGATCAGGAGGTAAGATATTATCGCGAAGGTATGTGAATATGGAACCATATAACTGGGATTCAGGACCAACAACACATATCATTTCTGTAGGAGTGATCTCATATGAAGGAATCAGCAGATTATCTACCAGGAACTCATAGCAGGTCTCATTTTGTGGTAGATCAATGAGAGAAGCAATCGTAGCCATGGCATCTGCAGCACGATTCTGTTCTCTTGGTATCTGCTCAAAATCTATCTTTGTGAAGTGTTGTTTCAAATCATCTACCAGTTGTTTGTAAGGCATTAGCTTTTCATCTTTTGTTTGGTAATCATCAGTTGCTTGATGGATGACAAGTTGAGAATCCCCAAAAACATGAAGTTCCTGGATCTTCCACTGAACTGCAATTCTTAATCCAGTTGTTAATGCCTCATATTCCGCTATATTGTTGGTGCAAGGAAATGATAAGCGGTATGATTTTGGTATAGAATCGCCTTGAGGAGTTATAAAGAGTATACCCGCTCCTGCTCCATGCTGTGTGTATGAGCCATCAAAGTATAGTTGCCATGGCTTCACATGTGATATTGTTAAAATTGCTTCATCTGGAAATTCTGACTGTAGAGGAACATCATCTATCATGGGAGCATCTGCCAATTGATCTGCAATTGCTTGTCCTTTTATTGCTTTTCTATCTATGTACTCGATGTCAAATTCACTCAGAATCATTACCCACTTGGCCAGCCGCCCAGTAAGTGTAGCTTTGTTGAGAAGATATTTTAGTGGATCAATTCTGGCAATCAACTTAGTCTTGTGAGTGAGCATATAATGACGTAATTTTAGTGAAGCAAAGACCACAGCGAGACAGGCATGCTCGATTGGTGTGTAATTTAGCTCATATCCCACCAGTGTGCGACTGATATAGTATGCTGCTTTTTCCTTACCGTCAGGTATTTGTTGTGCTAAGAGTGCCCCCAGTGCCGTTGGAGTAGCTGATATGTAGAGTAACAAAGGTTGATCTGGAATTGGTGGCATCAAAACTGGTGGGTTCAAAAGATAATCTTTGAGCACCTGAAAAGCCTATTGACAGTTCTCATCCCATTTGAACTTGATGTTTTTGTGTAGCAGGTGCTGGAAAGGATTACACTTATCTGCAAGTTGCGCTATGAATCTTTGTATGGATTGGAGTCTCCCTTGTAAAGATAGAAGTTGACTAATGTTCCTCGGTGGCGGCATGTTCAAGATAGCCTTGACTTTTGCTGGATCGGCCTCGATTCCTCTTTTAGACACAATGAATCCTAGGAGCTTCCCTGAGGTTACTCCAAAGACACATTTCTTTGGATTTAATCTTACTTTGTATTTTTCCAGCCGATCAAAGACAACTGAAAGTATGTCCAAGTGTGTATCTTTGTCTATTGATTTTCCCAAGAGATCATCAACATAATCTTCCACTGTTATGTGCATGAGATCATGAAAAATAGTGGTCATCGCTCTTTGATAAGTAGCGCCTACATTTTTCAGCCCAAAAGGCATGACATTCCAACAGAAGGTTCCCCATGGACAAGTGAATGATGTTTTATGTTGATCTTCAGGCGCAATCCTGATTTGATTATATCCAGAAAATCCGTCCATTAAAGATAGCATTTCATGACCTATTGTGAGATCAACGATCAAGTCAATGTTTGGTAATGGGAAGTCATCTTTCGGATAAGCTTTGTTGATATCTCTGAAGTCTGTACATATTCGGATACTGCGATCTGGTTTGCTGACAGGTACTAAATTGGAAATCCATTCGGGATAATCAATTGGGCGTATGAATCCGACATCCAATAATTTCTCCAGCTGTGCTTTGACTAGTAATGCCACTTGTGGGTGCATTTTCCTTAATTTCTGCTTTACTGGCTTTGCCCCTGGTTTGACTGTCAAATGATGCATTACCAAATCCGGATCCAATCCAGGCATATTAGCATATGACCATGCAAAGTTGATTTGTTGTTCCTTAAAGAAGCTTATGAATTTTGCCTTTTCGGACTCTGTCAAAGATTGAGCTAAGAATATGTTGTGTGGAACTTCTTCCGTAGCAATGTTTGTCTTTATAGTTTCCTCTATCAGCATGGATAACTTTTCCTCATATGACGCTGGGAGAATGTCGAGCCTTCCATCTTCGGGTGCCTCAGAGAGGTTTTCACCCTCAGATACGTCCTTTCTTTTTACTTTTTTGGAGTCAGATAGTGCCACAGTGTGGTTTTCGCCATAAGACCCTTGTTTTGTTCTTATTTTCACATTTTTGCGACTAGAAGGCCCGACACCCTCACCGAAGTATGCCATGTTGTTGAGTTCTATGGTGTATCCTGCTTTGTGGTCTCCAGGGGGAAGATCATCTTGAATGCCAAGATAGTCGACAATAGCTTCGTCATTTTGAAATGTATCAAATTGTGCTGGTCCTTCATGATCCCAGTCAATGAGTTGGGGGTGAACAAGGGGAAGGTCATTAGTGTTTTCAGAGTTTGCTGGACAAAGAGTGAAGATGTGGTTATATTCAGGTATGTCAAGGCAATCATCGAGGTCATCGATGGCACTCTCCTCATCAGTTTCGATCATGAGTGAATCCAAATTGTCATCACTAGTAGCGCCTTCTGGGACAGGTGTCCTCATCCTATGCGATTTCAACTAGGACCTTGAAACGAAGACTGTGCGGGATCCTTATGGGTTGGTTCTTGACCAACTCTGAACTTTTTGTAAAATTCCTCCTCCTCTGTAGGTTCATCTGGCTCTCTGAATGTCTCGGTGAGCTCATAGTCACTGGAGGATTTGTCTGAACCCCATTCCCACTTATTAGAATATGTGGAATAATAATCCTCTTGTTGAACTTCAGCCACTTTGATTCGCCATGCCTCTTTTGTTCTTTTATTGTGAATCTTGGAATTCAGAAAACCAAGTCCCTTGGAGCATTCCCCTCTTGCAGTTAGCTCAGGTTGTAAGGGCTCCATGACACCTTCTTTGCGTAACTCGAGAGGGCTTTTTCCATCATACCCAAATCTTTGCAGAATTTTGAAGCCTTTGCCATAGTTCTCACAGGGTATAATAATTTGATCTTCCGTGTCCTCTTCAATGTCTCTATAGAGCATTTTATATAAATTTTCTTCTTCTAGTTCGCCCCATCTTTGAAAGATGGAAGGATCCCATCTGAGTATCATGACGGAGATTTTCTTGTTAGGATGTGGCCTCCCATATTCTTTTGGAGAGCTCATGACTTGTCGTAAAAACATTGTTTGATTCAAAGTGTATTCTCCCATGCCTTTGTCTTGAAACTTACCTCTAAGTTCACCTTGTTTGGATGTCGAGGGTTTTAATGACTCAGGGTCAATGTATGCCGAAGAGGGAGTAGCCTCACGGTTACTGGGAATGATAGTCTCAGTATGTGATCTCAAGTTATTGCAATATATGAATGGATTTGGATCACCATTGACTGTTACCTCGACTCCATTATGAGGAAACTTAATGCATTGATGATATGTTGATGGGACTGCCCTCATTTCATGAATCCAAGGGCGTCCTAGCAATATGTTATATGTGAGATCTAGATCTAGGACTTGACAAACCACATCCTTTGTGACTGGCCTGATTCTTAGTGGTAAGGTAACTGTGCCCTTGGATGAATGCTCTTCGTCATCATAAGCCTTGATGGTGATTTGGTTTGTAGAATTCACAGCTTTGTCAGAATATCCCAATTGTCTGATGGTGCTCAATGTACAAATATTTAGACCTGCTCCTCCATCTATCAGGACTCGCTTTATTCGATGTTTATGTATGAAGGCTTCAATGTGTAAAGGTGCATTATGTGGCTGACTTATGGAGGCATCATCGGCTTCTGTGAATGTGAGGGAGTGCGGAACAGATAGGTATCCCACCATGGCTTGAAACTGGTCCACGTTCAGATCAGTAGGGACAGTAGTGTCTCTCAAGATTTTGTCAAGGATGGCTTTATGTGCAGGGGATATACGTAAGAGCTCAAGAATGGAGATGAGCGCAGGTGTCTTCCCTAATTGTTCTACAAGGTCGTACTCAGGTTTGATTGATGAAGGATTGGTATTCTTAGTGGAGGCACCTGGCAATGTGATTTTACCTCGACAAGTTGTAACATGACATTCAAAGGTAGATTCAGACAAAGAGCCAACACCCTTTAGGACAATCTTGGGTCTCTGAGAAGGATTCTCAGGATTTTTGTTCTTGATAGTAATAGTAGAGATATGATTGTCCATCGAGATGTGATTGATAGTAGAATCATAATTGTAAGGTGCTCTAGTGTAATTGGCCTGATCATCTGTGACTTTGCCTTTTCCTTTGTCATGTTTTGGGAATGGTTCCTTAAACACCTCATGTTCTTGGTTAGATGAATGTCCCTCAATCTCAATATCTCCTGTATCAATGAGATCTTGCACAATGTTCTTCAATCGATGGCAATTACTTGTCTTATGACCCTTGCTCTTATGAAACTCACAATACTCATCATCATTCCACCAATTTGGTTTGACCTTTGGTTCATATGGAGGAAAATTTGGAACTGTGATTACCTTGTTTTCCACAAGCTTCTTGAAAACTGACTCAAGTGGTTCTCCCAATGGAGTGTACTTCCTTCATGATCTAGAAGTTGTTTGAGTATTCACTTGATTGTTTGTAGAACTTGATCCTGAAAAGATGAATTTGGGTCGCACCATGTTGGCATCAACAACACCATCATTGACTGTGTTCTTGTTTTTATTCCAAAATCTTGGCTTGTCTTTTCCTTTAAAGTCATCTTTGTTTTCCTTGAATATCTTAATGACTCCTTGTTCAATTAGGACCTTCTCTGTCGCTAAGCCTTTTTCAATGACATCCTTGAAGGTGGACAAACAAGCTTTTCTTAGATCATAACCAATGTCTTTGTTAACATTTTGGGTGAACATCTCTACCATTTGTTTTTGTGGAATCTCACAAGAGCATCTGTTGGCTAGATTTCTCCATCTTTGTAAAAATGATGCAAAAGATTCTCCCTCTTTTTGCTTGGTGTTGCACAAAGTAGTGACTGATATGTCTGTCTCTATATTGTAGGAGAAGTGTTGGATAAATGCCTCTGCTAAGTCACCCCATGACTTAATACCAGGTGGGAGTTGGGAAAACCATTCCATAGCTTGATCACCTAAGCTTTGTGGGAATAATCTCATCAAATATGTCTCTTCTGAAGCTACCTCAATGCAGGTTGTGAAAAATTGTCGTATGTGTGCCTTGGGGTCTCCCTTTCCTCTATACTTGTCAAATTTTGGTGTCACAAAGTGTGCAGGAAACGGAGGCATTGGAATACTCTTATCAAAGGGATAAGGACATATATCTCTCATAGTGTATGTAGGTTTTGATGTACTCATGTCCTCCATTTTCTTTTGTAGATCCCTAATTTGTTGCTCCAAATTATTCTTGGGAGGAGATTGATTTCTTGTAGCATACCCCATGTTTGAAATGCCCATTTGAGGAGGAGCTTGTTGCATGTATGGATGATACTGATCGTAGACATGTCCATATGGAGGTCTATATTGTTGCGACATGTATGGAGCACTTGGCATAACTTCTTGTTGAGGGACCCCATATCTATTTTGTGCATATATACCATATTTAATAGGCCTTTCATTTTCCATTGTGTTGCCCCCAATTTTTACATGAGGTCTCCTTGTGTCAAAATTTTGAGGATGTCCTTGAGTATCCACTTGTTTTGATTGATCCATACCTTGAGCATGTGTTTGAGCATAAGGCCTCCATGATGGTCTTTGAGTGTAAGTATCATATGTTTGAGCTTGTGTATGTGGGATTGCTGGCTTTTGAAGCAAAACTGATGGTGACTCAGGCATCACATTCGGTCCCCTATTTCCTCCACTATTTGGTCTCCTTTGATCCATGTTGGGTTGAATTTGTTGTGAGGGTCGACTTTCTATAAGTTGAGATAAGTCAAAATCATGCGGTATTTTAGCTCCACTTTGTGCCATCATGTGTAAAAAGTATTGACGATCTCTCCTCATTATCTCTTCAACCAATCTATTGAAATGAGGATTCATAATGGATTCTTCTATGTCTGCTGATAGTATTGAAGAGTTATCGACATTGTCATTGTGTGTAGCATTGTTGTTTATAGTGTTTGTGCTTTCCACATTTGGATTATGTCTATAAACATTCATGTCTGGTAATGTAGTGTGCTCAGGATTGTAGAATAGATCATTGTCATACTCATAAGAACTCATGTTTACGGATTCTTGAGCTTCTTTAGCTATTCTCCTAGATTTTTGAAGGTGGGTTTCAACCATGAACTAGGTGTTTGACCAATATGTGAGAGACTAGATGAAAAATGAAAAGAGTATGGAAGACCAAGAGTTGTATGGAGTGTAAATGAATCTTGAGGTGTACTTGCAATGTCCAAAGTGTAAGACCAAGTATGTAAGTAGTGGAGTAGGTGTGACTTCCAAAGAGAGGATCGTTTCTCTTGATGAGGTAAGCTGACCTTGACTCTAAGTAAGACCAAATGAGACCCAAAGGTAAGAAACCTTGATGAGGGACCACTTAGCAAAGTGTAGTATTATGTAGTGTGTTGAAAGAGTATAGTGAGGACAAGCAAGTGACCTTTTTGACTCAAGTTTAGACAAGTATGAATGTAAAATGAGATGTGAAGCAATGATGGACTGTATGAGACCTTAGAACAAGCTGAATGCTAGATGAAACCTGAAGAGACAACCTAGGAAGCTCAAGTATGCCGAAACTGATTTTCTTTTGTTTGCTGGACTGTTAAAGTTTTCAATTCCTGACACAGACGCGATTACCAGACACAGACGCCTCTTTGTTTGACACAGACGCTGTTAAAAACACAAATGCTATTCTGCCCTTCACAGACGTGCTTATATGACGCAGACGCGGTTAAAACAGACACTGACGCGTTTCTGTAACCTTAGTGCAATTTTTCCAATGTGTGAAGTTGTTTTGTTGTGACCAAATCCGACTGTTTGACTGTTTTTCATGACAAGAGGACACAATGTTGATGACTCAATGTTTGCAAACTGTTTAGACTCCAAAAGTGTGTTGTTTGATGTAAAAAGTTTTGCATACACTTGAAGACACAAAAGACACAATGTTTTGTTGTTTTGTCTTGAATGTTTGAGTGTTTAGTATAAGACAAGCACAAATCTTAGGGCTAGCCAAGACAATAGTTGTTGATCCCACATAGGGTTTTACCCCCGAGGCTACGCTATTCAGAGCGGATACATAGATGCTTGACCTCACTGGCTCCACCCTCGGCACTCACTTCTCGGGTCAGCCAAGCATCAATCCCCATGAAAACTCCCCATGGCGAACTTTGTATCTCTACTAAGAACCGTATGTGTGTGGGCCGCTACCAAAGGTCCGACCTCCTGCCTCAACAACTAGAAGGATTTGGGCTTCTAAAACAAAAAGGTGCTAGTAAGGGCATCCGCTCGTGTGGCCATACATGCGGCACTTTCAGCTCTGTAAATACAGAAGGCTCCCAGCCGGTAAGGGTTACGCCCTACAAATGATCAAATAAATTTGATCAAACGGGTTTATGGGGAGACATAGTGTCGGTATGAACTAATCAGCACACGTTATTCATAGTTTTCACCATGAATACATTTGATTATAGTGGTTCGGAAGAGGTGGGTTTTCCTCGCTACCACTTGGGTCGTTCTCTTCTCACTAGTAGTCCTAATGACCACATGGGAAGATAGGCCCTCTAAAGATTAAACAAAAAGAGCCTATTGCTCAAGACACAAAAGACAATGATTCAATTTTAGTGCACCAATTGAAGTGTTTGCTAATCTATGAAAACAAGGCACACAACAAAACTACAAAACCCTAGCTAAGGCCCTGCAACAAAATTGTTAGTAGTTTGGGTTGTTTCAAATGATAACCCCTTCCTGCAAGCACACAAGTTAGGTAAATTTTAGAAAACCCAAAAGACTTTGTGAAAAGGGGCCTTCAACAAAAATGTTTTTGCCTCCAAAGCAAGCTGCACAAACTTGGTTAGCTAGATCTGCAAGGGTTAGCCGAAAATAATCCAGATCTGAAACCCTAAGTACAAAATCCAAAAACCTGAATCAAAGAAAATTGACAAATTTGCAAAATAGAAAGCACAAACGCTTCTATACCAAACACAGACGCGTCTGTATTACACAGACGCTGTTCTGTGATACATAGACGCGCTCAGGTAACGCAGACGCCTTTCCCGAACACAGACGCGATAAGATCAATCACAGACGCGATTTTAATTCACAGACGCGGTTCCAGAAACCTGCAAAAATAAAATTTGGCAAAAACACAGACGCGATTCACGATATTGCAGACGCTTCTGAAACACAAAAACGCGATCCGAACGCTCGTAGACGCGGAAAAACCTAAAATGTCGTCGAAAATTGTCCGATCTGCAACTTCAAAAATGCGAAATCTGCAACAAAAATGTTAAATGCAAAGGGACAAGAGTCCCACCGGGCGTGCCAAAATGTTTATGGTGAAAATGGATAACAATAATAACAATATTGAAAGGCTAAATGAATCCAACCACTAAACCCTAGCCTAACAATGAACAAAGATCCACCATAACATATGAAGATTACCTAAGACAATGCAAATAACTCAAAATCACAAAGATTATACCATCACATGTCCAAAAGGGTTTTTGATCTCCATTCTTCCTATCTCCATTGATCTTGCTTGATATATTTGCTCTCAGATTTTTATATGCACAAGAGCTCAACAAAGAACAGAATGTGGTTGCAAGTAGGATCGTAGTGTAGCCAAGTACTCCAAAATCAGTCCTTAGTCATTAGGGTTTGACAATGAAGGAAGCATCTCCTTAAATAGAAGACACAATAAGAAATGGAGGGTTAAGATTGAGAGGTGTAAAAAGAGAGGTCGGCTAGGATTAGAGGGTAGGTAAAAGAAATACCAAAATAATGAAAGAGGTAGGTAGTGTATGAATTAAGAGATGAATGACATGTGTCATGTGTAGAAAAAGATAATGAATTAATTAAATAAATAAAGATTTATTTAAATAATAGAAGAAGTGGGATCAATTAAATAAATAAAATATTTATTTAATTTAGGAAAGGGATAATTTAAATAAATAAATGTATTTATTTAAATGAGAAATAAGGATAGAAGAGGATAAATGAATTAATTAAATAAATAAAGATTTATTTAATTAATAGAAGAATTAGGCTTAGATAATTAAATAAATAAAATATTTATTTAATTAGACATGACAATTTTGAGTGTCTATAGAAATAAGTTGACCAGCCTCCTGAATACATTTTTCATAAAAAGCAAAAGCTCTAAGCACCTTATCCAGAAACCCCCAGTCCACCTGATCATAGGCTTTAGACAAATCAAATGTCTTTCCCCATATGTTAACATGTTTTATTTTCTCACAATGTTGTCATCTTGATAAAGAACATATCATGTTGAGAACCATGTTGTTGTCAAAGTCCACTAAAAGATTTGATTTGTTGTAAGCTCGTTGTTGCTTGCTTCTCACCTGAAACTGACTGAATCCATGAAACTGATACTTTATTGCAAAGAAGAACAAAAATTTAGTGCGGATTGGTGATGCAATTGATCTTTTTATTATGAATTGTAAATGAAAAGAAGAAGGAATGAAAAGATGATGCTCCTCAAAACATGTAATGCTCAGGGTACCACTTCTATCACTAGATTTAATATTTTTTTCTCCAGTTGTAGATTAGACCTAATTGATTATTAAAGGAAAGGATGAAAAGGGGATTTTATTATGAAAGGGATAACCAATCTTAGGTAGTGTTACAAGATTTTCACCTACAAGTTCAATCAGGTAGAGAGACCAAGTTTTTTTCAAACAAATGGTACATTTTATAACCTCTCTATGTTGCATTCAAGTACACCAATAAATAATTGCAAAATAAAATCACTTCATTGATATGTATGAAGCATAAAGAGATTGAATAAGTCTTTTTGAAGAAATTGAATCTTTATTGAAGATGATAAAATACATGTCTCACACAACAAGCCGTGAGACTGACTTTTCTCAAATAAATGCATATAAGGATCATTTATACATGAATGAGTAAACATTGAAAAGAATAACATGTAAAGGGGGTAGCCAGTCATTGCCTGAATGACTGGTATTGTTGGTCTAATCTACTCCTGATGGCGTTGCCTCGCTTCTCCTAGCTTCCCGTGGTCCTTAGGTTTCATGTTTCCTGCATAGAGTGCTTATTGTGAGTTATAACAAGGTTCTATGCTATGAAAGTTTACACACTAAACATAAAAATTTACCCATACATGCATAAGTGAGACCTTATGTGAACTTATTTTTCTAACTGGTTTGTTCCATGTGTTGTAACAGGTGCAATATTTTGATAATATGCATATGGGGTAAAATGTGGCTCCCACAAGGGTAGAGCCTAGTATGCATTTGAAATAAAGATTATTCGTTCACATAATGATTTTACAAGTGCAATAATATTACATTTTAAAGTGTATTTGCCAATGACTGAAATAGAGTAGTGAATGGAGTCCCAAAAAGAGATCAAAGAATCAATATGAATCCCAATCATGGCACAACATTCAACAATATAAAAAAAAGTGACTATGATAGCAACAATCAAAGAGAATAGTCATAAAAACACCAATATTCAGAAGGAAATTATTATCTTCAAAGAAAAATGATAAAGTTTCTTAAAATAGTGAGTATACATAATGTTCGAAGCCATCATGTAAGAAAGATTGAGTGCACCTAGATAATGTGAATAATCTCAACAATGAGCAAGCAGCAATATCTAAAATCTCAGTCAGTTGTGTGAAATAGTAGCTAAGGCATACATCAGCAGGGTAAAAGACATTGAGAGCAATTATTTTTTCAGCCGTTAAGGATCCATGAGTAGCATATAAAGCCATTACGCAAAATAAACATTGTAAATACATTCACGTATTTTGATCATTTCCTAAAATCCCAGATGCCAAATTAGCTATTTTTTTCACAAAAAATAGCAGACAAAGAGATGAAAAAACCCGTAAAATATTGTGAAAACCCAGTCCACTATTTTTAATAAATCTTCACCAATACGAAAGGGAGCAAATAAAGAGAATTCGCAACCAAGGATTCAATCTTGAACATCAAGATGAAGGTAGTGATTAGATTGCATTCAAACACAAAGAGCATGTTCTAAGGTAGTATAAATTAGATCTCAATAATAATCTTAGTCATAGAGATACATTCATATTGCAGCTTGATATCGCAATAGTATCACACAACAATCACTAGTATCTCAGTCTTAGACCAACAATAAAGATGCAGAGATACAATCAAACAAAGAGAAATCAGATGTCATCAATGATTAAGAGAAGTACAAAGAGATTGTAAATAAAATGAAGTGCCAACAAAGACATGAAGATATTAAACCCCCGTCACAGTTAAAATGAAAATCAGATAAAAAAGAGTGGCACTCCAAACACACATAGTAATGAGCAAACTATCAAGTTCACAAATAGCTCACCTAATTCAGTTCTCATCTATTCGAAATCTCCAATATCTACAGAAAAAAGCTTTAGAAAACCCTTACCATGGAGGTGAAAACAAAAAAGAAGAAGAATATTGAATGTTGAAATAAAAAAAGATAAAATATTAGGGTTTGATAGCCCTAATATGCCAAGAAGTTAAGACATTTTATTTTTTCTTTTCTTTTTTGAAATATTTTCTCTCAAATACCCCATGGGTATTATAGATATAAAGAGTTTATATCATTCTTAGGCTTACAAATAATATTCGTTAAGGTTTTCTTTTAAAAATTAATGAGTATTATTTTTTAGCGATCAAATGATGACAAGTGTGAAGAAGAGTCAGGTCAAGAAATGATGTAATTAGTAAATTGTGCTAAGTGTTTTAGTCAAGAGGAGAGATAGGACTAAAACTCATGTGTTTTTTCCAAGTGTGAAGAAGAGACCAAGTCATAAATGGTTTCTAGTTTGAATTGTTGACTTTTGCCAAGTGTTGAAGAAGTGCCAAACTTAGACCAAGGATATAGTGACAGGTGGCAAAACATTTTGAGAGGATTTATGAGTAGATTTATTGGCAGTTGGAGTGTATTAAATGCAATTTTGTGACTCATTATGGTTGACATAGTCTTGCATCACTTTTTCACACATTATGAGCTCTTTTTGAGAAAATCTAGTGTCTAGATTTTAGGGCTTTTAGTTGAATTTGACCAAGGGATTAAGACTCCTATTTTCTTTTAACTGCTCAAGTGAAGCATACGTATGCTTCCAACTTCATTTTGAAAAGTTAGTTCTAGATATTGAAGCAAACTTGAGAGACTTAGTGACTATTTTTATAGTCCTTAGCTTGATTTGACATACTTTTGTTTTGTAACTCATATTATGATATAGAGAGTTTGCCTTGGAGATATTTTATGATAGCATTATCATCTTCTTTTTATTCACAAATTTGTGTAATTGTATGATTGATCAAATTTCTTAGTGAAATTTCTTTGTTTCCTCTTAAATTTTGTCTCATTATTTTCATACCTTCCCTGTGATAAGTGTAATGTGCAGGTTGCAGGTAGTGTCAAGTGGATATTGTAAGCTCCTAATTATTAAAAATTTTCCTCTTCCTCTATAGGAGCAAACAAGTATTTGGACCTTTTTGAGAAATATTGATGCATGTGCATGATTGAAACAAGTTCTGTGAGTTTCACAAGTTGTCTTATGGTGCCCATGTGTTATAATATTCCGAGTACCATAAGTTTGTTTCAGTTGGTGTATCACCTAGTTAGTATTAATGTTAAAGATTAGCTAGAAAGTTTTTATGTTTCAGTTTACCTCTTTCCCTTTTCCTTGACAAATCAATAGCTTTAGAGTGATAATAACCAACTACGAGATGACCTCATCCAAATGTTTATTCTAGTTATAGGTCACCCACAACCTTGGAGTAATCCCATATTTCCCAAGTGTGTCTAAGTTTTCTTTCAACTTAGATTGGGTGCAAAATTTAAAGATAACATTTTTTGGCACACCTTGTGGGACAGTCATCAAGACAATTGAAATATTTTCAATTTTTTTTTGGTTTTGATGTTCAACCAATAGATTTCAATCCTTTTAGAAGGTGATTTTAAGCACATTGGGTGACTTTGACTTTTTGTGAGCAAACTTAGTGCATATTTACAGCTTATGAGAAGAGTGCAAACAAGAAGCATGTCTTCGTCTTTTGATTACTTGCATCTTTCTCCTCTTAAAAGAAGAGGGGGGGTTATAAAGAGAACTCTTGAGTAATCCAAAAGAATGCACTCAACACAACCCAGCTTTAGGCCAGTAAGTCCTATTGTTTTATTAGTTGTCTTACCCATCTTTCTAGCTCAAAATAACCCACCTCCAGTTGTCCCTATGGCTAGACAATTTCCTTTTATATCATTCAATGGAGGTAGCCCTCTGAATCTTACAATACACGATGATATTCCAGTGGCTGCACTTAAAATTCTACCATTCTATACAGGAGAATATCAAACCACTCCCATAGAGCATATTAGAGATATTTCATCTCTTTGTGGAGTATATCTTATCACTCGGGAAAATGTAGCACTAAGATTACTTGCTGCTTCTTTTAAGGGTAAATATTTGCAATGGTTTAGAGACCAAGCAATTGGATCAGTTGCAACATGGGATGATTTGGGGGAAAAGCTATATAATAAATTCAAGGACAAGTCCAGTCATATGTCCCTTGTTGAGCAACTTACAACTATTCAGAGGGCCCCTCAAGAGAAGATGTCTAACTTTAATTTCGTTCCCAAAAGACTTGGGATAAAATTCCTGGCACTATTAAGCCATCTGTTGAATATGGTTTTCTCTACTACCTAAGATCCCTAAATAGCGATATACTAGTGATGATCCAATCAATGGGAGGATTTTCACTTCCTGATGCATATGAGATATCCATTAAAGTAGAGAATAGTTTAATTCAGGTCGGGAAGATTTCTCCCAGACCTCTTATGTCCATATTTCCAAATAATCATCCCAATATGTCTTTGCAAATTCTATCATTTGCACCCTTTCTAGTGGTGCCAACATTACCAACAACTGCTCAGGGTACTGCAACTCAAGAGGTTGATGTTTAATGCTCATCTCAATAGCTACAAGAGATTAAAAGCCTAATTTAGACTTTTGGTAAGAAGTTGGTGAACCTGGACAAGAAGCAGTCTCATAACAAACCCCCTTATCAGCAACAAAATCAGGGTTCAAATCAATCTTTTCAAGAACAACAACAACAGTACAAGGGCAATAGGCCTTTCTATCAAGGAAACTATCCAGGTCCAAGACAAAATTTAAATTAGAGGCCTTTTCAAACATATAATCCAACACCTATCAGTACAGTGAAAGACCTTGTACCTATTCAAAATAATCTTGCTGTTGATTATGAATGGTGTTTTCCTTATGGTCGGCCTCATGACCAAGATACATGTGCAAATGGTGTCATCAATCAAGTTTTAATGGTGCAAAGTGCTACAAATAGTTCAAGTGCTACAAGTCCAAAGCTTAACTCACCTAATGATGGAGCTTCAAAACAACGAGAGTAACATACACATGACACTACTCTACTAAATTGGCAGGGAGAGGATTTCTGCAAAATGAATGCAGATGATACTCGAGTTGCTGATAACACAAGATCAAAGAAGAGAGATTTTGAGCTTGAGAAAGTATCTATTAAAGTGAAAGAAGCATCTACATCACAAATACCTCACATCCTATAGATAAACACTTAGCCAGCTAACAAGGAGCAGCCCCATTTGCAAGCTGACCATACTGGTGTGAAAACCCATCAAAAGGTGAGTCCAACTTTACCTTTTAACATTGTTCAAAATATGAAGAAAATAAACATAACTATGTCTATGTGGGACTCTCTAGCTATTCTTGGTCACCAAGATATGCTATAGTTAGCATTAAAAGATTTGAAGGAATCAAAAGAATCCCCAATAGGTCAAGATAGGGATATGTTGACTAATAATCTACAAGAAAATAAGCAAGAGAATAAAGAGGAAGAAAAAAATGTACAGACTCCTTTTTATTTATCTTTAATCATTGGGGATAAATTAGTCCATAATTTTATGGTTGATAATGGAGCAAGCAGTCCTATCATGCCAAGATAGATTGCTGATATTTTAGGGTTAACTTACCAACCTTTAGAGAAATGAGTATGGGACAACAATAAAGACCATAGGGGTAATTAAGGATTTGGGTTTAACATTGCATGCTTTCCCAAATTTCTCCATTCCCCAAGAAGTGTTTATCATTGATCTTCCCCCTTATATTTTGCTATGCTTATCAAGAGATTTCACTACCAAGATTGGAGGATATTTATCATCAGATTGGCCACACATGCTTTTTAGGACTAGATATGATAATAAGGTAACCATTAGATTTGTGTCCCTTTCCAAAGACCATATTGAGCCATATACGCCACCTACAGTAAATATCAACACAATTATTCCCCAGGAAGATGAGCTTGTTGTAGTTCAAGAGTTGCAGTTGTTGGTCTCAATTTCTAACTACTTTGTTTTCTATTCACAATCTTTTGCCTCTATTTACAATAGAAGAGAAAAACAAGAGGAAAAACCTCCTATACTACAATCTTGACAAAGCTTAGTTGAGTGTACCTACTTGTGACTACTTTCTCAAGACTCCGTAGATGGTTTACAGAAAACCAGTGCAAAATTTTTGCAAACTCCTTCCATTTAGTGCAACCAAACATGAATGAAACATTTGTTTTAATTTTTTGGGACCGCAATGATGTCACAAATACTAGCAATATAAACCATTGCCTTATCTAGGCATTAGAGTCATCAAAAAGCAGACTGAAATCTGACAATAGAATTCATACATATACCACTATTTTTGATCTATTAAATCTGTATATGCCTGACATACACAGACTTCCAATCTGTACTATACCTAGTCATCAAATTCATGTGAATATATTGATATCAATGAAGATGAATTAAGTATATTTAATTTTCCTCCTTGAGAAAAAGACTTAAAACATTCCCATTAATTACCTTGCAAATCATTTAACTAAACAATCCTTGATTATCAAATTAGAAATGAAAATCAACATGTAAACATAAAGACAACATAAATCTGTGATTGAAATATTTTTTATAATATATTATTTCCTCATCAAAGATTACAGAGATATAAGAATGACCCAAAATGTCAAAAACAAAGTCTGCATTTATTTTGCCAGAGCTTCGCTACAAAATATTTGTGATCTCTATCTAGGTAGTCCTAGCATCCTTTTATAAAAAAATTGGATGAAACAAGCTTCGGACTTCCCTAGAAGAATATTCCTAACTTAACCATAATTCCCTCCAAAAGTTACACCAATTACAAAACTGCGATTGGGGTAGGAGCATAACTGATTTTGGAATGTACTCTTCCACAACTGATTAGTTGTCCAACTGGAAAATGGCCAACTAACCTCTCTATATTCATAGATTAGGTGCGAGGTATTTTCAATCCTTCAAGGTTCTAATTACCCAATAAATCTGTTGCAAAAAAACAACTCCTTCAGGATGCCTGAGAACTACCACATGCTGGAGCATCAATGGGATCTTCTTGTTCTCTTGTCTTTTTCAAAACAAACTTACTCTCCCATAATTTCAATGTCTCATCATCAGGCCAAGGAAAGCTTATAATTTTTTGCTTTTGTTTATTCAAACTTTTCCATGTCACCCTTAGTTGTTTAACCTTCTTCTCCAAAAAGCCAAAATATGATTTTACCTTTTCAATTTCTTCAATAGTTTGAATAAACAAAGAAGTATCATCCATGTTTATAATATTATTTATTGTTTGAGACAAATTATGACCTAGCTCCTCAATCCACAATTCCTTGTCTTTAATTTTATTTGCACTTAAGAAGCCCACAGGAAACAATTCAAACTTTTCATTTGCATATTCCTTTCAGAATAGATTTTCCCTTCTTTCAATATTTACTCTTTCTACTAAAAACTTGGACAAGTCTTTTGCTAATTCATAAGTAGATTTGATTGTGTCATCAACGTCTACTTCTTCCTGAGATGATGAATATATGGACTCTATGTCCACCTCTCTAGAAATGCATTTTTCTAGAACTGGCCCCAAAATAGACTTTTCCTCCTTCAAAGAATCCAAAAGAGTCATTATTCTTTTCATGTTTATATAAACAATTGCTGCCCCAATAGTATCAACAAATTTCAAAATGGTGTCTCTGACCTTTTCTTCATATTTACATGCAAATATTGACTGATCCTGCTTCAATTTTTCAATTTCATCTTGAACACTTTCTATTGATAGGAAGCCATGAGTCATAGGGGAAGGAGGAAATTGAATAAATAGAACTGGAAGGAGGGGGCCTAGTAGGAGAAGAGGCAATCATTAATTGAGAGGACTCACCCTTATGTTGTTGTCCTTCCAATTTACCCTTTAACTCTGCAATGGTGTTGTCCTTGGAAGCGATTTCAAGGTTTGCATCATTATAGGCCTTGAGGACTACTTCTAACTTTACTTGGAGATCAACTTTCTCTTTTGGCACCTTCTTGCCCACTGCCATTCCAAATTTAGCAGACTCTAAAGTCATGCTAGCAGCTTTGATTACTCATGTATCTTTGACTCTCTTTACTATAATACCCCCTGAGTAATTAGATCCTGAGGAATCTCCCCTTCTTCTACTCTCTTTTCTTTTTAATGACCACATTACCAGAGTTGCGTGGTCATTACTATAAACTATCCCCTCCAAGGGTTTTGTTTCTTTTGTTACTGCATCAAAAATTGCAGCATCTGCTTATCCCATTCTGGGAGAATTAGCACTCAATCACTTTCAATCAATTTTCTCCCTACCTCAAAGGTAATTAACTCAAATTCTTTCAACATTTATTGCTTTATTTCTACCTCAAGAGCAGATGGATCTTTATTTGATTGTTAAATTTTTCTTTTTTTACACATTTCCTTGAACTAATCCATGTGCTTTCTCCAAAC
Organism: Cryptomeria japonica; assembly: GCF_030272615.1. Classification (NCBI taxonomy): domain Eukaryota; kingdom Viridiplantae; phylum Streptophyta; class Pinopsida; order Cupressales; family Cupressaceae; genus Cryptomeria; species Cryptomeria japonica. The sequence continues at coordinate 810,604,373 of NC_081414.1, read as the reverse complement.
AATTGTAAAAAGGCTCCTGACCTCACAAAATTGTCATAAGCTAAAAATTCATCACTGACATATTTTATAATAAGATCCAATTCTTTGCCAGCAAATTCCTCAGTAGTCAGATCCATCTTAGCACCTACTAGATCCTCTGGCATTCCTTCCTACAACTCTCCATAAGTAAAAGAAATTTCCCCTAGGCTTCCTAATTGCATTAGTTTCTCAGCAACGGCCTACTCATCACCTATATGTAATGGGGATTGAGAAGGTGAATACATGGCTTCACTCAGTTGCTCTGCCTCTTTCTCCAATCTATGCCTCTTTGGGGAGGTTTGGGACTCAGGAGCATCCTCCATTGGCCTTTTTCCCTTTGATGTGGAAGGTTCATCTCTCCTAGGAATCAACACATTATAGCCCAATTTCTTGTACATTACATACTCTCCAAGGAGAATAATCTTAGTGAAAATGGGTTTGGTCAATATGAGCTTAGCCTTTTCAGGATCTGCATTTATTACTGCATCCTTTTTCTCATTCAAAGTTTGCGTGGCATCCTCAAAATACTCTATCAAAAAATTTATCTTCTCCCCAAATGGGGTAAAACTCTTTAATGGATTATTATTTTTATCAAAATGTTGGACAAAGTCAATAGTTTTCTTAAATACCAACCATTTTTCTTTTCTCACCTCTTGCTCTGCCAGATTAAACTCATTCCTTATCAAATCCTCAGGGAAGTGGAATTGATGAACCTTTGCACCACACCTGACCTTTTTTCTAAACGTACCATTGAGAAAATCCTCTGGATCAACAACCTTGTAATTGTTGTTGGCAATCTGTATGGCTTGAAGAATTTATCAAAATGCAGCCAACCCCCTTTAGTAATAACAAATTCGTGTGCCATGGTAATGGTTGGAAAAATTGTTCCTCTGCTCTTATTTGTCAATTGTGCTTCTTGCAAATCCCCAATCTGCCTTATGATTTCAGCAATACCTATTTTCAAGGGGACCTAACAAGGGAGTAGGTATGGGGTTCCCCTGAAGCCATATACCCTAAAAATAGTAGAACAAGGATATAAAATTATATCACCCCAAATATGCACAATTTTAATATCTTCTGCAAACTCCTTGGGTCTGATTAATTCAAGGAGAACTTTTGGGATCTTGGGGTTCTCTTGACACAAAACCAATCAAATCTATGTTATGTTTCTATCTTTGTAGTTTTCTTGGGGCAAGATTAATTCCATGTTTATTTATGTGTATTTTTATTTTTCAATGGCTTTAGGAAATTCAATTGCAATGGTTGTCCAGAATATGGGATTAGATTTGTTACTATTGGGTTAATGAGTATGGTTCAAAAATTATAAAAATTGAATTCTTATAATCATATCATAATTTGATACATTTGAAAAAATATTTTTGCAACATGGTTATAACCATTTTATTCTATTAGGTATGACCATGGTGATCAAGGTTCTCACTTCCATGCTTCTTTTTACCAAATTCCAAAGGCTGCTCCTTATGGAAGATGGTGCCATTCCTTTTTAATTTTAAATATTTTATAGAAATAAATATTATTACATATTTAGATAGAGGAAAAGGGTTATTATAGACAAAGTTGGAAGCATCTCATGAGTTGTATGATATTTTTAATAATTTTTGTAATTATTTGAAGTGTAAATTGCTAGTCTTGAAATTTTATTTCAGTTAAACCATTTATCAAATTTGTAAAGAAAGAGGATGGGCATTCATCAATGAGAATCATGAGACAATATAACAAAATCTTTTTGAAATCTAACTAATTTGTATGCTATCTCAACACCTTCAATGCTATTTACTATTATTAATAATGAAACACTTATTTCTAGAACTAGTAGAAATTCTCTATCATACAAAGGATATTGCTATGGTGGAGATGTAAGTAGAGGGTATTTATCATTGTCTACACTTAATCATGACAAAACCCTTTAAAGATGTTAATTTTGATTTTCTAGTCTATTATTGTGAAGATTCTAATGATGGTATATTGGAAATTTCTTTACATATATAGGAGGATATTTTTAAGAATTATGGAAACAAAATTAGGTGACATAGAGAATTTATGTATTTCACCCTCTATCCTATGGTAAGCAAAACATTGATCTTAAGGCTCCTAAAGAAGAGTTGAGAATTAGGTGACATAGAGAATCAATGTATTTCACCCTCTATCCTATGGTAAGAAAAACTCTGATCTTAAGGTTCCTAAAGAAGAGTTGAGTTGGAGGTTTTCATAAATACTTGTATATGTATTATTATGTTCCTTGAATTGCTTTGTATCTATGTTTTTTTATACATCTATACAATCTCTTAGTACTAAATAATATGTTAATTTTCTTTGAAGTATGAGATTTTTTTCTAAAAGGTTTTTCACACATAATTCATTATGTTATAGTATATTTCTTTAATATTTATTTTTTTGTAATTATAGGACATATCTTGTGTTCTTGGATTAGTGTAGGGAACATATTCCACACTACGACCTTTAAGCTTAGAATGTAATGTCACAACAAATGCCCATATGAAAATAAAATTTAGAAAAGATTAATTAACTTGGTGCTAATAATGGAAATCCATAGAAACATAAATGAAAACATGGAGGGTATAGAATACTAGTTTGGTATGACAATAAATTCACTAATTTTATCAATTATGACTACTATTTAATAAATTGGGATCCTACTAAATTTCCTGGAAGTTTGCATGCTTCTTTAAATTGAAAGTGATAGTGCATACCCTTATTGCTTCCCCCCCTCCCCCCCCACAAAAAAAAGATAAGATGATTTAAATACAACTAGAAATAAATTTATAGATCTATTACCCTTAAGTTCATGTTTCTGAAGACATGATGACAACAATTAGACATATTGTTAATGCTTGTCATTGCTCTACTATCAACTACCTATATTTAACCTAAGAAAGGATACCTTTGAACGCCCAAGGTATAATTCTAATAATAAAAACAAGTGTTTAAAATTAAGATAATAACATGTCAAAGAGCTATAATCATAATAGACTGCCATAATTAAATAATTAAAATTTAGTATAACAAATATTGATCAAACCGTGGACTGCAAAAATCACACAAACTTACCATTCAAAATACATGAACTAACATGATAGTTTAACATTATCTTTTCTAAAAATTAAAAAAATATATATATTATTAATATGAAATTTTAATAGTTCACAATATTAATATACTAAAAATATTCAATTTTATGTTCAAGGGGTTGAGCTTAACTGGTTAAAACACTGGGTTCTCACTGTTGAGACCCAAGTTCATTTCCTAATAGGGACATCTAAAGTGAAATTCCAAGTTGTGACTCTTGGCCTTCTCAATTTTACTATATAATTTTTTAAAAATTATTATTAAAATGACATAAAAGGAGAGAAAATATTAAATATAATTAAAAATATTTATGCAAACAATATTATACTATCAAAATCAAAAAAATATTAATATATTGAAAATATATAGTGGTTATTAAAACTTCCAATATATTAATTAAACTTAAATATATTGAAAAGACACTGGCATATTAGGGACGTTGCCATTAGGCCATTTTCAAATAACATTGGAATAATAGGTAGAACTCATGAACAATTACTGAAACTAGAGTAGAACTGGTAAACAGTAGAAGGTTAAACGGATTTTTCATATAATGAGTCCTAATTTTTCAAGTTTTTAGTTGCCTATATTTAGTGAAATGTTTGTTGTTTATAGAATCATGCTAAGAACAAAAGCATTATTAATCTTACAAAAATTAGCACAGCCATTTCTCATTGATAAATTCAAATCTAGTGTCCACATACATGAAATCTAGATAAATATAAAAGTCAAGTTCTTTCCCAAATGTTAAATTTTTAACAAAAGCAACATTTCTATAAGTAGATCAAGGCCAAGGACGATGCCATCCTCGGCTCAAGGCCACCAGACACTGTTAATTTCGTAGGCATAGAGCGGCATCGGCATAACAAATTCGGTAATGACTTTAACGAGATTACCTTGAATACACCGTACCATTCTCCCCTCTGCGTTAAATACAACAATCTTGTAGCCATGCAGATGTACCAAAACTCACCCACAACTGTTCACCACCACCTGTGAGTCAAACAAATTAGGGCAAAAACAACTTTCAAGGCGCTTAGCATTTTCCTCATGCAAACTCTTGGGAAATAACTACAATTCTAACCAATTATATCTTTCTCCACTTTCGTGCTCTTCATTCAACTTCCATAAAGAGAGATCGCTGTTATCTACCACAATTACATTCCCATCATAGCCAGTTAAATTCCAATAAAAAAGGCAATCAGATCTTCTTGGTAGCTTTATAATCTCCCAATTCTTCTCCACAATGTTATATACTGCAATATCAAATGCAAGAATATCGGTGTCCTCACCAACTGTAACATTAGCCCAATAAAACCTCCCTGTAGAATACAGGCCCTCTTGCCATGGGAAAATTGAAATGCGTAGATTCATGTTGATTAGGGTCCATTCATTAGTGTCTGAATCATAGATCTCCATCACCATGTTGTTCTTTTCTCCATTGATGGGGAAATTGCATCCTATGACCAAGATGCAGCTCCTTGTGGCAGAACTGAATGCCAATCCATGGAATTTGAATTCCGAAATTCTTGGGATGGGATAAGGGAGAGGAGGAAGCTTTATCCATGTCGTTGTAAGAGGGTTGCAAATATAGTATGAACATGGTTCTCTCTTCACATAGCGAGATAAACAACAGAGGATGTTTTTGCAAGCAGTAAGAACACCGCCGATCTCAGAACCCATGAAATCTAAGGACAATGGATATACACCCAGTGGCTCGGAGTGAAGTAGAAATAGAGAATGTGACAAAGTGTGGGGGAAATACTTCTCTCTTTTATTACCAATGAAAAAAGCAGGAGACGACGAAGGCACAAGGGTTGAGGAAATCTGTCGAAACATTGGTGCTGGTGAAAGAAGATATTGCCATCGTTTACAGACGAGCCGGAGATCCCTATTGATGAAAGTGGGCAGACAAGATAAAACCACCATTAATGGCTTTTCTGGTAGCTTACTCCATATCTCAATGTCTATCTCTATCGACTCTTCGTTCATAGCAACTCTTCGTTTCAGCTCCATCTCTGATTCCTGTTTCAACGTAGATAATTTATCTAATAATAACTGAAGGCGTAAACAAGGACAATAATTACACTTCGGAGACACAGACATGATGAATGATATTGCAGAGAGTCAAGCTAAGGAAATTCAATCCTATTCTGCCACTCAGACTACTATATAATATCTTCGCCGGCCAATATAGATAAAAAATTTAATTGTTTATTTATCATGATAGCTGTTTGATTCTTTTCTTTGGCGAGGCATTTGTCTTGAGCTTTTGTCTAAAGGAAACGTTAATATTTATATTCTTTATAAAAGCAAGTGTATTGCTAGAGAATATTTATTTAAATTAAGGATTAACTTATCCCTGTGGAATATTTTTTTCAGGTAAGGAATAAAAATATATTAAATATAAAAGACAGTTACAAGGCAAGGTCAATAGGTCAACAGAGTACAATTGATTATAAATTCTTATCCTTACTAATTAATTCACTAATTCACTTTTAAGAATGTGAAAAAAGATAACAGATTCTAAAGACCTGACCAAACATAAAATCTGTTTAATAACCACTAATAAATGCCAATTAACATTATCCAATTGCTAATGGAAGTGGGTCCTCTCCCACCTCAATGGAATCAACTAGTTATAAGGATCTATTTAACCATGGTTAGTTCACACCCATGAATGAGGTTTCTATCGAGTGTTACAAGAATGGAATGTGCATGATATAAAAGACTCCTCCATAAACAAAACTTTGGCTAAGATGGAGAACGCCTTGGTGGGTAAGTTTGTGGGTAGAAGTCTGGAGATTGCCCGAGTCCAAAAGTAGGCAGCTGTGAGATGGCTGATTAAGCATATTGTGTTGGCCTTAGCACTAACCAAAGATATGTTTTGTTTCTCATTTTCTCTCAAGGAGGATTGCACTTTCATCCTGTCTTCTCACCCTTGGTCTTTTGGCAAGGAGAAGGTTCTCCTCTATAAATGGCACCCAAGTTTTCCATTCTGGCTGGGCCTATTCCATCCTGGGTCTGTCTTGTGGGCCTTCGTTTGGAGTTTTGGGATGACGAGATTATTTCTAGGTTCGCCAACTTGTTTGGTTAGTTAATCTCCTTAGACTCTATCACTAAGTAGAGACATATGCATTTTGTTGAACATTATATATGAATATGATCTTCTACAGTCCATGGGCAGCCATGAAGGTTAGTCTCTTATGGAAAATGTATTATGTAAATGGATTTTCTATAGGATGTCTAGATAAAAAATTATCTTATAGTTTTAGTGTTGTTATCATGTTCATTGTCATCTTTGATGTTGAAAATTTGTAAATTTGTGAGGATGTTTTATTGAGATTTACTAAAATACAAGGAATAAATGATAAAAGTAAGATATCTTATACATACTTTTCTATTAAGTTATTGTTAGTAATCTCTACAATTGTCTTCTTTATATAGAGATATGTGTATGACAATATGAATATGTTGTGCAATTTGGTCATTAAAATAAAAGTCTCTTGATCTTACTATTTAGTTTTCTAAATGTGGACTAAGCCATGATTTTATGGTGTGAAATTTAGCTATCTTATGTGTACAAGAGAAACATCAAACATAGATGAAAAACCAAGCTTCTAGAAAGAAGCCATGTTAAAATAATTTCAGATTGAGTCCCATCACATTCACTAATCTATGATTAGCCTAAAATGGCATAAAGATTTCTTTCTTATCATCTATATAGTATATTGTCCATTCACTTCATGGATGATAAAAACTTTATATATTGTAATAATGAAGTACATCAGAAATAAACTAATTCTTAGTGAAAAACTTAAGTACACGAACTTCCTTAGTTAAATTAAAAAATTTACCTTGGAAAACTTGAATAACTAGTAGCAAGGAAATGATGTGTTGAAGTTCCCTAAAAGGGGACTATATTTTAAGTAGCCAACTGCTAAAGCAACCATGCTTCTAAGCTAAAATGATACATACCAGTCACGAAATGGTTATCCTTTAGAAAACTTTTATATAAATCAAGACAATGTTGATATTTATTTATTTGTATACGAAGATATAAATATATTGAATAAATTTGAAAAATGATCTATATGAGTTTCTATTAGTTAAATTATAAGATCTTGATAATTTTTAATTAATAATTTTTATTATTTCTTACACAAAAAAATTTATCATGATATTTTAAAGCTTATTTTAAATGAAATAATTTTGTAATTGTTAGTTCAATTTTATATTACTTATTATATTCTTTTACATCTTAGAAAGCCTACTTTTTAAAAATCTATGACCCATCACATGAAATGACATGATTTGACATTAAAACTTTTTCATAAAATTTTACTTTAAATAATATTGTATGATTTCATTGCTTTTGTCACACTCTTAATTGTTACTATTGTAGAAGAAACTCTGCACATGCATAATCTTAATTTTTGTGAGAAAAAAATTGTATTAAAAAGATTTAAAGTTATATTATAAAAAAATCACTTTTTAATTGTCAACTCAATTTATATTGCTTGTTAAACTATTTGTTTTTTATCAACAAAGGCAAAGACAAAGATTTGTATTAATAATGCATTTAAAATTTTACAAAAAATGGCTTGAAAGAGTTTTAGCAGGGTTTGGAGACATAAACCATAGTTGAAAATCTAACATTTTCAACTGAGGATGAAATTAGACTACTATCCATCTCCTATAAACATATTCGAAATGCATTAAGCAAACAAGATAAAAGAGCATATATCTATGAGATTGAAAGGGACCAGCAAAATCATGGTTTAGCAACTCCACATCTACCCCTGGGACGACCACGACCTCTAACCTGTCCGAGATCACGCCTTATGCCACTGCAACCACCACCATCACTGGCAGGGGGTGTGGCAATCTGAGGTTTCCCACTCGAAGGAGAGGGAGGAGTTCTATCTACTGTAAGGAGGAAGTCGTTGAGGATGGCATATTCTTCAAATTCTATCTCCTTTTTCTGATCTCCTGGTTGCTCCGAAAGAACACTTAATTTCAAAAAATCAACTGCTACTGAGACATTTTGCCTATGCTTCTTCCTAGCTGGCCCCTTGAGGTCTAAAAGTAGGGGATAACACATCACAGTAGCTCTATCTTCATGGGTGTCCTCAATATCTCCTGGACGTGGTGCACTAGAGCCAGATATAGCAAATAAATGAACCTTATCAAGCCCTCCAAGTAAATCAAGCTCAAACAATGCAGATCCCCGAAGCAAGTGAGATTTTTTGAAAATCCTACATCCAAGGTAGAAGCAATCAACCAGGAAGAAATCTGTGTGTTATCACTGAAATACTCTCTCCTCTCAAGGTGACTTTTCCCTAGAATCATCTTCGCTACTAGGATTACCATAGGGTTTACCGTGCGAAGAAGTTGCTTGAGCCTTAGGTCTGTGATCTCCTTAAAGTAGCATTGGCGAGTTTTACACGACAGGGAAATTGGCGTATCCACCCCCAGGATTACAACAGGGTCATCCACCATCTTGACAACAATTCTGATGTTTTCTACCATGAGAAGACTGGAGAGAAGACCTGCAATTGAACCCAAGAAAAGGACCACATCTAACAAGAAGTAGTTAGATAAAAAATAGAGCTGAAACCAAAATGATGTGTTTTCATTAAAGAAAACAATCCTCCTGATAAAGTTGAATTTGCCGCCGCTTAGGTAAGAAAGCTAGAAAAGACATTCAGAACCAGCACATACGTAGGAAATAAATGTTTATGTCCTTGAGATCACCACATCTGATCAAAATTGATTCAATCAATTTAATATGTGGATGATAAGGATGGCAACGCAGGCTTAGACAGAGATGATATAAAGAAACCCCCGGACAAAATAATTGTCAAGGCATGGAGAGAGGATAGAGGTTTAAATGTTGTAGCCATTTAGAGAAGAAACCCAAACAAACAATTTGTCAAAGCACAAAGAACTGATAGAAAATTAAATGTGGAGCCGTTTAGAGAATAAAAGCTGGGAGATTTACTGATAGATTACCAAATTTCGGGATGAGCAAAAATCACCCTACAAAAATTAGAGACATAGATACTCGCCAAAAAAAGAAAGATAGAAAACCTTCCTTAAATGAGATAAAGAAGATTTTGGTAACTTTGCCGATAATATCTAGGCTTGAATTATTCTTTATCTTGCCAAATTTGGAGGAGATCTACAAAGCAGCGCTAGAGAAGGAGGAACACCACATGATATAATAATAGGAAGTCATCCCTGACAATACCATAAATGTGACTGCATCAAAATGACAAACACTAACCTGGACAACAAGTTGCAAGATGGACAACACAAGTTACTTACCAACCCCTTCCAGATGTATGACAGCTCAGCTGCAACAAATGAACTCTATCATCCATTGAAATGAAAGATAACCGTTGAAAATTTAAATAAAACTCTTTAAAGTGACAAATTAAATTAACCACTTCTAAGGTTTATACGATTTCCATGTCTAGTCCAATGAGAGAGCCATCAATGATTTTATGAAGATCCTTCTACCTTCTTTGTCTTTAGATATGAATTCATGTAATCTGACCAACACTTTGGGTATGCAAAAGCCATCATAATATTAGAAAGAATTAGTAGCTTTCACTGGAAAGCAGGTGACCATTTTAATTTCAAATTTGAATTCAAATTTTAAAGTACCAAAGCAGGGGAGCGAAAGATTGATCGTTAACTATTTTATTGCCAAAGGACTTTACTTTTAGATGAGCAAAGAAAAAATCTTAACTTTACCATTGCTAACATAGGTGCAAGCCACTACAATAAGAGAATATGGAAACCCCACAACTACTATAGAAAGTATAGATCAAATACATAACTCCATTCATTAATGCTAGTAAAAAGAAAAGAATCAATTCCCTAACAATAACTAATCAGCCCATAGCTACTGACTCATATTATATATAGTTATTTTGAATCATTTGCCCACCATCTTAATTCAAGTCCTATAGCTCCTTGTTTGGAAAGTAGATCAACCTCCAAATTAGCTTTTGAAAATGTGTCTAGTAGAATATTGATCAAGCTCAGACAGGATAACAAGAATTTGCTCCCACTACGCCTTTAGACACCAATTGGGTGTACTCCTAGACCTTATCACATTAATCACGATGGTTGCATTTCATTCGATTTCAATTTTTTAAATATTTCTTTAAGCACTCAACCAGACCCATGAGAAGAGCCTTAAACTCTACTACATTTTTTGTGTCTAGAGATTCAACCTTAGCAAATTTTCCTATGAAAGCTCCAGTGTGATCTCTAATAACAACTCTTGTTCCAGAAGGGCCTGGGTTGCCTTTTGAAGCCCCATCAAAATTGATTTTTCACCAACCGAGTTTAGGAGGAATCCAGATAGCTAATTTTCTTGCTCCATCCTTCCTACCAACAAAAAGAGGAATTTTAATTTCATTCGATCTAAGTTTGATCGTGTCATCCTAGTCTGTGAATACTCTGTTGGAATTGGGAGATAAAGCCAATCTGTAATTAATGAGTTCAACAAAAGAGCTTTCAATTGAATTTATGATCGATTCTACTTTTCTAGCTTTGTTATAAAAAATTCTCCTATTACGCTCTTTCCAAACTTCCGAGATAAGAGAGGAGGGGCGGGTTTCCCATAAAGAACTGAGGAGACCATCTTTAGGTCTAATTAGCTAGCATTGAAAAAGAGAAACAACATCATTAGGAAGAGAAACAACCCATCCCAGCTTAGCACAAAGGAACCTGCAACATTTAGTTGAGAAAGGACAACTAAGGAGGATGTGATCAACTGATTCCTCTTGAGCCTTGCACAGAACACATCTTGAAGGCCCTTCAAAGACCACTTTCTAGAACCTTCCTGTTGTGCGAATTTTCTTTCTTGTGGCTAGCCAGGAAAAAGTACCTGACTTAGGATTTAGGGTGCTACTCCAAAATAGTTTATGATTAATGCCTAGGTCATTTTAATCAAGTTGTCTTTCTAAGAGGTTATATCATGAAGTAGTTAGATAAAAAATAGAGCTGAAATAAAAATGATGTGTTTTCATTAAAGAAAAAAATCCTCATGATAAAGTTGGATTTGCCCCCACTTGGGTAAGAAAGCTAGAAAACACATTCACAACCAGCACATGGGTAGGAAATAAATGTTTAAGTCCTTGAGATCGCCACATCTAATCAAAATTGATTCAATCAATTAAATATGTGGATGAAAAGGATGGCAACACAGGCTTAGACAGAGATGATTTAAAGAAACCCACATACAAAACAATTGTCAAGGCATGGAGAGAAGATAGAGGTTTAAATGTTGTATCCATTTAGAGAAGAACCCCAAACAAAAAATCTATCAAAGCATGGAGAACAGATAGAAAATTAAATGTGGAGCCATTTGGAGAATAAAATCCGGGAGATTTATAGACAGATTACCAAGTTTCGGGATGAGAAAAAATCACCGTAAAAAAATTAGAGACATAGATACTCGCAAAAAAAAGAAAGATATAAAACCCTCCTTAAAATGAGATAATGAAGATTCTAGTAACTTTGTCGATAATATCTAGGCTTGAATTATTCTTTTTCTTGCCAAATTTGGAGGAGATCTGCAAAGCTGTGCTAGAGAAGGAGGAACACCACATGATGTGATAGTAGGAAGTTATCCCTGACAATACCATAAATTCAACTACTTCAAAATGACAAACATCAACTTGGACAACAAGTTGCAAGATGGACAACACAAGACTTACCAACCCCTTCCAGATGTATGACAGGTCAGCTGCAATAAATGAACTCATCATCCATTGAAATGAAAGAACCGTCAGAAACTCAAATAAATGTCTTTAAAGTGACAAATTAAATTAAAAACTTCTAAGGTTTATACGACTTCCATGTTCAATCAAATGATAGACCGATCAATAATTTTATGAAGATCCTTCTACCTTCTTTGTCTTTAGATATGAATTCATGTAATATGACCAACACTTTGGGTATGCAAAATCCATCATAATATTAGAAAGAATTAGTATCTTTCATTGGAAGGGAGGTAAGCATTTATATTTCAAATTTCAATTCAAATTTTGAAGTACCAAAGTAGGGGAGCGAAAGATTGATCCTGAACTGTTTTATTGCCAAAGGACTTCACCTTTAGATGAGCAAAGAAAAAATCTTAACTTTATGATTGCTAACATAGGTGCAGGCCACTATAATAAGAGAATATGGAAACCCCGCAACTACTATATAAAGTACAGATCAAATGCATAACTCCATTCATTAATGCTAGTAAAAAAGAAAGAATCTACTCCCTAACAATAACTAATCAGCTCACAGCTAGTGACTCATATTATATAGAGTTATTTTGAATCATTTGTGCACGATCTTAATTCAAGTCCTTTAGCTGCTTGTTTGGAAAGTAGATCAACCTCCAAATTAGCTTTTGTAAATGTGTCTAGCAAAATATTGATTAAACTCAGACATGATAACAAGAATATTCTCTAGCAACGCCTTTAGACATCAATTGGGTGTACTCCCATACCTTATCACATTAATCACGATGATTGCATCTCCTTCAATTTCAATTTTTTTAATTTTTCTTTAAGCACTCAACCAGATCCATGAGAAGAGGCTTAAACTCTACTACTTTTTTTGTGTCTAGAGGTTGAACCTTAGCAAATTTTCCTATGTAAGCTCCAGCGTGACCTCTAATAACAATTGTTGTTTGAGAAGGTCCAGGATTGCCTTTTGAATCCCCATCAAAATTGATTTTTAAACAACTGAGTTTAGGAGGAATCCAGATAGCTAATTTTCTTGCTCCATCTTTCCTACCAACAAAAACACGAATTTTAATTCCATTCCACCTAGGTCTAATCGTGTCATCCCATTTTGTGAATACTCTCTTGGAACTAGGAGAGAAATCCAATTTGCAATTAATGATATCAACAAAAGAGCTTTCAATCGAATTGATGATTGATTCTACTTTTCTAGCTTTGTTATAAAAAAATTTCCTATTAGGGTCTTTCCAAACTTCTGAGATGAGAGATGAGGGGTGGGTTTCCCATAAACAACTGAGGAGACCATCTTTAGGTCTAATTGGATAGCATTGAAAAAGAGAAACAATATCATTAGGAAGAGAAACAACCCATCCCAGCTTCGCACAAACCCACCTACAACATTTGGCTGAGAAAGGACAACTAACGAGAATGTGGTCAACTGATTCCTCTTGATCCTTGCATAGAACACATCTTGAAGGCCATTCAAAGCTCATTTTCTTGAACCTTTTTGTTGAGCTAATTTTCTCTCTTGTGGCTAGCCGAAAAAAAATACATGCCTTAAGAATTAGCGTGCTACTCCAAAATAGTTTATGATTAATGCCTAGGTCATTTTGATCAAGCTAGCTTGCTAAGAGGTTACAGCAAGAAGTAGTTAGATAAAAAATAGACTTGAAAGCAAAATGATCTGTTTTCATTAAAGAAAACAATCCCCCTAATAAAGTTTGATTTGCTGCCACTTAGATAAGAAAGCTAGAAAAGACATTCACAGCCAGCACATAGGTAGGAAATAAATGTTTAAGGCCTTGAGATCGCCACGTCTGATCAAAATTGATTCAATCAATTTCATACATGGATGCTAAGGATGGAAATGCAGGCTTAGACAAAGATGATATAAAGAAGCCCCCATACAAAATATTTGTCAAGGCATGGAGAGAGGATAGAGGTTTAAATGTTGTAGCCATTTCGAGGAGAACCCTAAACAAAAACTCTGTCAAAGTATAGAGAATGGATAGAAAATTAAAAGTGGAACCATTTGGAGAGTAGAAGCCGGGAGATTTACTGACAGATTACCAAGTTTTGGGATGAGCAAAAATCACCCTACAAAAATTAGAGACATAGATACTTCGCAAAAAAAGAAATATAGAAAACCTTCCTTAAAATGAGATAAAGAATATTTCGGTAACTTTGCCGATAATATCTAGGCTTGAATTATTCTTTATCTTGCCAATTTTGGAGGAGATCTGCAAAGTTGTGCTAGGGAAGGAGGAACAACACATGATATGATAGTAGGAAGTCATCCCTGATAATACCATAAATGCAACTACTTTAAAATGACAAACACCAACCTGGACAACAAGTTGCAAGATGGACAAAACAAGGTACTTACCAACCTCTTGTAGATGCATGACCGCTCAGCTACAACAAATGAACTCTATCATCCATTGAAATGAAAGATAACTGTCAGAAGCTCAAATAAATCTCTTTAAAAAGACAAATTAAATTAACCACTTCTAAGGTTTATACAACTTTCGTGTCTAATCCAATGAGAGAGCCATCAATGATTTTATGAAGATCCTTCTACCTTCTTTGTCTTTAGATATGAATTCATGTAATCTGACCAACACTTTGGGTATGCAAAATCCATCATAATACTCGAAAGAATTTGTAGCTTTCATTAGAAGGGAGGTGAGCATTTTAATTTAAAATTTGAATTCAAATTTTGAAATACCAAAGAAGGGCAGCAAAAGATTGATCCTGAACTGTTTTATTGCCAATGGACTTCACCTTTAGATGATAAAAAAAAAACTCTTAAATTTACCATTTCTAACATAGGTGCAGGCCACTACAATAAGAGAATACGGAAACCCCATACCTACTATAGAAAGTACAGATCAAATGTAGAACTTCATTCATTAATTCTAGTAAAATGAAAAGGAATCAATTCCCTAACAATAACTAATCAGCCCAGAGCTAGTAACTCATATTATATAGAGTTATTTTGAATCATTTGTGCACCATCTTAATTCAACTCCTGTAGCTGGTTTTTTGGAAAGTAGATCAACCTCCAAATTAGCTTCTATAAATGTGTCTAGTAGAATATTGATCAAGCTCAGATAGGATAACAAGAATCTGCTCCAGCAACGCCTTTCGACACCAATTGGGTGTACTCCCAGTGCTTATCACATTAATCACGATGGTTGCATCTCCTTCGATTTTAATTTTTTTAATCTTTCTTTAAACACTCAACTTGACCCATGAGAAGAGCCCTAAACTCTACTATATTTTTTCTATCTGCAGGTTCAGCCTTAGCAATTTTGCCTATGAAAGCTCAAGTGTGATCTCTAATAACAACTCTTGTTCCAGAAGGGCTTGGCTTATCTTTTGAAGCCCCATCAAAATTTAGTTTTAACCAACCGAGTTTAGGAGGAATCCAGACAGCTAATTTTCTTGCTCCATCCTTCCTACCAACAAAAAGAGAAATTTTATTTTCATTCCACCTAAGTCTAATCATGTCATCGTAGTCTATGAATACTTTGTTGTAACTAGGAGATAAATCCAATCTGCAATTAATGAATTCAACAAAAGAGCTTTCAATCAAATTGATGATTGATTCTACTTTTCTATCTTTGTTATAAAAAATTCTCCTATTATGCTCTTTCCAAACTTCTGAGATGAGAGAGGAGGGACGGGTTTCCCATAAAGACCTGAGGAGACCATCTTTAGGTCTACTAGGATAGCATTGAAAAAGAGAAACAATATAATCAGGAAGAGCAACAACACATCCCATCTTAGCACAAATCCACCTACAATATTTCACTGAGAAAGGACAACTAAGGAGGATGTGGTAAATTGATTCCTCTTGAGCCTTGCATAGAACACATCTTGAAGGCCCTTCCAAGCCCATTTCCTTGAACCTTTCTATTGTGCAAATTTTTTTTCTTGTGGCTAGCTAGGAAAAAATACATGTCTTAGGAATTAACATGCTGCTCCAAAATAGTTTCTGATTAATGCCTTGGTCATTTTGATCAAGATGGCTTGCTAAGAGGTTATAACCTTGTTTAGCAGTATACTGACCTATTTTAGAAGAGATCCAAAAAAGCGAATCATTTTTTGGTCTAAAGAAAAGTTGTCTAGCCTGAATAGTGGATTTAAATTGATCTACTTCATTAGGGGGAAGGGGGAGCCCATCAAAGCTTTTCCAGCTCCATCCAAGGGGATCATTTTGAGATAAAGTAATGTAATCCCTGATATGCGGTCCCCAATTAAGTTTAAACTAGTCTCTTAACTAACTAATAGATAATAAGCTATCAAGACTGAGGTAACCCCCCCAGGAATTCTCCCAAAATAAACATGAGGATCCATCATGAGCGTCCTATGAAATATACTCAGCCACAACAGGTCTAAATTGATAATGATGTTCCATATCCTAGATCCTTTCGGCAGGTTAATGGTTCTCATAAAGTTGATAGGATATCCTACCTTAGTGTGTTTTACAAACATAAGTTTAACCGATCTTGTTTATGGGTCTTTAATCAAATTCCAAACATTTTTTTCTCCTAAGGCTTGATTCTGAAGAAGCTGATTTTGAATACCCAGGCCTCCCAAAGACTTTGGTTTACATATTTTATCCCAGGCGATTAGTGCAATTTTATGCCTCTCCTCTAAGCATATCCAAAAAAAAATTCTCATTTTTTGAATAAATAAATAATTCATCCCTATAGTAAGAGATCTCATTTTTTGAATAAATAAATAATTCATCCCTAT
This sequence comes from Cryptomeria japonica, assembly GCF_030272615.1. NCBI lineage: Eukaryota > Viridiplantae > Streptophyta > Pinopsida > Cupressales > Cupressaceae > Cryptomeria > Cryptomeria japonica. Next base: position 810,587,724 of record NC_081414.1, on the reverse strand, counting down.
AGTAAGAGAAAGATATGAGAGAAGATAAATAGGCAACACTGAGATAACTGCTTGAAGCATAACCAATATTCTTGCCCATGATAGCCATTTTCCTTTCCAAGAGTTGGTATTGTGCTCCATTTTCATCTTCAAAGGGTCCCAGATTTTTGTGTTCCTCTGACCTCTATCAATGGGGATACCTAGATAAACACAAGGAAGGATGTCTTTCTTGCAATTGAAGATATTAAGGATTCTGATTTCTATTTTCAGGGGAGTAGAGAAAATATAAATCTTTCACTTTTCTTTATTGACAATCTGGCCAGATTCCTTTCCATAACAACAAAGAATTTTTTTGTATTTGATTCGCTTCTCTTGGACTAGCTTCTCCCATCAATAATTTATCATCTTCAAATTGTTGATGTGTAGCCTAAAAATTTCTAGCTATTTTAAAACACTTAATTAGACCTCTAGAGTGAGAATATTTAATAACTTTGCCCAAGGCTTCTACAAGAATAATATAAAAAATGGGGAAAGTGGATCTCTTTATATAATGCCTTTAGAGGCAAAAAGGTAGCCTTCTAGAGTCCTATTACCAGTATAGAAAACCTTGGGGTCGAAATGCATTCAAAGATCCAGCTAATCCATCTGTTGCTAAAGCCAAAAGCCTACACGACTTTACAAAAAAAGTGTTATTCTATATTGTCATGGGCCTTTGGTATATCTAATTTGATAATAATTCTTACCTTGTTAATATTTTGGAGTGTATGAATTACTTCTTGAGTGACTATCACTCCATGAAGAATAGATTTGCCTAGTACAAAACTTGTTTGCTCTTTTAAAATTATGTTGTTCATAAGAGGTTTAAGCCTATTAGTTAGCACCTTGGACAAGATTTTGTATATTATATTGCAAAGGGAAATTGGCCTGAAGTCCCCCAACTTAACAACTTTCTCTTTTTTAGAAATAAGAGAAATAAAAGAATTATTGATTTCCTTAAGTATATGACCTGATTTTCTAGAAGATTCAAGGGCCTCAATTAAATTCGACCCTATGATATGCCAGCTCTTTTTAAAGAAGCCACTGGGGAAGCCATCTAGACCCAGGGCTTTGTCAGATGGAAGCTGATTAATAGCCAAATAAACTTCATCAAAAGTGAAGTACTCATTGAGCCGTTGATTTTTCTCATTTATTATGACTTTTGGAATTAATGAAAGGAGTTTATTCTACTCTCTAAGATCATATCCCACCTCAAAGCACAACAAATTGGAGAATAAGTGATAAATTTATGATTGAATTACCTTACGATCTTCAATTATCTGATTACGTTGAATTTCTATTCTATCTATTATGTTTATTGACCTTCTTTGCTTCATTGCATTCTAAAAGAACTTGGTATTCTTGTCCCCAACTTGCAGCCAACTCTCCCTTGACTTTTACTTCTAGAATATTTCTTCCTTTGAGAGGATGTCCTCATATTCCGCTTAAAGTTCATTCTTTTTTAAAAGTTCTTGTTGGGACATGCCATCTTGAATAACTTTCTCATTCAATTCAACCCACTGTATTTCTATAAGCTTTTTGGAGGTGAAGATATTTTTAATGTAATTAGCATTCCATTGGAGAAGTTTTCCCTACAAACCTAGGGAAGCCAACAAGAAAAGAATCCATTAGTCACACCTCATGGAAACTATTTTGAAGCTAAAGAAACTATGAGAGCTGCATCCACAACATTATATACATCATCTAGAATTAAATTGTATTTTTTTTTGTATATCCTTAGATAACTAGCTTTTAATATTAAATAGAATTTAAAAAAAGCGATGTGTATGATGTTGCACATAACCTTTTTTTTTTTTTTTTTTCTAAAAAGGGTAAAATTTTGACTCTTTGAAATTTAGATTGGTAACATTGATATATATTGATTGCATTAGGTTTCATATTCTATTCTCTTGCTCTCTCACTTGCTCTCTTGCTTTGATGATAGATCATGGTGTTTGATATGAAATTTGGCAGCATAAAAATACACACGCTCGAATCCAAAAGAATAACAATCGTATTCTTTTTAATTAAATTCTAAAGTCAAACCAAGTATAATTTAGACATATCCAACATAACTTGTTTTGTATGTATCAAAATTGAATTTTATTTTTGTTTAATTAAGGGCATCAGTAATTAGTGCGTTGATATTTTTTTGAATTTTTTTCACTAATTTACTATTTATTCATGTGTATAACAAAGAACTTGATGTTGAATAAAAAACCTATGTCCAGTAAAACTAAAAGAAATGTTAATAATACAACCAAAATATAATTAAAATTATTCTTGTTTGAAAAAAAATCTCATGACTCCAATCATACATGTTGGTTGTCAAGTTGATTACGTTTGGACCTTCAAATTGAGGATTGAAAGCCAAAATCTATAAAAGTTGTAAGGGTGGAGGCCTTTGAACAAATAGGGTACCTTCATTTAAAGGTACCTCTGAATGAAAGAGTCTTCGAGCAAAGACCTAAACATGACAAATTATTGCTAATTACCATCTTCAAGTGAAGGTGTCGATAAAAAATATTAATTTTTACAATGGTTTACCTTTGTTAATGGCCTAGCTGATATTTTTATTTTTTTTCATTTCCTAGTGCATATAAATAGGAAATTGTTTTGTTTAAAATCAATATAGCAAGACAAATTTGTAATTTTGTACTTCAAGGTGGACTTTGGAGGAGGAAATTTTTGAATGAGGAATTGTGAAGTCATATTTTGCAAAGAAGAAGATGAGAAACAAAAGGACAAGATAAGCTAACAGTTCATGAAAGTATATAGTAGAAAAGGTTTAAATTTATCTAGATAAATAATTCAAAGATAACGTAGACAAAAATAAGGCACATGAATCTTTTTCTTTCTATTAAATATTGTTCCAAAAAATGTAAGTTTTTATTGGAAGCAAAATTGTCATTTAATCAAGGTTAGTTAATCTATGATTAAATTTATATATGTACATTAATCTCATGTAGTATGATTTTATTTGTTTAAGTCATTCCTCACTTTATGAATATTAGTAATCCCTATCCCTCTATCTATAGATCACTACCTACCTCCCCCTCTTTCTCACCCACTCTCTTTACCTCTACCTCTCTCTCTTTTCTCTCTCTTATTCTCCATATCTCCAAGTTTATCTCTCTCAAGATATCTTGAGATTTCCTTCATCTTCTACTATTTTTATCACCTCTATCTTTATCTATCTCTCTACCTAACATTATATGTATCTCTCTATATCTCTTACGAAACCCTATCTATCACTGTCTACCTCTCTATCCCTCTTGAGTTCACTCTCCAGCTAGATCTCTACCTCTCTACCTCTCTTAATATGTCTATCTACCTTTATCTAGATTTGTATATCTCTAGGTTTGTCCTCCACTCTCTAGCCTCCCTCTCCTTCCATCTTCAAAGCTCTAAGTTAAACCTCTATAGTCATCTCTATATCGTTCCTCCTTCTTTATCTACTCTTAAATTCACATCTTTATAGATCACAACTTGCCTCTCCCTCTCCCCCACCTAAATCTCTCTCTTATGTTTACCATCTTTACCCATACCTATTCCTCCCTCCATACCTATCTATACATCCCTCTCTCACCTTCCTTTTCTACTCTTTTGAGCACCTCTATATTAGTATCTCTCAAGTAAACTCTCTCTCTCTATTTATTACCAACTAGGCTCTCTATATCCCTTTATAGCTCCTCCCTCCCACCCTCCTTATCTAGGTATCTCTCTCCCTTTGTGTCCTTCCATTTCTACTATTTTTTGAGAATATCTAACTTTTTCATTCTCTCCACCTAAAGTTGTCTCTCTACCTATATCTTACCAAGGACCCTTTCTATATCACTCTCTAAGTCCTACCTCGCTTCACCCCTATCTATCTCGCTCCCTCTCTCTCATTCCTTCTCTACTATATTTTGAGTACATCTCTCTTTGTTTCTCTTTATATTATTCTTTAGGTCCTCCATCCCTCCCTACCTATCTTTGTCCCTCTTTCTCATTCCTTTAATACTCTTTTTTTTGTAGCTCTCTCTCTATTACCAACCTTTATATCTTTTCTACTCTAGGTCCTCCCTCTCTCCCTCCTTGATCTCCCTCCTTCTCTTTGGTTCCTTTTCTATATTTTTTTTAGCACCTCTCTCGCTCTCTCTCGCTCGCTCTCTCTCTCTCTCTCTCTCTCTCTCTCTCTCTCTCTCTCTCTCTCTCTCTCTCTCTCTCTCTCTCTCTCTCTCTCTCTCTCTCTAAGTTCTTCATCCCTCCCTACTTTCCTATCTCTCACCCCCTCTCCTTTCCTTTTCTACTATTTTTTGAGCTCACCTCTATCTTTGTCTCTCTCTTCACCTCTCTCTCACTATCTCTTTCCAATCCCTCTCTTTATTCCTTTGTATGTCGTCCCTCCATTCATCCCTACCTATTTCTCTCCCTCCATCTTTTGTTCCGTCTACCTCCTTCCATCTCTAAGATCTTTTTCTCATCTTTAGGTATATGCCTCTCTATAGATACTCTATATACAAACCTAAGAATTACATACATTCATATGCACATTTTAAGGTCTAACCTTATTTATATAGGGTTTTTCTATATCTCTATCAAATTTGTAGTTTTACTACTTAGAATGATACGTTTCATCTTGATGGGAAAAAAATATTTTTTACTGTTCAAGCTTAAATTTATATAATTTTATATCTAGATTGAGTGCATGTATGTAATTGTATGCGATTGTTTTTCAGAATGTTTTGAGTGCATGTTATTGTTACTAGATAAGCTCTTCATGTTGATTAAATATTCTTAAGTTAAGGTTGCATCCAAGAATATATTGTGGCCATTTATTAGTTGTTATGTGTGCACATCATTTTTAGTAATTTTTCGTGGACCCTCTTAAAAATATATTGAAAATTAGTTAAATATTTTATATTCTTCTCAATTGTATGTATATGAATTATGTGTGTAAGGATTTAACATACAAAAATAAGAGAAGTTGAGCCAAGTTTAGATCCTAGAGCAAAAAAGGATGAAGAATAGATAGTTGATATTAAGGAGGAGGCCCAAGTGCAAACATTGGATGTTGGAGAGGGGTTAGGATCAATTCCCTCCACCATGGATGAACATATGAATCTAGATAAAGAGGTGCAGATAAAACTTTACTATACAAATTTAGATCATTTACTTGAAATGGAAATGAAGAAATTGAAAGTTTATGTTAAACAACCTAGACATACTACTAGGAGGTCAATGAATAGAACTACAAGGAAATAATTGCTCATTTAAATAATATTGATATACTTGATCAAGCACAACTGTAATCAATTTTAGTTATTAGTAAAGAGATAAAAGAGCCATTACAATTGTTGGATGTAGATTCAACATTGAAAGAGAGGAAAGGTTCATGCCTACAAAATGATATTGTTGGAAATGTTACTAAAGGTTTGGGTTCTATTTAAAAACAATCTTGATTAATGGATAAGGCCATTTCAAGAAGAGTGATGTTGATATCTATTTTAAGTGAACAAATTCTAAAAAAAACAAAAAAAACTTCACTTTAAATTGAGATTGATTTCAATAGAAAGACACTAACACACTTTAAAATGAGATTGATTTCAATAGTCATGATCTTCATACAAAACATTGGTAAGAGATAACACAACATGATATTTATGTGATGTTTTGTAAATTAAGTCCTCATATAAAGATAGGGAAAACAATATTTGAAAGGTTAAGGCGATATTATGTGAAATATATTCCACTTTAGGCAAATTTTATATAAATCAATAGAATTTTGATATTTATTCATTTGTATATAAATATATAGATATATTAATTAAATTGTCCAAGGGGTTGAGCTTAACTGGTTAAAACATTGGGTTCTCACTGTGGAGACCCAAGTTAAATTCCCAATAGGGACATCTAAAAGTGGAATTCTAAGTTGTGACTCTTGGCCTTCCATAGGATGGGGAAGGTCTTGGGTCAATCTAATTAAACCTAATAATAATTATAAAAATAATAATAATTCAAAATATTGTGGCTACGACCTATATTATGAATATCCATTCAAATATATTGGTGTGCATTAAAAGAGAATTAATTGCATCTAGATCATACCATACAAAATCTGTAACTACCATATACTTTATTATCTCTATAAGTAATATCTCTTGTTCACAAAAAAATTGTAATAGAATAAAATATCACTTAGATTTTCAAAATAAAAAATATATATGGATGGTGAATGCTAGTTTCTTATTATTGGACATTATTTTATTTATACATCAAATTCTATTCTTGTTGCTCTCTATTACAAAATATACATGATTAATATTGGCATTATTTTTAAGATTTGAAATCCACTAACATTCTATTAATTTATGTAATGAACCCATTTGTTGTAAATTTCAGACTTACTAGCATGATTACACAAGGGTGGACATATCTTACCACAAGAATAATGGTAGATATGACTACTTGTTTCTTGAGTTAAAAAAAATGTATGTGAGTGATTTATATAAATATGGTGAAATACTTCAGAAGAAAATGGATCATATTTTCTTAGGAGTTCTTTGTTTATATGTAATAATGGCATTCAAAGTGTGTCTTGTAGAGAAGTGAAGAATTAAAAGAGAAATGATATATTATAATAGTTTGATATGAAACCATCTGTCATAGATCAAATATCTCTCACTAATTGGTATGATAACTCTATTTTTTCAAATTCTTTACAATATTATTGTTCCAATACTATGATCAAAATATCATTCACATATACATGTTCTTGATAATCTTTTAATTGACTATTTTTATTTTTCTTGACGCTATATTTCAAAAATAAATTATCAATATATTTTAAAGCTTAGTTTAAATATAAAAAAAGATGTTTGTTCAATTTAATCTTCCCTATTATATGTTTTTAAGACTTGAAAGACTAATTAAAAATCTATGACCCATCACATGAAATGGCATAATTTGACATTAAAACTTTTGAATGAAATTTTACTTTAAATTAGCACATTAAAATATTACTGATTTTTTTATTTATATGATCTCATACACTTGACACAATTTGAAGATAAAATCTTAATTATTACTCTTGTGGAAGAAAGTTACTTAAGAATCATTATTATTGTGGAAGAAAATTTGTATAGAAAGATTAAAAAAATGACTATATTGTGCTTTCCTAAAAATATAATTTATATATTTTAAAGTAATTGTATAAATAAAATCACTTTCTAACTGTCCACTAAATTTATATCATATTGTTCGTTAAACTTTTTGAAATCTTCAAAATCTAAGTCTATTATATATTGTATTGAACTAGTTCAACTTTTTGAAATCTTCAAAATCTAAGTCTATTATATATTGTATTGAACTAGTTCAACTTTCCAAAGGGTGTCCTATTGTTCTCTATCTCACAAGATCCCTAAAGTCAATGTTTTTCTCTCAGGTCATTGAGCAAATGACTTAGGAATGACAACTCCAAGAACACGTGATATTTGATTTATATGCATGAATGAATTATAAGATATATATGATGTTAGAACTATGATGATTAGCAATTATCCTAGCATGAATATTCTATGATATGAAAAATACTTCTAAATGCACTATGATGATATTGTAAAAAAGAGAGGCTAAAATGCTTAGTAAATTAGACTATAATGTAGATGAACGAAACTTGGATTGATTAAAAATAACAAATGAGAGCTCCATTTATAGGGAAAATAGGGCAATGGATGGTCAATATTGAATAATCTTAACAAGGGCTAGGATTGAAAGTTAATGAATCCATGTTTATAATTCTCACTAATGAAATGGTGACAATTGTCAACAAAGGGTTGCTTGAGAGGAGATGCAAGAAGCATCAAATGCTTGAGAAGACATGAAGGTTACCCTAGGAGGTAAGGGTTAAAGTTGGGTTAGGGTTATCCAATGGATAACATTTTTATCCAAGGGATAAACTCTTCTGCAAGTGTTAATAGGTTAACCAGGGTTAAAGCCATGAATGCTTCCCTTGGGTTAGATGAGGATTAAGTTAGAGAGAAAGTCTCTAACCATGCAACAAGGTTGAGGTAACCATTAATAGTTAGGAAGACTTTGGGGACAAATTTGTAAGAGTCCTTCCAAATTTGGGGGAACTCAACAAGTTAGCTTGTTGAAGAAATAAAGCCTTTAATGCATTTAGAAGACTTTCTTCCAATTTTGAGAAGTGACCTCCTCAAACTTAGGGAAGTCATAGGATAAGAGGGATTAAGCTTAATTGGTTAAGATTAGATGGGTTCTAGAAGAATGCTTAGGAGACAAGTGGGAGATGTAGGAAAATGCAAGTGGATGGAGGAAAAGGATTTTAATTAAAATAAAATTGATTTTTTTCAATCAAAATAGATATACAAGTGCGGGATTTTAATAAATAAATTAGATTTATTTATTTGCATGGATCAATTTAATTAAATGTAAATTTAATTAAAAGGGGAGAAAGGGGAATTAATTAAATAGAGTGATTTATTTAATTAATGGCTAGAAAATGGTTTAGGTGAATTTAGTTAAATAAATTGAGTAATTCATTTAATCAAATAGATGAATGTGAAGAAATTAATTAATAGAAATAATAGGGTTAAAATAAATATTAAATATTTATTTAAGAAAGTGGTCTGATTTATACGTCTACATATATAATGAAATAATTTAACATTTAAAAATTTGAATATTAATATACTTTAAATTAATAGATTACAATATTGTTTCTTCTTCTTTCAATTTGGACATAATCTTAATTCTTAAAGTTTGCTTACAAAATTGTTATCTTGTGGAAGAAAGTTTGCATCGAAAGGAAGCATTAAATTATATAACCTAACAATTTATTTTTCATTTAACATTTTTATAATTTTGTTTAACAGATGGCATGCCTTGATTGTAATTCCAAAGGGAAAAATACAATCGTATAGATGCTCATGAAAATATGACCTTACAATTCAATAAAAACGCTGAATTAAAATAATGCACTCCCTAGAATTATCATGGCTGCCTACGCCAGGAACTGTTTGTAATTGCATAAGAATTAAAATAAGCCACTCCCTAGAATTATCATGGCCGCTTGCTCCAGCCATTAAATTTCCTTCGGCTAGATTCTTCGATCCTCCTGTTTTCAATTTATATCTCCTCCTTACCTCTGACCATTCCAAATCTTGTGCTATATGCAAAAATGGTGAACTCTAAATGGCGGGCTTCCATGGTAGTTCCTGTGACGGCTTCATTACAACGCGTGTGGGAGATTCTCAACGACTTCTGTGGATTGAAAAAGTGGCAGCCTACCTTGCTGGTTTGTGAAAGAGTGGATGGAACGCCTGCGCAGGGCCCTGGCTGTGTGCGCTACATTTCTTTTCCGTCTCCCTCCTCACCAGGCCAAATTGCTTGGGCCAAAGAAAAACTCACATCCTTGGACTGCACTAACCATTATTATGGTTATACTATTAGCGACACCAACGTGAAGGGATTTGATGGGTATGAAGGCACTTTGCAAGTCATAGAAGGAATGGAAGAGGAGAAGTGTTGTGTCAAATGGTCTTTTGAGCTCAATCCAGTTGATGGCCTGTCTCAATAGGAGTTTGTGGATAACTTCAGCTCTATCTTGACTGCCGCCATTAACAGTCTTCAAGATGTTGTTTCTTTCCATTAGATGTGTTCTTCATATTGAAATAATTTCATGTTTCTTTCTCTCTAGCTTTCATGGATCTTGACGAGTTTCATGTTCCTCACTGTGTAAGGTTTTAAGATGCTTAAGTGTAATGGGTGTTAATGAAATCTTTGAATTTTCTATTTTATGACAGGCTATGATAGTTTAGTAACTAATTAGGAACATACATGGGCATGTTCTTAATAGTTTCTATTATTGGACCTCTGTCTTGATTGCCATCATGGTCACTCTCCAAGATGTTGTTGCTTCCTCGTATCTCTATCAACAAATTGAAAGTATGTTATGTTTATTTCTTTGAGCAAGATTAATTCCATGTTTATTTCTGTGTAGTTTTCTTTGTGAATGGATTTATGAAACTCTAAGATGTCCATTAAAATAAAAAAATTGGGATCAGATTTTTATTACTATTGGATAAATGAGTTTGATTCAAAAATTATATATTCAATTTCTGATAATAATATCATAATTTGAAACACATTGAAAAATATCTTATTGATGTCGATGTATCCATTCTCCTAAATATGACCAAGATGATTGATGCTCTCACTTGTAAGCGTAATATTCAAACATAGCATATTACTTTCTTTATGGATCTTCTCTATCTATCCTGTAAGGATCTTTATCACATGCTATATTCTTGTGATTTGAAATCTGTTGTTGCTCAGTTTTATTGTAAGCTAACAAAGGATTTCTTGTTGCCTAAAAAGCCCTTTCTTTTCTTCTACTTTTTTCTTGATGGAGGCTTTATATACTTTGTAATTCATTTGTAAATTAATGATACAATTTTCATTCTTCTTTTCGAATTTTCTTTTATTAACCTACAAGTTCTCATCTTTTTTTCCAACTATATCATACTATCTTGTGCAAGTTTAGTTAATATTTTACATAGCACCATAGCACACATGACTGCTCGAGAGAAGAAGCATAACATTTTTTTGCAGGCATTGAAGACTAGAGATTAAAGAATGGAATTTTCAGCGTATGCTATTCTCATGCCATACAACCATTTTGAATGAAAGTCAAAGATTTTGCTTCAACTCAAAAGTGGAGGCTTGTATCGAATAGTCATGGATATAGAGGTTGAACCTAATTGTGTGATTGAAAAATCCAAATATTTCAACTGGATCGATAAGGCTTATGTTCTCCATGCTTATCTATGTCTCCAAAATTGTTTTTTTCATGTGGAAGAATACACAACTCCAAACCATGTTTGGACTATGTTGGAGACTCTTTTTGGAAAGCAAGATGAGATGCAATATCACATCCTAGAAAATGAGCTGAATTTATTAAATTCAAGAAGTTTTGAAGATATTCAAGACTTCTTCACAAAGTTTCTGACTTTATTACTCGAGTTGAAAGGATCCAAATTGACAAATCCACAAAAGGAAATAAATTAATTATTTCTATTCTGTTAAAATTGGGTCCAAAATTTATTGTATGTGTCTTCAATTTTCACATAATTAGGCTTACAACTGGACCAACTTGGAATATGCCCACACTTGATGCTTTTATTGACTCTTTGATATGTGAGTAGGATAAGCTCATAAAGATAAGTACTAACACATGCAAATGATGAAAGTGGAGTTTTGAATGAAAGATATGGCCATTTAAAATTTAGATACACACAACAACTTAGCAAACAAAGATGGTTAAAGGCTTTCTTTTTCGTAGAATTTTTTGATGGAGTTTGTGAGGGTTGTACTCTTGGAAAGCATCCTCAAGAAAAGTTTTAGAAGGAGAATATATGGAGAGCTTATTCTCCTTTAGAGATTGTTCACAATGTTCTAATGATTTTATTTTCAAAACCTTTCATGATAAAAGCCAATTATGTGCTTACATTCACTGATAATTGCACACGATTCACAAGGGTGTATTTTATCAAATTCAAGTATGAAGTGTTTGATAGTTTCAAGATTTTCAAAGCCTATGTAGAGAAGTAGTCTAGGAAAAGGATCAAGATCCTCTACATAGATAATGGGGCAAAGTATGTCAACAATGATGCTCAACATATTTGTGATGAAGATGGAATACAGTTGTTGTAGAACACAGTTCCTTACATTCCATAATAGAATGGGGTAGTTGAGAGAAAGAATCAATCTTTGAAAGAGATGGACAATGGCATGTTAAATGCAAGATCTCTTGCTTCCAAATTGTGGGCTGAACCAATCAACTATGATTCATACATACAAAATAGATCTCCTCACAAATCTATTACAAGAAAAACCCCTTCTGAACCATGGAAAGGCATGCAACTAGAAGTCACACATTTTCACATCTTTGGATCACATACATGGGCCCACATTTCTATAGAAAATAGGAAGGGTTTGGAGCCTCAAAGAAAAGAATGCATATTTTCTGGATATCCAGATAGCATCAAGGGATACAGACTACTAGATCTTTCAATAGAAACAATCTTCACTGAGAGGAGTGTTTACTTTGATGATACATTTAGTCATTCTGATATCATTTCTAATACTTTTGAATCTAATTCCAATGAACATGAGAATGCATATGTAGATCAAAATCCATTTCTTGTTTTGGCTTCCAATGATCATTCAATATCCCTTGTTAGAAATCAAAGAATAATGATCTTAGCTGAGATATATTATGCCCCTCATGCACTTTTAGCTACTGAGCCTATCACGCAAATGCATGCTTATGTGGCTCTAAGATATGACCCTCAAACTTATGCAAAAGATGTACGAAATCCTCTTTGAGAAATAGTCATGGATGAGGAGTACAAATCCCTTATTACGAACCAAACTTGGGACTTGGTTCCACTTCCTTCCTATCGCAATCTTGTTAGATGAAAGCGGGTCTATGGACAAATAAAGTAGCAAATAGACATATGATTAGATACAAAGCAAGGTTGGTAGCCAAAAGATCTCAGCAAGTTTATGACATCAACATTGATACATTATTCTTTATTAAACAATATTATTTTTAAATAAGAAAATACAAAGAAAACCCTAACTTCTTTCTAATCTTCAAGAAAGCAAAATTGACAATCTACATTTGCTGAACATTTTCAACTGAATAGTCACCTTATCACCAAGTTAAAACACAACCTAAACTTATTTAATTTCACTGAAAAAACCCCTGTATGTATCACTTAAATGGGATACTTTACTTTGTTTGGCATAATGCACCTATGTCATGACATTGTCATAGAGCTAAGTGTATGGAAGCTCACCTGGATTTGAACTTGGGTTATCACTGCTATAAGGGCTTCTACATATTACTCTGCCACCACCTGATCACGATTCTAACCACGTATTGTGATTTTAAATTAAAATATTGCATTTTTTATTTTAAAAAATCAACGTTTACCATGTGTTAAAAAGCCTTCTCTTGAGCCTCCCAAACACCGCATGAACCCTTCAAACAAACTGATATAACTTAGTAGTGAATAAATCCAAACTTATTTTCTTTGTGTAAATTTACAATTTATGCACTATTCATACCTCACTGGTCCACATAACATAATATTTTTCCCGCTATTGATTTCCCACAACCATCGAATATCATTGTAAATGAGTGAAAAATATTCAGTAATAATGGTTTAATGCTTTCCAACAAGAAGATTTAGAGGTTAAACAAAAATTAAACAAACAGATCTATTTAATTTGAAGCATTTTCTTGCTCACAAGGGATGGTTTAAGTTCAAAAATTTAGTATGGCGTTTTAGAAATGCAACATTTCCTTGATATGGAAAACGTTGAGATCTGATTAAAAATATGGATCCTTATGAATCATAGACAAGATAGGCTAATCGTTTAAACAATGTTGTGGGTAAACTGTATTTATTTCATTATATAATGCTATGGAAACGAATGCCCATGGAATTTTTGAATACATTATTGAACCACTCCTTTGACATTTTACACTGCTGAAAATCAAAATCTGAAGCCAGCAAAAATCACTAGCACTCAGAATACATATTTTTCTTTTCCTGCAGATATTTCAGCCTATAGCTTTTATACGTTTCCAATATACAGGTTCAAATCTTTATTTTATCCACATAAGACCTTAAAATTCAACTCATCAAGTAGTAATATAATATTATATTAAATTATATAATAATATTTGATATTATTATATAATTTTTCACATTATTTTCAGTTAAAGTCCACGAGCGAAATTTTGATTGGGGTGCCTTTTTCCTTCTTTAACTTTCCAGCTGTGCTCAGCGTATGGGCCAAATGTAATCTTGGTGTTGGCCCTAATGGCCTGTGTTTTATGTCTGAAGTCTGAAGGAGCATGGAGGTTACAAATGGATCAGTTTTGGTGACTCGACATTTCTTTTGGGCCCCAGCCTGTAGCTTGAGAGAGATGGAGACACATAGCATCTTTGGACTATCAATAATATTTTTGTTGGGATGCTTTTCTGTGGAGTTTCCTCTGAGCTTCCGCATGTTCTTCAAGGTGCATTGTCTACCAAGTCACGCTTAGCAAAAACTTTTCTGTTCAGGTGGGTATAAAGATCGTCAAGGCTAAGTGGGAGTAACAACCTCGGGGGCCGTTTTGCTGGGTGTGTTCCTGCGGAATGTCACGACATGGTTTTTCTGTTTCAGGGGTGGTTGTGCATGGTTGGTGGATGTTTGAGCTATTAGCAGAGTGGTGGGCTCTATTTATGCATTATTTTTCCTTGTTTGAGGGTTTCATAACTTTCACGAAGAACAATTAAGTTTTCGTAGATAGAATTTCAGCCTTTTAGTTGTTATTGTTTTCCTGAAAAAGGTTAATCAAATTGTGTCTGCGGCCTTTGTGATGCCTCTTTTCAGTATGATTTGATAGTTGTCTGTGCTTTTCCATGTAATTCTTATGACTTTAGAAATATATATATCAGACTCTATCGATTAAACTATGTTTTGCACTTGTGATTGAAATTTCTTTATGTTGCGAAGGAATCTTAATTGTATCTTAATTGTGGCTCTATTTGGATATATAGATTGTTCAATGGGCTTTAAAACCGCATGCCTTTGTGTTTTATATGTTGTTAATATATTTACAAAATGCTTTGGTGTATCTCCTTAGTAGTTTAGATCTTGTTGTTTTAAGTTTTCTTCTTCCCCTTTTCTCAAAACCATAAGGAAGTGGTAGCTTCTTAAACTCAGAGGTTATTTAGTGAGTCTTGCACAATTGGTCCCCCATCATTGAATTTCCCATAAGGTTGTTCGCTTTCAAACTAAATTTTAGAGTCAATAGTTCTTTTTCTGGCACGCCTCATGGAGCCATAGTTTGAATAAGCCCTGACCCAGTTTATGACTCACAAATCTTTTACCAAGAGTCAAAGAGCCTTAAATCCCAGTTTACTCCTTTCCCCCTTGGTGAATGTTCATTCGGCTGCATCTTCCTCTTCTCAAAGCTTACCAGTCTTTCTTGTACTCACCCTCACAACGATGGCACACGTTCCCCTCAAAAATTTTGTGACTTAGAATAACAGGAGCCCCCTCATTCCCCCAACTCCACCTGTAGTCTGGGGGCCAATCCCTGCAGCGGCACTGAAAGTTGTACCCAAGTTTACTAGGGAATGTCATAACACTCCCGGAGAACATTTACAAGATATAGCCAGTATCTGCACAGTTCACAACATTACCGAGCAACATGTAGCCTTGAGATTGCTCGTAGCCTCTTTCAAAGGAAGAGCTCTGGATTGGTTCAGAACCTCTGGCCATAATACTATAGCATATTGGGATCAGCTGGGCGACCATTTAGTTTAGAGATTCTCTGACAAGATCGACAAATCATCATAGATGCACCAGTTGATCACAATAAAGAGCACCCCTTAGGAAGCATTCACAAAATTCAATTTGAGATTCCAGAGGACCTAGCAAAGAATACCTCTATCCACATGCCCTCCTGTGGATATGGCATTCATCTTTTACCTAAAGCATTTCAATTCTGTCATATTGGTGATGATCCAATCTCTAGGAGGCAACACCCTCCCATAATCATTCGACATAGTAGTTCAAGCAGAAAATAATTTGATCGACATCAGGAAGCTTGCCCCCCACCCCATCATACCAGTCTCTCTTGAGATTTCTCACCAAACTCCTGAAGAGGTCATCCCTAGTACATCTGCCCCATAATATATGTATGTCTACCCCAGCCCCTAGCAAACATATGTCCCTCCACAATTGTCTCTAGCTGCAAAGGTCAACGACATGAAACACTTGTTGAGATCCTTCTCAACCAAAATCTCACCTACTAGACCCCCTTTTCAGCAAAATTTCCAAGGAAACTGACCTCCATACTAGCATAATCAACATGCAAATCACTATGCCGATAAGTCTAGACAGCTGAATTGCCAAATAGTCTTAGTCCCCAATCCTTTGCAAATCGTTTACCCCAACACCGACAAGGAGTTGGCAGTGGGTTAAAATAATCTAGCGGATGATACTAACTCTTGGTGTTTTCCCCGCAATAACACTCACATACCAAGAAATTATCCGAGAGGGAATCTACAGCAAAAGATTGTAGAGCAACAGGGTCTAGGTGTCACCCCCGATGAGTCTATTTATGCATCCCCTAGTATGGATAACGCTTCCCTCATCGCCCAAATGCAGGGTATGTCAATGCAACATGAAACATAGATAACTCTAGATCATATATTATTTTCTTGGATGGAAGACGAAGATGTGGTGCTAACCAATGGCACAACTACCTTAAAGGAGGGAGCCCCCTTCATACAATCAAACTATAATCTCCACTTGAAAAGACATTTCACTGGGAAGAATATGAATACATCAGGGAGAGCACCTGCTAGATAAAGCTCCTGAGCAACCTACAGTCATCCCCACATACCCAAGTAAAGAGTTCATCCCCTATAAGCCAAGAGAGCCAAAATCATCGGTGCCTGCAATACTAGAAATGGTGGAGCAACTGAAGAAGGCTCTAGCCAATGTATCTCTGTGGGTTCTCCTTAGCATCCCAAAGAAAAGCATCAACTGAAAGAGGACCTATCCGACACTAGTGGATGTGCAAGCCGAAATTCCGCTAAAGCTCCAGAGTGCAACGAAAGAGAGCCCCAACACTCTACAGACAAATCATGCTCTCTGACTGTGGTCACCAACAAGACCACATCTCCCAAGTCTTAGATGGAAGGTAAGCCCAAACCTAACCCATTCTATCTAACTCTTATAGTCGGTGATAAGCTCCTGCATAATTCTATGATTGATTTCAGAGCTAGCACTACTATCTGTAACTACTTATCAAGTTTCCATTAGTTTTTATATTCAAAGTCATACTATATATTCTAGTCGGTTAGTACTATCAAATCATGCAGTCGGTACACATAGAGAAGTCGGTATGTACACTCTAGTCAGTTACAGAGGAAAGCAGTGACAGAATGCAGTACACATTGAGCTATCTACCGAGTATCTTTTTGAGACTACTGAGTAGTAAAGATGACACACCGAGTTGACATACATCGAGTGAGAAACATGTTACCAGATACATTGAACCTGGACATGCATATGAAAATGTGTTACAAGATCGAGGCACATCTAACCGTTATTACATTGGAAATTGCACTAGAAGATTGTGTATGATTACAAGGACAATCTAACCAATGATATATTTTGTTTAGTTATTCATTCAAGGTATCTTGTTTGTAAGATCAAAGCAATGAATTGGATCACCATTTTAAGAGATCTATTTATATAGCATAAGTTAAGTGCATGTATGCATGAAGGAAGACTGTTACAGAGACATAGAGGTCACCGAGAAGGTTTTCAGAGAATAGTCGAAGAATAGAGTAAACAAAAGGGTTTATCGAGTTACTATATGGGTTACCGAGGTATGCTATAAGCAAGGTAATCTATTCTAAGCACATAGAATCTGCTATAACATTTCAGATGTAAAGTTGCAGATATTTGTAATGATTTTATTGTAATATTGTGAAGGTTGAAAGAGAAACCTTTAATAGGGTAAAAGACTCTAACCAAGTCTATAAATTGTAAAGCCTCTAACTAGGTGCAGCATTCAGAATAAATGTTGTAAAATCCTCTAGCAAGGCAGATCGAATAGATCTTGTTACTCCTAACAGGGTAAGCTATCAGAAATAGCTAAATGTAGCTCTAACTGAGCATTCTTTATTATTGCAATAGTGAAGTTGTGGGTGCCATCCCCACCGTAGTTTTTCTCTCTAACCAAAATATATGTGTTATGGAGTGAATCATGTATGATCGTTATCTATTTGCATTAACTTTAATTTATGTTACTACACTATTCTGTTTATGCATAATAGTGAAGTTATTATTCAAGAAAAGTTTTGGAGTACCGACTCACCCCTCCCCTCTTAGTACATTAGCTTTCCATATTGGTCCTAACATCGTCATGCCCAGACAAATCGCTGAGTTTTTTAATATCAAGTACGAACCTTTAAATAGGGGAGTCATGCAATTAGACGGGAATAAGTCGAGACCACAGGTCTTACCAAAAGCCTCTCGCTAATATTGTTCACGTGTCCTAGTATTACTGTACCCCAAGAAGTAGTTGTCATTGATATCTTTCTTGTTTTTGGGCTTTTCCTTTCTGAGGATTATACTGCCAAGATAGGAGGCTATCTTTTAGATTGGTCTCACCTCATCCTTCGCACTTAGCACACTACCAAACTCAAAATACTCTCTGAGGCCCTTCATGCCAAGCATGTAGCAGACAAGGCCATGATTAATTTTGAACCCACTCATACTTCTATCTTGAATGAAGAAAGAAAAGTCATAGAGCTCCTAGAGGATGAGGAAGTGACCGAGGAGATCCCACCAAAACAAGAGGTTTTCTTAAATAAATTTATAGACTCTGATCCATTCTCCAACTACCATGCGACTAACCTAGGAAACTATTGTATTTTTCATAAACACCAGGTCATCCCAAAGTTTACCAAAGAGCCATTTTCTAAGGAATAATTGTCATCTACTCTCTAAACCTTACACTTTGACGGTACGAGATGCAAAGTAGGTTCCGGAGCTAGGATTTGCTGCACTTCACCTTCGAGTGAGTGAATCTTGAAATCCTTCCGTCTACAATTTGCATGCTCAAATAATTAGGTAGAGTAAGAGGGACTGATCCAAGGTCTAAGCTTCGCGGAGAAGATGGGTATTAAGCAACTAAGAGTCTTGGGTGACTCTAAACTAGTAATACACCAAGTTTGGGGAATTTACAATACTAAACATGTCCGTATGAGATCTTACTGTTACTACTTATCAAATTGTCATTAGTTTTATATCCAAAGTATTCTATATACTGTAGTCGGTTACTACTACCAAAATATTTAGTCAGTATGAACAGTCTAGTCGGTTACAGAAGGAAAATAGTGACAAAGCCCAGTATACACCGAGCTATTTAACGAGTGTCATTTCATGTCTATCGAGTAGTAAAGATAATACACTGAGTTGATATACACCAAGTGAAACATGTTACCAGATTCATTGAACCTAGACACACACATGAAAATGTGTTACAAGATCAAGGCACATAGAACCGTTATCGCATTGGAAATTGCACATATAGATTTTGTATAATTTTGAGGTCATCTAACCAATGAAATATTTTGCATGGTTATTCATTCATGAAATCATGTTTGTAAGATCGAAGCAATGAATCAAATCACCGACATAAGAAATCTATTTATACAGCATGAATTTAGGGTTAGAGAGATATGTGAATGAGAGAAATGTGTGTGCATATGTGTATGAAGCAAGACTTATGTGATACATGAGAAATCACAGAGTATTATGACTGTTACAGAGACATAGAGGTCACCGAGAAGGTTTTTAGAGAACAGTCAAAGAACAAAGTAAATAGAAGGGTTTACCAAGTTACTTTATGAGTTACTGAGGTATGCTATAGGCAAGGTAATCTTATTTTGAGCACATAGAATCTGCTACAACATTTCAGATGTAAAGTTGCAGATATTTGTAAAGTCTTATTGTAATATTTTGAAGTTGTAAGAGAAACCTTTAATAGGGTAAAAGACTCTAATCAAGTCTATAAATTGTAAATCCTCTAACCAGGTGCAGCATTCAGATCAATGTTGTAAAATCCTTTAGCAAGGTAGATCTAACAGATCTTGTTACTCCTAATAGGGTAAGCTATCAAAAATAGCTAAATATGTATCTCTAACCGAGCACTCTTTATTATTGCAGTAATGAAGTTGTGGGTGCCATCCCCACCGCAGTTTTTCTCTCTAACCAAGAGTTTCTGCATAACCAAAATATATGTGTTATGGAGTGAATCATGTATGATTGTTACTTATTTGTTTTAGCTTTATGTTATGTTACAATAGTTTTTGGTTTATGCATAACAATAAAGATATTGTTGATAAAAGGATTTGAAGTACTGATTCACCCCTCCCCTCTCAGTACATTGGCTTTCCATATTGGGCCTAACAATTGGTATCAGAGCTTGAATCTTGGAAAAGGGTTTAACTGCCTAAAGAGAAAGATCTTATCAATGGAAGGCTACAAACAATCTCGAAGGATTGTGTATCTGCAAGAAGAATTGGATCATGCTAATCAAGTGATTGCAGACATGCAAAGGCAAATGCAAAAATCTCTGAAAGTGAGAAGAAGATTATTTGATGATTTGCAGGACTCTGAAGAGTTAGTGGAACAAATTGAGACATCATCTGAGAATAGTATGTTTGAAGAGACTGAAGAAATGATTGGACAATTGAAAGAAAATAACAAAGCACTGGCTGATCAACTAAAAGAAATGAAAAGAGAACATGAACATTTCAGCACACAGATGACTAGAAATATTGATGCATTGAGGACAACCGAGGACAAAGTAAGAGATCTAGAAAGAAAGAAACAATAACTTGAAGCTTTAGTATCTGATAAAGATGATGAATTCATAAGGTTGACTGGGATTCAACAAAATCTGTCAGATCAACTAGGTTATGCACATCATGAAGCAAATCTGAAAGATGATGAGAATCAAGCATTGAAACTTGAAGTATCAAGGCTGAGCAATGAACTTGAAATAGAGAAGAAATCCAAGGAAACACTGAAGAAGAGTTATGAAGCATCAAAGATGTTGGATGAACAATTGAATACAAGATGACCCTACAAAGAAGGAGGACTTGGTTATAAAGGAAAAGACTCTACCGAGAAGGGAATTTACACTACTGAGAGAGGAGAATCATCAAAGCAAGCTGGAATCAAGAAGAACATCAAAAGAAAGAAGCCTATTTGCAACTACTATGGAAATCAAGGTCATACTGCCAATATATGTCAAATCAGAAAAGGTAAGCAACCAAATGCCACTAAGACCAATGGTTATTGTTACAATTGCAATAAATATGGTCACACATCTAATCAATGTAGGACAAAGTCTGTTAACAATTATCGGAAGGCAAAATTCAAAGGGTTTTGTAAAAACTGCAATAGATATGGACATAGTACCGAGAAGTATTGTTTTAAGAAAAAGAACCACATGTGGTCTGCACACTGAGCAAATAGTAGAGGTTACCGAACTCACACAGATCCTTACCGACAATATTCTGCAATACCATGGGATTACAATACAAGGATATGGTGTGATTGTTGTGGAAGATATGGACATATAAGTGCCAACTGCTTTATAAGGTTTGGAATGAACAATCGAAGATCATGGAGAAATCCTGGTATGGCATGTTTTCATTGTCACAAAGTTGGACACTTGGTTGGAGATTGTAGAGATCAACCTAGAGAAGACACTGAGGAAATAAAAGAGAAATTAAAGATGATTTGGAGAAAGAAGGAAATTGTGTCAAATAAAGAAAGCACCTTACCTACCGAGTTAGGTGCTCCCACTCCAAATTAATCGGTAAAGGTATGAAGGGACTGCATTATCACAAGGTTAAATCTTAAAGTGTTTCTATTTTAGTATGTACTAAATTCAAAATCTACATAGTAAGATGTAGTAGTAAGTTTGGAATTCTATCAAAGTCTTTTGGAGTACTTTATAAGAAATTTGTCAAGTCGGTGAATTCAGGAAGCCTGTCAAGCCAGTATATGAAGGAAATTTGGTTACTCGGTTAAAGCTCAAAAAGGGAAAGAAAGTTGAGTAGAACTGAGTGCATTTAATGTCTTTGACCTAACTTGCATGGAGCCCAATAAGGTTTATTATGTACTTAAAGCATTCTTCGAGGTCATTTTCATTCACCAAGTTTTTGAGAAGTAGTGTAGAGCGAATCAAGGTGATCAAACCATCTTCAAAGTGAAATCTAAGGTATTTACATCAAATCTCATCGCATTGCTAAGCTGGTTTACCGAAATCATTAAGTTGTTATTATTTGCTGAGTGTGAAGCGTCTGCCATTTGTTAAGTTCTCAAACCCTAAGGTTCCTGTGTCAATTTTTATCTAAAATCAAAATGGCACCTGAGATCCAAGACCCCATTGTTGTCAAGAATGTAGAGAAGCCCTCACTAAAATACTCTTTTACTCCCAAAATTGCATCTGAACCGGATGACAAAACTGCCTTTTCACTCATCCCGGATCGAGTCTTGTTAGTCGAGGATGTGAGATTCTTCACCAAATGCCGTGTTGAAGAACTCGATCATGTTGAGATCAAAGATGCATATGATGAATTGTGCACAAATGGTAAAATGGATAGCAAGTATGAGCACATCAAATTCAAGGGATTGACTGAAGCCCTAACCTATCCTCGTGTGTTCAAACCCCAGGGGTCAAGTTTGTACTAAGCTGAGTGCATGATGATTTCATGTGGCTACAAGAGCAACCATTTAAGATCACTAAAGAAATCATTCATTTGATCACTGGTTATCCTAGCTATGATCATGCCCGAGCACAGAAAATTATATCACAGAAGGAATTGATTAGTTTGACTAGAGTAGAATCTGATTGCAGAGGTCTGAAGTTGAACAATGTCACTGATCCTGAACTCAAATTTGCCATTAGAGTAATTGGTTACTATTTCTTCTAATCGGCAAGGGAAAATAGTGTACCCTATGCACCAGTGGACTTAGCATACAAAATTGTTAAGAAAGGCATGAAAATTGACTTGTGTGAAGTATTGTTGAAGAACTTGTTTGAAAATCTGAACACAATCAGGAAGCTGAAGAAGAACAAAACGGTAAATACTCTAAAATTTGGATCACTACATGTATGTATGTTTTTCTGCTTTGAGAATTTTTTTTCAACAGTCGGTAAATTTATTTGGGAACTACACCGACCAATCACCCATTAGATCAATAACTTCATCAAGAAGTTAGGTGATAACTTTAATGATATAATGGATTATTACTTCAGCAAGTTCCAAGAGAAAATGCCTAACAGGTACCGGATTCCACCCCAGCTAGTAGAAAAATACAAAGATGAAATATGTTTTGAAGTTGACACCGATTATTGTTATGTGAATGTTGTGGAACCGAGGATTCAATCTTTGTCACCTATGGGTTACGAGATTGATTTTGATATCACACAACAGCAAATCGATGCATTTCTAACACTACCAAGGCATACTACCAAGATGAGGTATGGAACCTATGAAGAGGTGAAAGAAAAAGTAAAGATGAGCGTTGTAGTACCCAAAGCTACAAGGAAGGCATCAAAGATGATTAAGGCATTAACTGAGAAATTCGGAGAAGTGTCTTCCTCCACACCTATCAAAGGCATTCTAGCCATCACGGAAGAGTAGACAGAAGCCCAAGAAGCAGCCATAACACTTAGCACCAAATTGCCTAAGGGAAAAGTGTTGAAGAGAAAGAAACAGGACACTTCAATGGCCCTACCGACTCCTCCAACAAAGAGACCTAACACAAGGGCATTTATTGCATCACCGAGTAAGAAACAAAAGACTGTTGTCATTCCTAAGGTAAATAGAACTTACAAGAAATCTACTCGGAGACTCATTTTGCCAAAAGACTCAAGTGATACCAAATCTGAAGATGCAAGTAAATTTCAGATTGTGAAAAGCAAGAAGGTAGATGTACATAGTGTAGAAAATTTTTGTAATAATTTGAAGGAAAATGGTGGATTTGGTGGATTCAGATTTGTCAAATATGAATCTAGATCTGCTGATGAAAAGAGGCAAATTGAAGAAGCTGTCATTTGCACACTTCTAAAATTCTGAGTGGTCCCATTAGAAGTATGTAATTCTATTCCTAAGGAATTATATGCACATATTGAAACCAGATGGAAATATGCCCTAGACTCGGAGAAACAAATCAAAGAAAGAAGTCTGGTGCATCTCTTTCCTGATATGTCAGTTGTTGAAATAAAAGAACATCTGACAAACAACCAAACACAATTTACAGTAAAAAAAAAGGCCTTGAAATTGATGAATGGCCTATATATAGAAGTGGAGAAGGAAACAAAAGAGAAATGGCAGGACATCTTTCAAAGAAAGAATGCTGGTGAACAATCTACAGTGGAAATAGTCGATGTCACTAACCAAGAGCTTGATGTCACCAAGCAAGACCTTGCTGACACCATTATTGGCTGATATTAATGCACAAAATTCTTTAATGGATAGTGTCAAGGATGCCCTCTCCGTCACTCTCACTGAAGCCAAGACAAAGTACAAATCCATTTTTGATCAGTTGCTACCTCCAAATGGTAACTAAAATTTGATGTTTGTCAAAAAGAGGGAGTATATCATCAGAGTATATATAGCATCAAAGTACGCAGGGGGAGTGTAGTATTCAAAGTATCAAACAAGTGGAGTGTAGTATACAGGGGGAGTATATCGAGCAGAATGAGCAGAATAAGTAGAGTATCCAAGAGCAGTGAACCGAGCACTGAACAGAGGAAAGAAATAGAGGAAAGAATAATGAT
Organism: Cryptomeria japonica; assembly: GCF_030272615.1. NCBI lineage: Eukaryota > Viridiplantae > Streptophyta > Pinopsida > Cupressales > Cupressaceae > Cryptomeria > Cryptomeria japonica. The sequence goes on along the minus strand of NC_081414.1, from coordinate 810,563,252 downwards.
TACAGAGTATTGATCACCGAGCACATATAATCAGAGTTTTGTATAGCATATTGATAAGGGGAGTATATTTGATTATACTATTTCATTGACTAATGTATATACTGTATGTTTAGTCAAATTTTGTAAAGTATATAGATTTTTGAGTAATGACTTTGAAAGTAGTTTTGTCAAAAATCTCAACTAATGTCAAAAGGGGAGATTATTACTACTTATCAAATTGCCATTAGTTTTATATCCAAAGTCATTCTATATACTCTAGTTAGTTACTACTTTCGAAATATTTAGTTGGTATGAACAATCTAGTCGGTTACAGAAGGAAAACAGTCACAAAGCCTAGTATACACCGAGCTGTTTACCGAGTGTTATTTCATGTCTACCAAGAAGTAAAGATAATACACCGAGTGAAACGTGTTACCAGATTCATTGAACCTGGACACAGACATGAAAACTTGTTACAAGATTGAGGCACAAAGAACCGTTATCGCATTAGAAATTGCACATATAGATTTTGTATAATTTTGAGGTCATCTAACCAATGAAATATTTTGCATGGTTATTCATTCGAGAAATCATGTTTGTAAGATCAAAGCAATGAATCTGATCACCAACATAAGAAATCTATTTATACAACATGAATTTAGGGTTAGAGAGATATGTGAATAAGAGAAATGTGTGTGCATATGCGTATGAAGCAAGACTTATGTGATACATGAGAAATCACAGAGTATTATGACTATTACAGAGACACAAAGGTCATTGAGAAGGCTTTTAGAGAACAGTTAAAGAATAGAGTAAATAGAAGGGTTTACCGAGTTACTTTATGAGTTACCGAGGTATGCTATAGGAAAGGTAATCTTATTTTGAGCACATAGAATCTGCTACAGCATTTCAGATGTAAAGTTGTAGATATTTGTAAAGTCTTATTGTAATATTTTGAAGTTGTAAAAGAAACCTTTAACAGGGTAAAAGACTCTAATCAAGTCTATAAATTGTAAAGCCTCTAACTAGGTGCAGCATTCAGATCAATGTTATAAAATCCTTTAGCAAGGTAGATCTAACAGATCTTGTTACTCCTAATAGGGTAAGCTATCAGAAATAGCTAAATATGTAGCTCTAACCGAGCACTCTTTATTATTGTAGTAGTGAAGTTGTGGGTGCCATCCCCACCATAGTTTTTCTCTCTAACCAAGAGTTTCTGCGTAACAAAAATATATGTGTTATGGAGTGAATCATGTATGATTGTTACTTATTTGTTTTAGCTTTATGTTATGTTACAACAATTTTTGGTTTATGCATAACAATAAAGATATTATTGATAAAGGGATTTGAAGTACTGATTCACCCCTCTCCTCTCAGTACATTGGCTTTCCATATTGGGCCTAACACTTACTGCACCAGAATGTGGGATTTAATTGAAAGCTTCGATGCTTTCAATATCCAGAGTATCCCTCAAAAAGTAAATACTGTTGCCTATCAGATGGTAGCAATTAGATCACAATTCGACACTATTGTCGATTTGCTCGCCAAATCCCAAGCAATCTATGTGGTTTTCTAGCTGGCTATCCCTAATAGCGATACCCAATGGAAAGTTTTTGAGAGTGATTAGTAGATTTCACCGTTCATTCAAAATTCAAGGGAGTTTGCAAATTAGCTATAGCTTAAAGTGAAGGAGGCTTACGAAGACTAAATCCTCTAGTTAAGATCCAATAAACTTCCTGACGGTCTGATCACCCTGGAGAATTTGTTTGACCATGATGACACCAAAAAGGACAGGTGAAATCTTATGGCTGATAAAGGAGATTATACCAAAATGTCAATAGGAGATGGGAGGATACTTAAAGTAGGGAAAGATGTTTCTCCAGAAGACAAGAGACGCTTGACCTGGTATTGTGATGAATACATGGGTGTCCTAGCATGGTCTTACAAAGATTTGAAAGGTTATGGCCCTAGCGTCATTCAACATACTATCGAACTCACTGATGGAGCTAGGCTAGTCTGACAGAAGCAAAGGCCGATCAACCAGAAGATTGGGTCTCTCATTGCTCAAGAGTTAAGGAAGTTGATCGAGTCCCAGATTATCTACCCCATTAAACACAGCACATGGGTGTCCAATTTGGTGCCCAAAAGGAAAAAGAATGGAGACATCTGGCTCTATGTAAATTTTAGAGATCTAAATCAAGAATCTCTAAAAGATCACTACCCCTTGCCTTCAGTGGAGTAGTTGTTGAGCATGGTGGCGAGATCAGAAATGTTCTTGATGCTCGATGGTTTCTCAAGATATAATCAAGTCCTCGGGTAACATTCGCATACCAAAAGATGCCTTTCAGGTTGTCAAATGCTGGAGCAACTTTCCAAAGAGATATAGATTTGGCCTTTTAAGAGATCATTAATAAAATTAATTTGATACAATGGGATGACCTAATAGTGTTTTCTAAACAATGAGAAGACCATTTTGATCATCTCGAGTTGGTTTTTTCAAAAGTGCCTCGAGTTTGGGATTTCCTTAAACCAAAAGAAATGTATCTTTGGCGTCTCTCAAGGTAAGATACTAGGACACATAGTGTCCAAGGAAGGTTTCTCCATTAACCCTGACCGAGTCAAAGTTAGAAAAGATCTTCCCCTTCTCGTCAACAAAAAGGGAGTCTAGTCTTTCATAAGAAAGGTCAACTTCGTCAGTCATTTCATTTATGATTTTGTCAGAATAATAAGGCCCATCGCCCTGATGCTCAAGAAGGAGATGCATTTCAAATGGACTCTTGAAGCCAAAGGATCTTTTGACAAAATCAAAGACACCATCTATTCAACCCCCGTGTTATCTAACCCGAATATGTCAAAGGGATTTCATAATATATGTTTTTTCAGGTCAGTATAGCATTGCCATGGTCCTGACCCAGAAGGATGTCAAAAAATGGAGTGAGCATCCTATAGATTTCCATTCCAATACTCTCAAAGAATATGAGGCTAAATATAACTTCATCAAAAAGCAAGCCTTGGTCATGGTGAAGGGACTAAAAAAATTTAGGCACTTCATTGCCTGCAATAAAACCACCGTGTATGTAGCCCATCCTACAGTCCAAGAATACATCATGGAAGGTGACATCACCGAAAAGAGCGCTAATTAGATCACTAAGATCTTGGAGTATGATGTTGATATTAGGCCAACCAAAATAGTTCGCAGCAGAGGCTTATGCTAATATATAGTTCAGGAGTGCAAAACCCATAAAAATGAGATGGCCACAGAGGAAGTCGTGATGATTTCCCCTAAGTCTCCAAACACATGCTAGACAGAGGCCAGAAAGCACTTTATGAAGACCGGGATTTTCCTGGAGGGTCTCCCTCCAGAAAAGAAAAGGTTCTATAGACTCCAAAACAATAGTTTTTACCTGGTAGATGGCATACTTTTCAAAAGGAATTATGATGGGGTCTTGCTCTGTTGCGTAGATCAATGCCAAGCTGATAAAATCCTACATGAATTTCACTATGGCTCATTGGGAGGTCATTTCTCTGCATAGACAACCATCATCAAAATCACCTAGGCCGGATATTTTTGGCCTTCCATGTTCAAAGATGTGCACACTTTGGTGAGGGAATGTAAGGAGTTCTAGTATTATACTGCTAGGAGTAGAAAAGTAGCAATGCCTCTCAGACCTATGATGGCAGAAGAGCCTTTTGCCCAGTGGGTACTTGATTTCATAGGGATGATCAACCCCCCTAGTTCAGCCGGACACAAGTGGATCCTGACCGCTACTGATTACTTCACCAGATGGTCTGAGGCCATCCCTTTAATGAATTCATCAGAGAGCGAAGTGCTAACTCTCCTAGAAGATCTAGTGTGTCGATATGGTCCACCTAAGACCATCATATCAGACAACACGCATGCATTCATTGGTTTTCAAATCACCCAATTCATCCTCAACAAAGGTATCTACCTCAAAACCTCCTCTAACTACTACCCTAAGGGGAACGGGCTCGCCGAGTCCACTAACAAGAACCTTATTAGGCTCATCAAGAGGATAGGCTCAGAATATAAGAGGGAATGGCACCATCATTTGAGGAGTGCATTGTGGGTGGACCGAATAATGCTTAAGTAGGTTCTAAAAAACTCCCCATACAAGCTAGTTTATGGGAAGCATGCATTGTTTCCTATCTCTTTAGAGGTCTCAGCCCTACAACTACTTAAGTCTATCGAGGTGGTAGAGAATGGCTCGATGGCTATAAGGTTGGGAGAAATTATGGAGCTCAAAGAAGTTAGGGAGACAACTTTCACATCTCTCCAAGACCGCCAGCAAACCATCAAGAGGTGGTTTGACAACAAAAAAGTTCCAATCAGGTTTTCATCCAAGGGGACCTCGTGTTCAATATAACGAAAGGGTGGCCAGGCCTAGTCAGTACACCAAGTTCAACAGTTTGTGGGAGGGGCCTTTCTGTATCATGTATTGTAAGGGTTTTAATTATTTTGACCTCGAGGATACGAATGGAGACTCTCCGGATCCTAGTCAATGGGTTCCACCTCAAACCATTCTATTAAGGTTTCTTCCTCCCTAAATGTATATATTCTTAATAGTTCTTTTGCGTGCCTTATTTATTTTAATTATTCTCAGTCATAATCCAAGCGAGGTAATTGAAATCACAAAATATACCATATTAAGCAAAAATAGGAAACTATCATATTATGGACATTTTGTTTTTCTTTTACATTTGAAGGGTGGACCTTTGGCCCTATTTTACAAAAAGTAATAAGTCAAAGCGCTACAAGATGGGCTACCACTTTCTCATTGATCCTCCTCATCTTCGTCATCCCCCATCTAGAAGTCCGAGTCCCCGCTATCATTTGGAGGGTCATCTCCCACCGACAACTCGTGGTCGTGATTGTCATAAGGTACCCCAGCCATGTAGATAACAACCATATCAGGTTGTATATGCGGCATCAAAACCTAAGGGAAGATGTAGTCCATGAAATTAGAATACCGTTTGGTTCCATCTGAAACAGGGACTATCATGTGAACCCACAAGAGGAAATCTGCAGCAAGCTCGACACGAAACCGATGGGAGGACAGTGTCATTATCCTCAAACTGCCGATGAGAAAGTGCCAGGGTACTTCGTCGCTAGATGAAATAAAACATCTCAGATTAGACGGCAGGGGGAGGCCCCTAAAAGGGACATGATATGCAACTACATCTTCCAACCTGCCTAGATACACCTGAGAAAAGAGCACCTTGGTGAGCTATGAAGCCAATAGCCCAGCCAGACCGCAATCCAACAATGAGGCTATGAAGCATTAGTAGATATCCGTGTTTACACGGTAGCGATCGGCATTATCAATGAAATCCTCTCTGAGCACCCATTTGATAGCAGTGATTATTAGAGGATTCTTCCACCCTATCATCAGTTGTAGCCTCTTATCAGAGATATTCCCAAGGAACATGACCTGCACTTTGCTGCTGATGAGTTTGACAGGAGTATCCATTTTTTAAAGAAACTCCATCATTGAAGCTAGCACTATACAAAAGCTTGTTTGGAAAGACATATTTATAGAAAAATTACAGCTCAAGGTGACAAGTGGCTAAGACACCAATGCTCCTCAACTCCAATGCTCCTGTCATTCTCCATTAATTTGCACAAGGGAATGAACTTTGATTCAGAGTTGGCGATGTCCTGCTTGGTACCTTGAAATAGGAGATTGTGCAAGCAAACGCCATGCGTATGTGTAGGTACATTGTGTTTAAACCAAAGCCTTTGCAGGACTGTCTCCACTTGCGAGCCTTGATGTCTGCCGATCTTCTTGGTTAAAGACAAGATCCATCCGAACAAGCTTTTCATCTCAAGTGGCTTCAAGCAATGACGGGTTAAATAAGTGCTCAATTGGAAAGCGAGGATGGAGATCATCCTCATCAGAAGTTAATTGTGGCTGCAAAATGAGCTAGCATACATGTAAATGGATGCTTGCCATTAAGTGTCCATTGTTGCGAAAATATAGGGACTCAATGCATTTAAGGAATGCGGTTTCCCTCATTCATCTTATTACTCTTTTGTAGCCTATGATAGTTCTAATACTAAATGTAGGTACAGATCCAATAGCCAACAAGATGAGAGGGGGGGTGAATCATACAAACTTAATTTTCCATAAAAACATCAAATTCAACCTCGGTAACATATACTTTAGTAATATAACCCAAAATTGTTAAACATGCAAACTTAAAAGCATATAAACATCATAAACCTCATAACACTAGATTTAAAGTGGAAACCCAAATAGGGAAAAACCACTATGGGATTTCGGACCCACTAGGAAATATACTCTTCTAGAGTATGCTCGGTTAAAAGCAAATCTTGTTAAAGATTACAAACACATTGCTAGATGTGACCCAGTTAAGGGATTTCCCTCAGATCTATTAGGATCTTCACCTTGTTAGAAGTGACCTTGTAAAAAGATTTCAAACACTCAATCAGAATGTCACCTTACTAGAGGGTTTTACAAATAAGACTGTTAAGTCCACTTAGTTAAGAGATTTTCTGTCACTTTCACAAAATAATAGTATTAAAATCTATCTGCAACTTCACATCTAAACTGCTAAAGTAGATTCTTATTTGTTCAATACAATCTAGACATAGAACTAATCTTGTCCATCTACTGGGCTTCTATACTCTATTATTCAAACAAGTCTTCAAGCTTTTGTGCTTGGTAATCACTATGTAGCATCCCTGTGCATACACTTGCCCGCATGCATTGTTTATCAATAGTTTCCTATTTATAAACAATTAGCTAACCACTTAATCTCTTTGATCACATTTTCCATGATCAATCATAGCCATCAGATCTTCAAACTTGTCTAGGTTCAATGCATCTTTCGATCTGAAAACATTTTACCCTGCCTAGGAACTTGCATATATTTCTTGGAACTTGTGCCAGGGTATCGCGGTTCAATCTGAATTATAGATCTTCATGCCGACTTTCCTTTGCCATAGATTCATTAACAAACTATATTTACGACAAACCAATCATTTAATCAATTCCATCTCATCAACTTCCTTCATTCAATAATGCATGTAACCATTTAATGCATTATGTTATAGCTCGGTTACAACTTAGTTATAACTCGGTAAATACTAAACTTCACTCGGTAGACATTCCACCTTCATTAATCGATAGCGATAACCTTAGGGTTTACCGACTAGGTTCTTTGCTTGTTAACATAGTATAGTATTAACCTTACAATTTATAGCATATGTATGATGTTAAAATAAACTAAACATCATGATCTCATCATTGTCTGACTCGGTAATAGTTTCCCCATTGAATACCTTATTCATCCCCTTATTCATCATATTCTTTCTGTGTCTTTTACCGACATCTTTATATTCTTCAAATCATACTTCTCAAGCTATGGCAACATCATACTAAGTTAGAAAATCAATTTCTTGAGATCAATGACAAAATAATAATATCAAGACAGTAAACATCCTTAATCAGTTATATCCATAATCATCAACAACCTTCTCAATATCCTTATTGAAATGTCAACAATCTCCCCCTTTGGCATTGATGGAAAAACCAATTGATTTGACCTTAAAAGATTTGAATTGCTGTGATTCTAAAATGCTGAAAAGCTCTCCCCCATACATTAGACTTCTCCTCTTTTCTCAGTCTTCTTTCCAAACTTCATTCTTCTCCCCTTTCTCAGTTTTCTCCCCCTTTGACAACAATGCCAAAAACTAAAGAACTAAAACATAATTTCTCCCTATATGAAGTGATTTCCTACTATTGTGTATCAATTCAGTCTTGGTCAGAGCATTTTGGTTTTCAATTCATGTTCCCTGTATTGTTTTCCTATAATATTTCCTGTACACATTTAGAAAACCTCCTAAAGTGTGTAAAGCAACATCAACTCCTAAAAGATATTCGATAGTCATCGGATTGATGCTTTCACCCAACTCGGTCAGTGAGTAGAAGATAGGGGTAGGACCCCTAACTTACTTCTAAGATATTCAAAAGTGTCCCTTGGTAGTGGCTTGGTGAAGATATCTGCTATTTGTTCCTTTGTGCTAACATACTCCAACACCACTTTCTTCTCTTGAGCTTCTTCTCTAAGATAATGATATTTGATAGAGATGTACTTTGTCTTAGAGTGCATAACCGGATTCTTTGAAATGTTAATGGGACTAGTATTGTCACAGAATATAGTTACTGGCTCGGTAACTTTCTCATTTATACCTTCCAACAGTTGTTTGATCCATGTAATGTTAGTACAATTCAATGCTACAGCAATGTATTTAGCTTCTGCTGTTGATTGTGAAACACATCCTTGTTTCTTGCTAAGCCAACTCACTAGTCTTTCTCCTAAAAAGAAAGCTCCTCCAATTGTGCTTTTTCTGTCATCAATGTTGCCTGCCCAATCAGCATCAGTATAAAGTTTTAAATCAAAAGCATTTCCTTTCTGATATACTAAGCCATAATCCTATGTGCCTTTCAAGTATCTAAAAATTCTTTTGATTGTTGTCATGTGTGTTTCCTTAGAATTTGCAGAAAATTTGCAACTATACCTACTACATGTGTTATGTCTGGTCTGCTGTGAACAACATATTGTAGCTTTCCAATCATGGATTGGTAAAGTGTCTCATCAACAGATGTAGATTCATCATTCTTTGATAATTTATAGTTGGTAGTCATAGGAGTACTTACTAGTTTTGAATCCTCCATTCCAAATTTCTGCAAGATTTCCTTTATGTACTTGGATTGAGTAATGAAAATCTCATTTTTCATTTGTAGTGTCTGTAAACCTATAAAATACTTTATCTCACTGATTGACATCTCAAATTCTTTTCTCATTTCATTTCCAAAGTTCTTGCATAAAGAGTCATTTCCATAAAATATAATATCATCAACAAATATGGCTGAGATTAGTATTCCATTTTCATCATTCTTCATGTACATATTGTTGTTCTCACTTGTCCTTATAAAACCAATCTCAATCAAATAAGAGTGCAATCTTTCATACCATGCTCTAGGTGCTTGTTTCAAACCATATAAAGCTTTGTTCAATTTACATACCTGATCTTTATTATTGTCTTCAACAAATGCTTCAGGTTGTTCAATAAAAACTTCTTCTTCTAATATTCCATTCAGAAATGCAGATATGACATCCATTTGATATACCTTGAAGTTTTTGAAAGCAGCATATGCCAACAATGTTCTTACTCCTTCAAGTCTAGCAACAGGTGCAAAAGTTTCACCATAATCAATTCCTTCTTCTTGAGCATAACCTTTGCAAACTAGTCTTGCTTTGTTTCGAATGACCTCTCCTTTTTCATTTAGCTTGTTTCTGAAAATCCACTTTGTACCAATTACATTTTTGTTCTTCAGTCTTGGGATTAGTGTCCATGTGTCATTCTTCTTGATTTGATCAATCTCTTCTATCATAGCATTTATCCAATCTTCACTGTTAAATGCCTCTTTCACTATTCTCAGTTCAAATTCAGATATCAGACATGTGTTCTGTCTCAGTTTGTTCCTTGTCATCACTGGATCATCCTTATCTCCTACAATCTGACTTGGTGCATGATGTCTTCTAACATACTTGGCTAATATAGGCTCGATAGGCTCTGTATGATCTTATTCATCACTCGGTAATTGGATATTCTCTTGATTTTCTACAACAGTCTTCTCGGTAAGAATTCTTGGTTGAACATAGACAAATTCATCATAGTCTTCTAGTTCCTTGGAATTTCCTTCATCATTTGTTTCTGTAAATTCATCAATTTTCACATTTGTACTTTCTACTATTTTGTTAGATGATTTGATCAGACATTTAAATTCTTTACTTCTAGAAGAATAACCTAGAAATATTCCTTCTTCACTCTTCTGATCAAACTTGCCATTTCTATCATCTTTGTGAACATAGCATCTACTTCCAAAGATTTTAAAATAACTTACGTTAGGTTTCTTATCATACCAGATTTCATATGGTGTCTTCAAAGTACCCTTCTTCAATTGTACTTGGTTCAGGGTGTAAACTGCTATGCTTATTGCTTCTCTCCAAAATGTTTATGGCACCTTCTTTTCAATCATCAATGTTCTAGCACAATCCCCAATAGATTTGTTTCTTCTCTCCGCTATTCCATTCTATTGTGGAGTTCTCGGTGCAGAGACTTGTCTTTTAATACCATGATCATTGTAGAATAAGTTGAATTCATCAGATGTGAACTCTCCTCCTCTATTTGATCTAAGACATTTCAGTTGTCTTCCTGTTTCATTTTCAACTCTTGCCTTGTACCATTCAAACATTTGAAAATCTTCTGATTTTTCTTTTAGAAATATTACTGACATCATCCTTGAATAGTCATCCACAAATAATATGAAATATTTATCACCATAATAACTTTGAACTTTCATAGGACCACAAAGATCAGTGTGCACTACATCTAAAATTCCCTTAGAAGTGTAAGACTTACTTGTAAAGATTGATCTTGTCACCTTACCCATCTGACATCCTCGGCACATAGCATTCTCAGGTTTTTCAAGACTCGATAGACCTCTTACTTGGTGCTTCTTGATTATTTTGATCAGATTATCAAAATTTACATGACAAAACCTTTTATGCCATAACTAGGTATCATCTATCTTTGCATACAAACACTTGTTCTGAGTTTAATCAAGGTGAAATGTATTACCTTCTGTTTGTGTCCCGGTAGTAGCTAACTTTCCATTCTTGTCATGAACTTTGACAATTCCTTTCTAAAATTCTATTCGGTAACCTGTGTTGTTTAGTTGTGCTACACTCAACAAATTGTATTTCAAACCTTCAACCCAATAAACATCATTACATCTTGCATTGTCAAGAAGTGTTATAGATCCTTTACCTTTCACCGGACATGGTGCATCATTACCAAATCTAACATAGCCTCCATCATAATCTTCTAATATAACAAAATTGTGTTTATCTCCTGTCATATGATGTGAGCATCCACTATCTATGATCCAAGAATCATTAGTGTTTATGTGAGATATTATGGCTTTTTCTTCATACCTTTCTTCATCTGATCCATCTTTGATAGCCACATAAACTACTTCCTTTGTATTAGTTTCAACTGATTTATCATCATTGGATTCCTCATCGACTATTAAGCATGTCTTTCTATCTCTTCTTCTGAAGTCTCGGTGTCTTCTATAATGATTATCTTTTTGTCTATCATCTTGGTAATCTCTCTTTTCAGTAGAATCTTTGTCAGGATAGTTAGAAGACATATGTCCTATCTTATCACAATTGAAACATTTCAAAGGTAGTTTTCCTTTGTACTTACCGTTGAATCTCGGTAACCTTTTGGCTAATAGTGCTTCAAACTCTTCTTGCTTTCTGATTTTCTCATACAATTTGTGTACTTCTTCCATGTTCTTATGAAATCTTTCACTTGCTCCACTGTGATCTCCTTCAGAGTACTTATACTTTATTTCATTGAAATCATTAGATTCATCAAGATGAAAAGAACTAAATGCAGATTCAACTTTATTTACAGAAGATCCACTGTTATCAAAGTTACTTAATTCAAATGCAGGTAGCTTACCAATAGTAGCATCTAAAGAAACTGGCATATTAGGTACAGACCTCAATTCATTGATTGCAAAGACTCGAATTACATAAGATGGTAGAAGGGTTCTTAACAACTTGCTTGTTATATCCTTTTCTTTAATAGTTCCACCTGCTCCTTTGATTTGATTGACAATCTCCTCTAGTCTTGTACTATATTGAGTTATGTTCTCACCTTCACTCATCCTCATCGATTCAAGTTGTCCTCTTAGACTATCTCCTTTTTCTCTTTGAACATGTTCATCTCCTCCATAAACTTGTATGAGCTTATCCCACATTGCCTTTGCATCATTGCAGCCTTCTAGATCATTAAACTCTGAGTCGGTCAATGCAGATGTTATTTCAATCATTGCTTGAATATGTTCTTGCTTTGCCTTTATCTCTTCCATTGTTAATGGATAGGTGCTCGGTGTAACAAAATCATTCTCTAGATAGTATACATCATATTCTCCAACTCTTGATAGATGCAACTTCATCCTTTTCTGCCATGTAGAGAAACTTGACTTGTTTAGCTTCGGTGCATCCCTCTTATACATCTTTGGATCTTTAACTCAAGTGCCTTTAAACTTTTCTTCTAGAGTCCAAGGCTCTAACACCAATTGATAGTTTTGATACTAAATGTAAGTACAAATCCAATAACCAACAAGATGAGAGGGGGGGGGGTGAATCATACAAACTTAATCCTCCATAAAAACATCAGATTCAACCTCGGTAACATATACTTTAGTAATATAACCCAAAACTGTTAAACATACAAAATTAAAAGCATATAAACATCATAAACCTCATAACACCAGATTTAATGTGGAAACCCAAATAGGGAAAAACCACTATGGGATTTCAGACTGGGACTAAGAAATATACTCTTCTAGAGTATGCTGGGTTAAAAGAAAATCCTGTTAAAGATTACAAACACATTGCTAGATGTGACCCGGCTAAGGGATTTCCCTCAGATCTGTTAGGATCTTCAACTTTTTAGAAGTGACCTTGTTAAAGGATTTCAAACACTCAATCAGAATGTCACCTTGCTAGAGGGTTTTACAAATAATATTGTTAAGTCCACTCGGTTAAGAGATTTTCTATCACTTTCACAAAATAACAGTAAAGCAGATTCTTATTTGTTCAATACAATCTAGACATAGAACTAATCTTATCCATTTGCTGGGCTTCTATACTCTGTTATTCAAACAGGTCTTCAAGCTTCTATGCTCAGTAATCACTATGTAGCATTCCTATGCATACACTTGCCCGCATGCATTATTTATCAACAGTTTCCTATTTATAAACAATTATCTAACCACTTAATCTCTTTGATCACATTTCCCATGATCAATCATAGCCATCAAATCTTCAAACTTGTCCAGGTTCAATGCATCCTTCTATCTAAAAATGTTTTACCCTGCCTAGGAACTTGCATATATTTCTTAGAACTTGTGCCAGGGTATTGTGGTTCAATCTGAACTGTAGATCTTCATGCCAACTTTCCTTTGCCATAAATTCATTAACAAACTATATTTATGGCACACCAATCATTTAAGCAGTTCCAACTCATCAACTTCCTTCATTAAATAACACATGTAATCATTTAATGCATTCTGTTATAGCTCGGTTACAACTTGGTTATAGCTCGATAAATACTAAACTTCACTTGGTAAACATTTCGCCTTCATTAACCGATAGCGATAACCTTAGGGTTTACCGACTAGGTTCCTTAGGGTTTACCGACTAAGTTCTTTGTTTGGTAACATAGTATAGTATTAACCTTACAATTTACAACATATGTATGATGTTAAAACAATCTAAACATCATGATCTCATCATTTTTTGACTCGGTAATAGTTACCCCATTGAATACCTTATTCATCCCCTTATTCATCATATTCTTTATGTGTCTTTTACCAACATCTTTATATTCTTCAAATCATACTGAGTTAGAAAATCAATTTCTTGACATCAATGACAAAATAATAATATCAAGACAGTAAACATCCTTAATCAACTATATCCATAATCATCAACAACCTTCTCAATATCCTTATTGAAATGTCAACAATCTCCCATTGGCTGTTATAATGCTATATTGCCAATAGCCTAAGCATTCAGTTTTCTCTCAAGTTTGAAAGGCTGGCAAAACAAGAGCCTTAAGCTGAAAAATGGAAGCTGAAGCCGCATCTTTAGGTTATACTCTAGTAAGACTATTGGTGGATATTTTTGGAGAGCTCTCATACTCATCACATTGGATTCCTCCCAATGAGGAATACCGAAGGACCAAAATCAAGATGCAGACAATCACCCGCAACAAGTCCGTTGTGTTAGATTCTTTTAAAAATGTCTTTGAACCAAAAGTCCGCAAGTAACCCAAGAACTTTAGAGAGGCCGCATGCAATAGAATGCTCCACCATAGAGCATAACCATAATCAATGGAAACTCATTTCTTGGGTAGTGTGCCTCAATTTGTGGTCCCCATGGTTCCATACTGTCTAGAGGAGCTCATAGCGGTCTGCACCAACAGTTTTTATCCTACCTCTTGTTCAATCAGTGGCTCATATTTGAGGGTGGTGATCTTCCTGAAATTTATTAGGAATATGATGTGCTATCCCATTTTTGAGGGCATGAAGGTTTTCTCTGAGATTGCAATGGAAAAATTCTGGGGTACCAGAAGGGATGCATTGTCTTTTCGCCAGAGCACACTCAACCGAAGTCTGTTCACCATTCTCCTGAAGTTACCCTGTTCCACAGTGACCTGAAGCATGAAGATCTCAAAGATATTTCCTCCACCCTTGCCTAGTTATGTGGATATTATAATGACCGAGACATCATGGCCGCTATGATGGGTTTTCTTTTTAAATGTAGAAAACAGAGGGTGTCCTTCCATTTCAACTTCTCCGTTTGTATAGCCAGAGCCATGGTGAAGCAATTATCATAATTTTTGCAATTCTGGTGGTTCAAGTTTTCTTCAATCTTAGTCCATTTTCTCTTGCATCAGAATGAGGCCTTCTTCATCCAATACATGGAGTTGGTAAATTGTGATGAGTCAGGAAACAAGATGTCGATGTCAGCCTGGACACCCCTCTTGCTAGCTTCCTTTGATGTATATCAGTTTTCCAACCTTTTCCTAACTCCTGTTCTTAAATATTTTGGTTCAATTTCGAATGAACCACTAGCCCATTTCTCTCAGGTCCAGATGAACTAGATGCAAAATGAGTGCCTTCCCTATGATGGGTTCATAGGCAGTGAGTGTTCTTTCATCCGAGTTCATGGTTTCTCTGAGGAACCTTTTCTCTTGCTCGTCTATGTAACTAAGAGGACTCTTGCACTGGAGATTGCATGATAGTTGGTGAGGATTGAGAGGGCTATTGGAGTAGGAAAGCATGATCCCTCTATTACTGAAGACCACAAAGTCATCAGTCCGATCACTCTAGTACGGAGAAACATCGCATAAGAGGTCTTGACATCCAAGCTAGTGCAACTCAAGCTGGTAGTAATTGATGATTCCTAGAGCTATGACCCCGATGGTTGCCTCAGTAAGAGGAAAAATGCAGTGAAGCATGAACCGTGAAGCTCATGGGAAGGACATACAAACCCTCAAGCCGATGACACAAGTTTATATGTGGGTCTCAATGACTTTCATGTCCTCAAGCACCCCCCATGGTTAATCTTTTATATAGTCTTGCAAAGGTACAACCTTGCAAAGCCTATTCCTTGAGTGATGTTAGAAACCATGACTTTGGATGCCTGGCCTAGGAAAAAGGGAAGATATTTGGATCTATCGACAAGAGGTAAGTCAGCCAAGGGCTTATATCAGAAATGCCCACTTGGATGAGGATTTTGAGATAGAATGGCATCATCTCAATAAATCAGATGAAGAGATAGGAGAAAGTTCCCCACAAGGGGACTCGTCCCCTGAGGTGGCCCTGCAACAAGATGTCGAGGTTATAAATATCAAAGGACAAGATCCAGAACCCCATATCCTCCTTCCTCTAGCTGGTTTTGCTCACAAACCCCATTCCTAGGCTGGTAAGAGACAAGCTGAGAAGCAAGCGAATGACTCCCATCCAAGAAAAAGGTAGCATCTAAGTTTAGCAAAGAAGAGTTTGCCTTCCTAGACCCTAGGAGTCCTCTCGGATCTGCAGCGGTTGGTGACTTCTATGGTTCAGGTACGCCATTCTTTACCTTTCTCTTATGCTCAAGTTGTTTCCTCTGTTCTCCATCCTATCACAATGCAAACCCAGGTCCCCACTACCCTTACTTTGGCACCCATCAGAATATTGGTTGACCCCCATGATGCATTTTCGTAGGTTTCCATTCCTTTCCCAGTCCTCGCTTTTATCCCCGCGGTATTTTCCACGCAAATGTCTGAAGTATCCTTTGTTTCATGTAGGCTTAGTTTTGGAGAGTTCACTCCCCCCTCAATGATGGGGTTAACATCCATGAGTCCTTTTCCATCTAGAGCCTCTCCTTTCGTCCCATTGTTTTCCCCATCAACTGTTGCCCATCCTATTCAGACCACTCTCGGTGGGCCTATTTCCTAGTTTCTCTTTGCAATTCCCTTGGCGCCACATTTGTAGGCCAGGCTATTGATAACCTAGATGATTTCCAGCAGCAAGTCAATTACTCCAAGACTTCCCGTCCAGCTCGTCCACACCTTCAGACACATTTGAGTGAAGAGAAAGATTGTCTTTTCTTTGCAAATCTTTTCCACAAGGTTGACAAGACAAAATCCCAAATGAGACCCAATTATTATACCTTACATGCTATCCACATCGGCCTTTAGAATGCTACGACATTTGACAAGGTGGAAATGATGAAAGAGACTTCAAAGACCGTGTCTTCAGATTTCATCAAAAATACCATTTGCTTGGAGAAAATACAAGCAAAGAATGTGCATCTCTGAGAGTTACTGACCCAGCAAAGGAAAGAAGACAAGGCTCGGAGCTTAGAAATCAATCACCTACAAGGTTTGCTGATGTAGGCCAATTCAAAGAAGGGAAAGTTGTAGTCAGCCCTTAATAACGTGAGCGCCCAGTTGAAGGGCTAGTAGGTGACAAGGAGTGTGGCCTTACAATAATTGTAGGAGAAAGACCTGGAGATCCAACAACTAAGAGAATCTTCTAGAGGTGCCATCCAAGAGCAAGTTTAGCTACATAGAGAAGTCCATCTAAAGGAATAGTACATCCGGCAGCTGAGTGAAACACATATTATGCTCTTCGAGGAGAAAGTGAGATTTGAAGCAGAGTTGTGGAACAGGGAGGATAGTCTAGAATTGTCTAGAAGGAAATTTCTAGACACAGAGGTTTTTTTGCAGCAAGAATGGGACTATATAGTGTAGCTCTAGCAAGCGGTACAAGACAGAAGTGCCAGGATCCTCACTCTAGAAAGCTAGATGATCATTGAGAAAAACAAGTGAAAGGAGTTGCAACATAAAGTAGCTTCCAAGAGCGAGGAGGTCTTGTAGTTGCTAAGTATTCCTCCCCCCGAGCAGGTTTCTCAAGATTCTTTGTCAATTATAATAGAATTGTATGTTTCCCATGGCTCATGCCCTAATCCAAATGTTATACGCAGCCCAAGATGAAGAATTGAGAGAAAAAGGGATAGCAGATTGTCGGCAACTGATCAAGAAGATGAATGTTTTTATCAATCATCATAGAGTGATTATGCACATATCAGTGGTACTTGAGCCTTTGTAAATCTCCATCCCAAATATCAAACAACGTATAGAGAGATTTGTCTCATTAGGCCTACCTTCTCCATTCCCTGCAGATGGTTCTGTATTGGGGGTTGAAAAAGTATTGAGTTGGGTCAAGGATTTGCAATAGGACAACAATTTCATCGAGCACCTGAGTGATCCCATCTTAGTAGAGGAGGTTGAACACTTCCGGCACCCCCTATCTCAACTCTATTCTCTCATGAAGTTGGTCCATGATGAACCAGTAGGCTTGCCCTTTGATGAAATTGTCTGCTTGGATCAACATTATCAGAATCTAGAATCACAAGTGTTACCCTTTGAGGAAGATTGGTCTTCGTTGTAGCAAGTATTTGACCTTCTCTGTCCCGTCCTAGCATGAAGTCTGGTCTTCGAACCAACAATTTTTGGTTCTTGCATTCTGCAGGCAGAATTCCCCCTTTTAGTCGCCAAGAAATGTTCACTTTATTTTCAGTTAAAGTCCATGGGACAAATTTTGATTGGGGTTCCTTTTTCCTTCTTTAACTTTCCAGCTGTGCTCAACGTATGGACCAAATGTCATCTCAGTATTGCCCTTGATTGTCCATGTTTTATGTTTGAAGTCTGAAGGAGTGTGAAGGTGACAAATGGATCATTTTTGGTGACTCGACATTTCTTGTTGGCCCCACCCTATAGCTTGAGAAAGATGGAGACACACGACATCTCCACGCTATGGGTTATATTTCACTTGGGATTCTTTTCTATGGAGTTTCCTCTGAGCTTCCACATGTTATTTAGGGTGCATTGTTTGCCACGTCGTGCTTAGCACAAACTTTTATGTTCAAGTGGGTATGAAGATCGTCATAGCTAAGTGGGAGTAACAACCTCGGGGGTCGTTTTGTTGGGTGTGTTCCTGTGGAATGCCACAACATGTTTTTTTCTATTTTAGGGGTGGTTTCATATGGCTAGCGGATGTTTAAGCTGTAAGAAGAGTCGTCGCCTCTATTAATGCATTATTTTTCCCTGTTTGAGGGGTTGAGAACTTTCAAGAAGAACAATTAAGTTTTCATAGATAGAATTTCAGCCTTTTAGCTATTACTATTTTCTTGAAAAAAGGTTAATCAAATTGTACCTATGGCCTTTGTGATACCTCTTTTTAGTATGCTTTGATGCTTTTGTTTGCTTTTCCATATAATTCTGATGACTTTAGAAATATATATCTAAGACTTTGTCGATTAAACTATGTTTTGCACTTGTTATCTGGTAGATGCGTGATTGATATTTCTTTATGTTGCGAAGGAATCTTAATTGTATCTTAATTGTTTCTTTGTTCGGATATGTAGATTGTTGAATGGGATTTAAAACCACATGTCTTTGGGTTTTATATGTTGTTAATTTTTTTACAAAATGCTCAGGTGTATCACCTCAGTAGTTTAGATCTTGTTTTTTTAAGTTTTCCTCTTCCCCTTTTCTCAAAACCATAAGGAAGAGTCAGCTTCTAAAACCCAGAGGTTATTCAATGTGTCTTGCGCAAGTGGTCCCCTATCACTAAATTTCCCATAAGGTCGTCTACTTTCAAAGTAAATTTTAGAGTCAAGAATAATGTTATATTATAATATTTTATGATATAATATTATGTTGCAACTAGGGTTTTATGTGGACCCATCATGCACCTAACATCAGGCTTCTCGCTCCTGCATGTGGAGGAGGTGGTAAGACCTCTTCCATAGTGGTAAACCTCTACCCCTGCATTTATTTTCTTTTGACTAACTTTTTACCGAGGCTCTCTGCATGTCGCAGTTGCTGTTATTGCAGATGTGAGTGGAGGTAGGAGCATTTAATACTCAATGGAGCAGGATTTAAATGGGCTAAATGTGACCCATTTGCCCTCATCAAAATCCATGGTGGAAGATCTTCTTGGAAAATCATTCTAAGATGCCTTCGTTGGTGATACCAGCAGATCTCGCAAGAGGCCAAATTTTCTTTGGTAAGTGCTTCGTCTCCAGGCTTCAATGGCGGAGACGGAGGACAAGGTAAGGGTGTTGCCTTGGCTCCTTGTACTTTCTCTATCTCTCCTAATGATTCTATATCCAAAGCCATTGGACTAGAAAATAAAAGAGTCCAAGACATTGTCATTTTATTTGCAGTAACTAATTTGGATAAGTGTCTGGCTAGGAAATTTCTTGATAACTGGATGAAAAATGTGTGGGTTAGAAAGCTAGGGTTCAATTTTTCTTTTTGTAAAATGATTCAAAAGGGTTTATTTATTATTATTTTGGAAGACAATAAATCTCAGGTGGAGGTTCTGCATAAACAATTTTGGGCCATTGGGAAAACCACCTTTAGGGCCCTCAAATGGTCCTTTGATGTGATTAATGAGGAAATTCTGGCTATCTCTTGCCCTTAGTGGCTTCTAATTAAAAATTTACCTCCCAATTTTTGGAATTTAATTCCACAAGTTCTTGAATCGATAGAGAAAGTGGTTAGAATTAATCAGTCTATGAATCTTTTCCCCAACCTGGATGCCAGAGTCTTGATTTCTATCAACCTAGGCATTGACATCCCTAGATTTATTGAAATCAAACTTCAAGATGAATCCTTCACCTACATTCTAGAAACCCTAGGTGGTTTGAACTTGTGCTTCCTGTGTAAATGGAAAGGTCACATCAGATGATCTTTCCCTATTCTCTCGACTAGAACTAAACTCAATGGTAACCCCCCTGGAGCCGCTGCTATTAAAGATGGCCCTACTCTCCCCAAATCATCCTCCAAGACTCCAAAAACACTGTATGTTAGAGATAAACTAGATTCTCTCACTAAGGCCATCAATAATGTAGTGGATAGTCTCCCAGAGGATCAACCTGTCAAACCTCCTAATTGTAAAAACAATACCAACTTCGACTCCTTCAATGCAGAGCCCCCCCCCACTTGGCTGTTTCTGTTGCCATCTTCTAGATGGATGGACTCAAAGACTCTGGCTTCCAGGTGGTTTCTAGGAAAAACAAGAGATCCAAAAATAAGAATTCCCAACAATTGGCTCTCAAAAAAATTAGGTCTAGATCACACCAGAAAGCACATACTATCAAACCAGGCATAGAGGTTGATGGATGTAGACCCCCACTTGAGACTTTGGCAATGACCAGCCCTAACAAGAACTCTCATGTCAAGTCAATTGTTAGGAATTTTGAAGGAATTTATCATGGGGGTGGTGTTAAAAAGAATAGGGCTGCAACCCCATGCCCTCTACGATCCTCAATCTGTTCCTACAAATAATTAATCCCAAGCTTGGGATAACCCTTCTAATTTGACATTAGTTCAGAATGACACTTTGGATCCCCCAGGACATGAGGGTTGTTCTGCTCATTCTAACCCCATTGCCTCCCTGACCTATGCCCCTTTGAAAATGAAATCCTTGATTGATGATGATAATGTCCTCTATGAGATTATCTCGACTGCTCCAACGATTAACAATCCTAAATCCTTTTTCTCTTCTAAGACAGGAATGTCTGAGGGTGATTCCCCTAAAGATGCCTCCTCAGTTGACATTCATGGGTCTGAGGAGGAGACTGAGTTGACATCCAACTTGTCGACCATTAATGGTGAGGAGTTGAAGGATGCTGATAACCCAAATGAGAAAATATCTGAAGTTGAAGCACTCACCAAAAGGAAAAGAGGGAGACCATTAGGCTCTAAAAACAAGCTCTCTCCCATGCATAAAAAATCTAACCGAATGGCGAGTATCCCTAAGTGCTTTGACAACTTTAACGCTGACAAGAATGATAAATAAACTTGTTCTCCATGAAATGCCTATTGTGGAATATCTGGGGGATAGAATCCCAAGATAGGAAATATGCGGTGAGAAGTCTACTTAATAACCATAAGGAGTTGGAATTTTTCCTACTTTAGGATGTTAAATAAATTAAATTTGCATTGGAGGTCAATCTGAACTTTATTTGGAGGGACTCCCTCAAATTTAACACTAAACATGAGAAAGGCAAAGGAGGAGCTGCCATACTTATTAACCCTAATTGGTGAAGCTATATCCTTTGCTCAAGAATATCCCCTTGCAATAGAGGTGTTTGGGTAACTTTCCAACATGGAGACTCTTCCTTTGGGCTATGCACCATCTACACCCCCAATGACTATAGGGATAGATTTGATCTCTAGTAGTGGATTGCCTCTCTTCCTTATATTCCATGGATTCTGGGGGGAGCTTTCAATATGGTCAAGCATATGGAAAGGAGGGGAAAAGCCTCATTGGGATAGGATGAAAACCATTAAGAGACTTTTTGACCTATTGAAATGCTTAAAACATGTTCATAAGGGCAGTTGGTTTACTTGGTGCAAGTTTCAGAAAGCTAGTAGCATGATCTATTCCAGACTGGATAGATTCTACACCAACAAAGATTTCTTCTCCTTTATCCTGGATCATCAAGGTTTTCTGGTGGCTATTAGACCCTCCTCCCTCTCTGACCATCACCCCATTTTTGCAAAGATTGTCACTAGGAACTTGAGCAAACCCCTTAACAAGACTAGTGGCAAATTCATTCTTAACAACAATCTTCTTAAAGACCTAGATGTTTTAGCTTATATTCATATAATGAGGGTATTTAATAAATAGAATTCCAAAAATGGTTCTTATATTCACAACTAGAATACCTCGGTTAAAAGCTAGTAGAAGATTCTTAGCACAATTGGCAAGAAGAAGGCCAAGGATGCCAGACAGGTAGAGCTTTTCCTATCCACTAGACTGCACAATGCAGAACAAGACATTCAAAATGATCCTAGCAACTCTAATCTTACCCACTTGGTGGTAGTGGCTAGAGATGAACTCAGAAAAAAGTCAACATATTAGAGCATTAGGATCCCAAACTAGAGCTAGGATGCTTTGGCTATCTCAAGGGGATAAAGGCTCTAAGTTCTTCTTCAACCTTCTGAAACAAAAACAATGTAAGGAAAGGATTGACAAGCTTTGGGTGGACGGAAAGGAAATATTTGTTGATGAGGAAACCATGAGTGAGTTCCTCAACTTCTATAAGTTGTTGTTCTCCTTTGAGGACTCTTCCACATCCAGGATTGGTAGGGACAAATGTGAGACTCTTATTCCTAAGATTGTATCACTCGATGAAGTTAAATCTCTTAGTAAACCCTTCTCAACTGAGGAAATTATTAGAGAAATTAACTCCCTTCATAATGACAAAGCCCCAAGGCTGAATGGGCTTACCATTGAATTCTATAAGGTTAATATCGCCTAGATTGCTAATGATCTTCTTGAGGTCTATAATGAAGCCACCAGGACAATGTCTCTAAGAAGTGACATCAATAAAGGATTGATAAAGCTTATTCCCAAAGAAGGGGACAAGGCTCTAATAAAAAACTAGTGCCCTATTACAGTACTCAATGTCTCTTATAAGATTCTTGCTTTAAGGCTTGAAAATATCTTACCTAAATTTATCAGCTCCACCAAAACCAGATTCATTAAGGGGAGATACATGTTGGAAAATCTTATTACAAGATGGGAGGCTATGGAATGGGCTAGAATTTCGGATCAAAAGGTGGCCATGTTCTTGTTGAACTTTGAAAAGGCCTATGATAGGATTGAATGGGGTTTTATGTGCACTATACTCCAAGCCTTTGGATTCCCTGAGATCTTTTGTCATTTTTTTTAGGTCCTTAGGGATGCTCATTCCTAGGTGGAAATAAATGGTTTGATCTTGCAGCCCTTCGAGCTCAATAGATCTATTCAAAAGGGGTGCCCTCTATCCCCTTCGTTCTTTGTGATAGCCTCTGATGCTCTATTTTACCTACTCAAGGACAACTCTCTCTCCCCTAAGGTTTGAGGAATCTCCCTTTGAGATTATTCGAAGCTACTTAACATCCAATTTGTAGATGATATTAATCTATCTTTTGAATTATCCAAGGACAAATTGAATTCTTTATCCTCCAAGCACTCTCTTTTCTATGACACCTCAGGGGATAAGTTCTCACAATCCAAATCTACTTTGCTCAGATGGATTGAGAGACCTCTAGACTCACTCTCTATCTATGGGTATCAATGGGGAGGACCAAACACAATTGTTAGATATCTGGGGATCCCCTTGCTATCTCTCCTTGCCTTAAGGATATGTGGGTGTGGATTAAGGAGAAGATTGAGTCCAAACTTACGAAATGGAACAAGCATTATCTCTCATTGGCAGGAAGATTGCAAGTGTGCCAAAATATCATATCCTCCTGCAATATCTACTATGTGTTTGTATGGATGTTTAATAACTATCAAATCAATGAGATACATAAAACCATTTGGGATTTTCTGTGGTTAGATGGTAGAGGCCACATGAAAACTCATTCTATCAAGTGTGAATGGTCCTGTATGGATAAATCTATTGGAGGTCTGGGTCTTAAGGATCTAAAAAATGCAAGGAATTGCATTGGCTACCAAATGTATTTTTCATGCACTTAAAGGTAGTGAACCATGGAAAATTCTCATTCACAATAATATTAGAATGGGGGTTCCCAAGAAAGCTAAATCATGCAAATTCCTCCGTATTAGTGATCTATTAGTTGCATCCTTTTCAGTCTCTACCACAAACTCTACTATCCTTAAAACCATCTGGAAAGCATGGGAAGCCATTAGGTTTAGTATTGGCAATAGTTGGATTAGACAAGATAATCAAGTCTTTAGAGAAAGGTCAATCTGGTGGAACTTAACCCACAACGGTAAGCCTCTCACTCTCACTCAAGGGTGCTCGGCCAAAAAATGGGCCAACAAAGGTATTTGTTGTCTTAAAGACATCCTAGCTAATGACAATCTGATCCCATGGGATGATCTCTCTAGTAAATATTAGCTTCCTTTATCTAATAAAATGACTTATAACATTTTATGCAATCCCTTTAATCTCCTTGAGCTTCCCAAAACTTGTAATGTAAATGAAAGTCATTTTCTCTCCTTTGCTTGGACTGATGGTAGCCCTCTTGGGAGTTTAAAACCTATCTATATTTATAAAACCCTCTCTTCTAATTACAGTATTCTTAACCACCTCAATTCTATTTGGTATTCTGACCTTTCCCATGCTCAATGGAGCAATATTCTTAAGGCAATCTAGGACTCTTTGTTGGCTCCTAGGAAGAAAACCTTTAGATTGCTACTATTACTTAATAAGCTACTTGTTAGATCTAACTATATGAAAGAGGATTTGTGCTCTATATGTAAAGTCAAGGAATCCAGTAGGCACATCTTTTTTTACTGTATTATTGCTAATGAAATTTGGCTTATGTTTGGTTTTACTCTTCCATTACATAGTTGCATACTTGATGTTGCTACTGGCTGCATTAAAGGCCTTAAGAAAGACACTAATATGTTCTGGAATCTTGTTTCTAGTGATATCCTTTGGTATTTATAGAAAATTAGGAATCTAGAAAAGTTTCAAGGGCAAGAAAGGGCTCTTACTGAGTCTTTTTGAAGTCTCACCCTCCACTCTATTTCCTCGCAGGTTACCATGGTATTCAGGTTAAATAAAGAGAAGTTTCAGATATTTCTATCAAATGGACACACTACAGTCTTCATCTTCAAGCTCTCACATGGCTACACCTGGGGAAGAACGAATGCTGAAAGAACACCATTTGTTAACGCCTTAGATGCTCTCATGGAAGAAATCAAAGGTAATGTCCATCTGGTGCAACAACAAATGATCTAATCTACTAGAATGTTGGATGATCGCAGACTAGTGTGGATGGAAGGACCTTCAGGATGGATCACCTTGATTTAGTCTAGATATTTACCATGGATAGTGTTTTTTTATTTACCTCCTTCGATGGATAGTCCTTATATCTACATCTCTAGTTTTGTAAATAGACAGTCGTTGTTCATGACTCAGTCATTAGATATGCATGTATTTTGTTTAAAGAAGCATTTTTGACTTAGCATGTATAGGAAGGTTTTCTTGACTTATTTTGCACAGTCGTGACCTACTAATAAATCTATTAGATCCATATTCTACCATAGTTTATTCACTATAATCAATAAAAAATATATATATATAATATATCTTTTTTAATTATTATTTTTTTATAAATTAAAAAATAACTCAATTATAATATATAATACTAGTTTTAAACATTATTTATATAACAAATATTTAATATATTAATTCATCAATATATTACTAAATTAAATTTTAAATGTTAAGCAATATTATTTATAATTCAATAGATTTATTAAATTAAATTAGCTAAATAATTTTAAATATATTGAGCTATAGAACTAATATAACTAAATTCTTAATTATAATTATTATATAATAATATTTTATAATATCATATAATATAATATTAAACTATAATAATATTTAATATTATTATATAATATAATATTATAATATTTTATAGTATAATTTTATGTAATATAATTGTTTATGGTAAACACCAATATTGAAAGACTAAATGAATTCAACCACAAAACCCTAGCATAACAACAACAAAGATCCACCATAACATATGAAGATTACCTAAGACAATACAGATCAAATGAAATCACAAATATTATACCATCACATGGCCAATAGGGTTTGAATCTCCATTCTTCCTATCTCCATTGATCTTGCTGTAAAGTTCTGATGCCAATAACTAACAAGATGAGAGGGGGGGGGTGAATCATACAAACTTAATCTTCAATATTTTCAACAGATTGAACCTCAGTAACTTAAACTTCAGCAATATAATAAAAAACTACTAAACATGCTAACTCATAAACACATAATCATCATAACACATATAACACCTGATTTAACGTGGAAACCCAAATAGGGAAAAACCACTGTGGGATTTTGGACCCACTAAGAAATCTACTCTTCTAGAGTATGCTCGGTTAAAAGCAAATCCTGTTAAATATTACAAACACATTGCTAGATGTGACCCGGTTAAGGGATTTCCCTAAGATCTGTTAGAATCTTCACTTTGTTAGAAGTGATCTTGTTAAAGGATTTCAAACACTCAACTAGAATGTCACCTTTCTATAAGATTTACAAATAAGACTGTTAGGTCCACTCAGTTAAAAGATTTCCTGTTACTTAAAGAATAAACAACAGTAATAATATATATCTGCAACTTCACATCTAAAATGCTAAAGCAGATTCTTATTTGCTCAAAACAATCTTGTCATAGGACTTATCTTGTCCCTCTGCTGAGTTCCTTACTCTGTTATCCAAACAGGTCTTCAAGCTTATGTGCTCGGTAATCACTATGTAGCATCCTTGTTCTTACACTTGCCCGCATGCATTGTTTATCAACAATTCCTTATTTATAAACAATTCTAACCGCTTAATCTCCTTGATCACATTTCCCATGATCAATCTTAGTCGTCAGATCTTCAATCTTGACTAGGTTCAATGTATCGTTCGATCTGAAAATGTTTTACCTTGCCTAGGGACTTGCATTCCTTTCTTGGAACTTGCACAAGGTTATGGTGGTTCAATCTGAGCTATAGATCTTCCGCCTGATCTTCCATTGCCATAGATCCTTAACAAACTTCATGCACGACATACCAATCATTTAATCAACTCCTGCTCATGATTGTCCTTCATTAAATAATGCTTTTATCCATCCAATGCGATCTGTCATAACTCAGTTGCAACTTGGTAAATACTAAACTTCACTTGGTAGTCATTCTGCCTTCATTAACTGATATCGATAACCTTAGGGTTTACCGACTAGATTCCTTAGGGTTTACCGACTAGGTTCTTTGTTCGGTGACATAGTATAGTATTAACCTTGCAATCAACCACATTTGTAGGATATAAAAACAATCTAAACAACATGATCTTATCATTGTCCAACTCGGTAGTAGTTGCCCACTGAATAACTTATTTCTCCCCTTATTCATCACATTCTTTCTGTGTCACTTACCGACCACTTAATACTTATCAAAACATACTTATTAAGATATGGCAACATCACACTGAATCATAAAATCAATTTCTTGACATCAATGACAAAATAATGTTATAAAGATAATAATCATCCTTCTTCATTTATATCAATAATCATCAACAAACTTCTCAATATCCTTATTGAAATGCTAAAAATCTTTCTTTCTACTGAAATGCCAACAATCTCCCCCTTTGGCATTGATGGCATAACCAACAATTAAATGGTAATACCAACAAGATATTCAAATTGATTCAGATTCAGATTGTTGTTAGACTTCTCCTGTTATCCTTGAGTCTTCTGAGATGTTGTCTTGCATTTAGTCTTTTCCCTTTTGCAATAATCTTCTCCCCCTGTCATTAGTCTTATGTTATTTTCATCATTTAGGATTTTACCATTTAGTCTTCTCTTGCTTTGACAACAATGCCAAAAAGTAAAAGAACTAAATCATGAACTCTTTTGCTATCAAGTGCTTACTTTTGTTGTGTTACACACGTATCATTTCACTCTTGATCAAAGAAACTTGTCTCTATTCACTATTTCTTGCACACCTTTAGAAAACCTTCTAAAGTGCGTAAATCAACATCAATCCACACATAATATTCTGTAGTTTCATCGAATTGATGCTTTCACCGAACTCTGTCAGTGAGTAGAAGATAGGGGTAGGACCCCTAACTTGCTTCTGAGATACTCAAAATTGTCCCTTGGCAATGGCTTTGTGAAGATGTCCGCAATTTGTTCCTTTGAACTGATATATTCTAGCACAACTTTCTTTTCTTGAAATTCTTCTCTAAGATAATGATACTTTATAGATATATGCATTATCTTAGAGTGCATTACCGGATTCTTTGAAATGTTAATGGCACTAGTATTATCACAGAATATAGTTACTGGCTCGATAACCTTTTCATTTATACCTTCCAACAGTTGTTTGATCCATGCTATATTTGTGCAATTCAATGCTGCAACAACATATTCAGCTTCAGCTGTTGACTGTGAAATGCATCCTTGTTTCTTGCTAAGCCAACTTACTAGTCTTTCTCCCAAGAAGAAAGCTCCGCCACTTGTGCTTTTTCTATCATCAATGTTCCCTACCCAATCAGCATTAGTATAAACTTTTAAATCAAAATCATTTCTCTTTTCATATACTAAGCCATAATCCTCAATGCCTCTCAGGTATCTGAAAATTCTCTTGATTGCTGTCATATGGGTTTCCTTGGGATCTGTAGAAAATATTGCAACAATACCTACTACATGTGCTATATCCGGTCTACTATGCACAACATATTGTAACTTTCCAATCATAGATCGGTAAAGTGTCTCATCAATAGATGCAGATTCATCATTCTTTGATAGTTTACAGTTGGTAGTCATAGGAGTACTTACAAGTTTAGAATCCTCCATTCCAAATTTCTTCAAGATTTCCTTTATGTACTTGGATTGAGTAATGAAAATCTCATCTTTCATTTGCAGTATTTGTAAACCTATAAAATACTTTATCTCACTGATTAGTGACATCTCAAATTCTTTGCACATTTCATTACCAAATTTTGTGCATAGAGAGTCATTTCCACAAAATATAATGTCATCAACAAATAGGGCTTAGATCAGTATTCCGTTGTCCTCATCATTCTTCATGTACATATTATTTTTTTCACTTCTCCTTATAAAACCAATCTTGATTAAGTAAGAGTGCAGTCTCTCATACCATGCTTTAGGTGCTTGTTTCAGACCATATAAAGCTTTGTTTAATTTACATACCTGATCTTTACTCTTGTCTTCAAAAAATCCTTTAGGTTGTTCAATGTAAACTTCTTCTTCTAGTACACCATTCAAAAATGTATATTTAACATCCATTTGATATACCTTGAAATTTTTGAAAGCAACATATGCCACCAATGTTCTTACTCCCTCAAGTCTAGCCATAGGTGAAAAAGTCTTACCATAATCTATTCCTTCTTCTTGAGTATAACCTTTGCAAAGTAGTCTTGCTTTGTTTCGAATGGCCTCACCTTTTTCATTTAGCTTGTTTCTGAAAATCCACTTTATACCGATTACATTTTTGTCCTTTAGTCTTGGGATCAGTGTCCGTGTGTCATTCTTATTGTTTTGATCAATCTCTTATTTCATAGCATTTACCCAATCTTCACTGTTAAATGCCTCTTTTACTATTCTTGGTTCAAATTCAAATATCAGACATGTGTTCTGTCTCAGTTTGTTCCTTGTCATCACTAGATCATCCTTATCTCCAATAATCTGACTTGATGCATGATGTCTTCTGACATATTTGGCTAATATAGGCTCGGTAGGCTCTGTATGATCTTCTTCATCACTGGGTAACTGAGCATTATCTTCATTTTCTTCAGCAGCTTTCTTGGTAGGACTTCTCAGTTGAACATAAATGAATTCTTCATAATCTTCTGGTTCTTTGGAATTTCCTTCATCATTTCTTTCTACAAATTCACTAATTTTCACATTTTCACTTTCTACTATTTTATTAGATGATTTGATCAGACATTTAAATGCTTTACTTCTAGAAGAATAACCAAGAAATGTTCCTTCCTCACTTTTCTGATCAAACTTTCCATTTCTCTCATCTTAGTGAACATAGCATCTACTTCCAAAGATTTTAAAATAACTTATATTAGGTTTCTTGCCATACCAGATTTCATATGGTGTCTTCATAGTTCCTTTCTTCAGTTGTCCTTGGTTCAGGATGTAAACAACAGTGCTGATTACTTCTCTCCAAAATGTTTGAGGTACCCTCTTGTCTATCATTAGGGTTCTAGCACAATTTGCAATTGATCTGTTTCTTCTCTCAACTATCCCATTTTGTTGTGGTGTTCTTGGTGCAAACACTTGCCTTTTTATACCATGATCATTGTAGAATAAGTTAAATTCATCAGAGGTGAACTCTCCTCTTGTATCAGATCTAAGACATTTCAGCTATCTTCTTGTTTCATTTTCAACTCTTTCCTTGTAACATTTAAACATTTGAAAAGCTTATGATTTTTCTTTTAAAAACATAACTGACATCATCCTTGAGTAATCATCCACAAGTAATACAAAATGTTTATCACCATAATAACTTTGAACTTTCATGGGACCACAAAGATTAGTGTGTACTAGACCTAAAATTCCTTTAGAAGTGTAGGGCTTACTTGTAAATCTTGATCTTGTCATCTTACCCATCTGGCATCCTCTACACATAGCATTCTAAGGTTTTTCTAGACTCGGTAGACCTCTTACTCGGTGCTTCTTACTTATTTTGATCAGATTATCAAAATTTACATGACAAAACCTTTTATGCCATATCCAGGTATCATCTATCTTAGCATAAAGACACTTGTTCTGAGTTGAGTCAAGATGAAATGTATTACCTTTTGTTTGTGTCTTGGTAGCAGCTAACTTTCCATGCTTGTCATGAACTTTGACAATTCCTTTCTGAAATTCTATTCGGTATCCTATATTGTTTAGTTGTGCTACACTCAACAAATTGTATTTCAAACCAACCCAGTATCCATCATCACATTTAGCATTGTCAAGAAGTGTTATAGATCCTTTACCTTTCACCGTACATGGTGCATCATTACCAAATCTTACATAGCCTCCATCGTAATCTTCTAATTTAACAAAGTTGTGTTTATAACCTATCATATGATGTGAGCATCCACTGCCTATGATCCAAGAATCATTATTATTTATGTGAGATATTAGGGCTTTTTCTTCATGCCTTTCTTCATGTGATCCATCTTTAATAGCCACATAAACAACTTCCTCTATATTAGTTTCATCAGATTGATCATCGTTGGATTCTTCATTAGCTACTAGGCATGTCTTTCTGTCTCTACTTCTGAAGTCTTGGTGTCCTCTATATTGGTTGTCTTTCTGCCTATTATCTCGGTATTCTCTCTTTTCACTAGATTCTTTGTCAGGATAGTTACAAGCCATATGACCTATTTTATCACAATTGAAATATTTTAAAGGTAGCTTTCCTTTATACTTGCCTTTTCCTCTCGGTAACCTTCTGGGTAATAATGCTTCAAACTCTTCTTTCTTCTTGATTTCCTCATACAATTTGTGTACTTCTTCCATGTTCTTACGAAATCTTTCACTTGCTCCACTATGATTTCCTTCAAAATACTTACTTATTCTATCATTGTAGTCATTAGATTCACCAAGATGAAAAGAACTGAATGCAGATTCAACTTTATTTACCGAAGACCCACTGTTATCAAAATTACTTAACTCAAATGCATGTAGCTTACCAATAGTAGCATCCAAAGAAACTGACATGTTAGGTACAAACCTTAGCTCATTGATTGCAGAGACTCGAATGGTATAAGCAGGTAGAAGGGTTCTCAACAACTTACTTGTTACATCCTTTTCTTCAATAGTTCCACATGCTCCTTTAATTTGATTGACAGTCTCCTTTAACCTTGTACTGTATTGGGTTATGTTCTCACCTTCATTCATTCTCATGGATTCAAGTTGTCCTCTTAGACTATCTACTTTTTCTCTTTGGATATGTTCATCACTGCCATACATAGATATGAGCTTAGTCCACATTGCTTTTGCATCATTGCAGCCTTCTAGATCATTAAACTCTGAGTTGGTCAATGTTGATGTTATTTCAATCATAGCTTGAATATGTTCTTGCTTTGCCTTTATCTCTTCCAAGGTCATCGGGTTGGTGCCTGGTGGTATGTAATCATTCTCCAAATAATATGTTGCATATTCTCCAATTCTTGATAAATGCAGCTTCATCCTTTTCTGCCATGTGGAGAAACTTGACTTGTTCAGCTTTGGTGCATCCCTTTTATACATCTTCAGATCTTTGCCTCAAGTACCTTTAAACTTTTCTTCCGAAGTCCAAAGCTTTGATACCAATTGTAAAGTTCTGATGCCAATAGCTAACAAGATGAGAGGGAGGGGGGTGAATCATACAAATTTAATCTTCAATATTTTCAATAGATTCAACTTCGGTAACTTAAACTTCAGCAATATAATCAAAAACTGTTAAACATGCTAACTCATAAATACATAATCATCATAACACATATAACACCAAATTTAATGTGGAAACCCAAATATGGAAAAACCACTATGGGATTTTGGACCCACTAAGAAATATACTCTTCTAGAGTATGCTTGGTTAAAAGCAAATCATGTTAAAGATTACAAACACATTGCTAGATGTGACCCGGTTAAGGGATTTCCCTCAGATCTATTAGAATCTTCACTTTGTTAGAAGTGACCTTGTTAAAGGATTTCAAACACTCAACTAGAATGTCACCTTGCTAGAGGATTTACAAATAAAACTCTTAGGTCCACTCGGTTAAGATATTTCCTGTTACTTATAGAATAAACAATAGTAATAATATATATCTGCAACTTCACATCTAAAATGCTAAAGCAGATGCTTATTTGCTCAAAACAATCTTGTCATAGGACTTATCTTGTCCCTCTGCTAGGCTCCTTACTCTGTTATTCAAACAGGTCTTCAAGCTTCTGTGCTCAATAATCACTATGTAGCATCCCTATGCTTACACTTGCCCGCATGCATTGTTCATCAACAATTCCTTATTTATAAACAATTCTAACTACTAAATCTCCTTGATCACATTTCTCATGTTCAATCTTAGTCGTCAGATCTTCAATCTTGACCAAGTTCAATGTATCCTTCGATCTAAAAATGTTTTACCTTGCCTAGGGACTGCATTCCTTTCTTGGAACTTGCACAAGGTTATGGTAGTTCAATTTGAGCTGTAGATCTTCCTCTCGATCTTCCATTGCCATAGATCCTTAACAAACTTCATGCACGACATACCAATCATTTAATCAACTCCAGTTCATCATTGTCCTTCATTAAATAATGCTTTTATCCATCCAATGCGATCTGTCATAACTCGGTTGCAACTCAGTAAATATTGAACTTCACTCGGTAGTCATTTTGCCTTCATTAACTGGTATCGATAACCTTAGGGTTTACCGAATAGGTTCCTTAGGGTTGACCAACTAGGTTCTTGCTCGGTGACATAGTATAGTACTAACCTTGCAATCAACAACATTTGTAGGATATAAAAACAATCTAAACAACATGATCTCATCATCATCTAACTCGGTAGTAGTTGCCCATTGAATAACTTATTTCTCCCCTTATTCATCACATTGTTTCTATATCACTTACTGACCAATTAATACTCATCAAAATATACTTCTTAAGATATGGCAACATCATACTGAATCAGAAAATCAATTTCTTGACATCAATGACAAAATAATGTTATAAAGATAGTAATCATCCTTCTTCAGTTATATCAATAATCTTCAACAACCTTCTCAATATCCTTATTGAAATGGTAACAATATTTCTTTCTACTGAAATGTCAACACTTGCTTCATATATTTTCTCTCAGATTTTATGTGTGCACAAGAGCTCAACAAAGAATGGAAATGTGGTTGCAAGTAGGCTTGACTGCATGTGAAAGTTCGAATGCTAGAATGCTTGGAGTCTAGGAGAAATGATTAGGAGAGCTTGATAATGAAGGAAGCATCTCCTTATATAGAAGACACTTTAGGAAATGGAGGGATAAGATTGAGATGTGTAAAAGATAAATGGTCGGCTAGGATTAGAGGGTAGGTATAAGAAATAAGAAAATAATGAGAGGGTAGGTAGTGTAGGAATTATGAGATGAATGACATGTGTCATGGGTAGAAAAAGCTAATGAATTAATTAAATAAATAAAGATTGATTTAATTAATAGAGGAAGTGGGATCAATTAAATAAATAAAATATTTATTTAATCTAGGAAAAGGGTAATTTAAATAAATAAAAGTTTTTATTTAAATGAGAAATAAAGCTAGAAGAGGGTAAATGAATTAATTAAATAAATAAAGATTTATGTGATTAATAGAATAATTAGGGTTAAAATAATTAAATAAATTAAAATATTTATTTAATTAGACAGGACAATTCTAGGTGTCTACATTTTTCCCTTCTTTGAGACAATGCAGCTTGTCACGTTGTTTCAAAGAAGATAAGATGAACTGATACAAAGTTGCCCCAAGATGGGAATGATCTGCACCCCGAGAGATTGGATGAAAATGTTTGAAAATATCACAGACAATCTCTCAATAAGAAAGAAAGGCTAGAAAGGACTGACAAGATAGGATAGAGTGACAGAGTCACGGGATAAAGAAGATTGACTCGAGAGATTAGGGCTAGGGTAGTCTACAAGATAGACTACGAGGGAAAACATCCTCATTGTCATCCAAACACCTAAGATATCAGAGTGTAGAGAGAGAAGAGGCAGTCAGATGCGATGGCATTGGTGCATAGATTTGATCATGTTCACTAATTTCAAAGGCCAATAGATGCAGGAGATCCGATGAGTATTGCAAAACCTCCTTGTACTTTGTTGAAGTAATTGTTGTCATAAATGCATGTTGGGTAGGGTAATAAATGTGCTTTAGGTAGGGTGCAAAAAATGTCAAGCATGGTAAAAAAATGCTAAGGTGCATCTGCATTGGTGCCTGGTGCATCTTGGGTAGGCTAGGTGCATCTATGTCAAGTTTAAGCATGTCTTTTGTTTTAATAGTGTCTGTGTCCAATTCAGGCACATCTATGCAGGGTAGGCACATTTGTGAAGTGCAGGTGCGTCTATGCAGGGTAGCCACATTTGCACATGGAAAATTCATTTATGCAGGGCAAGCGCATCTGTGTAAGGTAGGCGCATCTGTGTAGGGCAGGAATGTCTGTGTAGGGCAGGCGCATTTGTGCAGGGAAAACGCATTTGTGAAATGCAGGTGCGTCTATGCAGGGAAGGTGTGTATGTGTGGGATAGGCACGTCTATGTAGGGTAGGCGTGTTTGTGAAGTATGCAAGCACATTTGTGTCTTCAAGGTCGAATCAACAATTCTGTGATAAACATACGTTGTTGATTGGATAAGCTATTGAGAGGATACACTCAAACAGGTCCTCTAGGGAAGACTAGGATAATAGATAAGGCTAGGATTGACAATTCTATGATAGAACATACATTTCCAATCAGGAAACTACTCAAGAGGATACACTCAAGCAGAGCCCAATGATAAGATAGAGTGAGACACTTTGTGATAAATAGGGAGTACCAAAGAAATTGACAATTTTGTGATAGAACATACGTTGTCAATTGGATTAGGCTGAAATTGATAATTATGTGATAGAACATACATTTCCAATTGGATAAGCTACTCAAGAGGATACACTCAAGTAGGTGCCCTAAAAGATATAAGCAATGCTTTGTGATGAACAGGGAGTACTACTAGGATAGAGTGCCATATGATAGATATAAGCACTAGGATAAAAAGGAGCACTTTGTGATGAATAGGGAGTACCACTAGGATAGAGTGCCATATGATAGATATAAGCACTAGGATAAAAAGAAGCACTTTGTGATGAACATGGAGTACCACTAGGAATTGACATAGTTGATTGGCTTGACTGTAGGAGGACCTACTGATGCTAGAGTCACGGGACATATTCCCTTCGACTCAGAGTTTGCGAGCAAAGCTGACATTTGAGGATATAGCAGTAGTGGAGGCTATGGTCTTGCGATACATTATGTATGTGCCTAAGTTTCAGGCAAACATGGGTTTGGTGACTACATTAGCTGAGAGATGGCACTTAGAGACATGCACTTTTCATTTTTCGATGGGTGAGATGAAAATCACCTTAGAGGATGTATATAGGATACTGAAGATATCGATGGTTGGGGAGTTAGTTCCTTAAGATCGAGAGGGAGATAGTGATGCACTGAGATGAGTGTTCCAGGATCTAGGACTGGAGATGACAGAGGACATGTGGCATGGGACACCATGATAGTGATGGGATTGGCACTACCGATAGTATTGGCAGGAGTTATCAGTTGGTTCCTAGTCTAGATAGGGCAAAACGAGGGTTGGTTGTGGGATGGGGGAGTACTCTAGAGACATTGGTGACTGAGCACACCAGGTTTGCATGGGGGCCATGTTTGTTGGCACACATGTATTATGAGCTACATCAGTTTGTATATCACAGATCAACAGGATTGGGATGTGAAGTGACCTTATTGCAGGTATGGGCATATGAGCATCTATCAGTTACACGTCTGATACACTTTAGAGGCATAGGACATGGGTGCAATTTTGTACACCTGTATGATATGATTACTTCTAAGCCACAGATTGGGAGGCTAGAGTATTGGTGCAGGGTGATTGATGAGATAGAGAGTGTAGTATGGAGGCCTTACTTAGACTGTGAGGAGTGGGAGGATGATGCAATAAAACTGCCATATGTATTTAGGAGTAGGTATTTGATAGGGAGGATACCATATATTATTGGGAGGTAGTTGATAGGCAGGTTATGCAGGTAGTTTGACAGGATACAACAGATGCCATGGGGGTTGGGGATGTATGCATGAACAG